>NW_024070212.1:38199101-38541983 GCF_014754425.2 Oryx dammah
CTTTTCACTTTCATGCATTGGAGAAGGAAATGGCAGCCCACTCCAGTGTTCTTGCCTGGAGAATCCCAGGGATGGGGGAGCCTGGTGGGCTGCCATCTATGGGGTCGCACAGAGTCGGACATGACTGTAGCGGCTTAGCAGCAGCAGAAGCAACAGGAAGGTTCTGAAAGGGAGAGAAAAGCAAAGACATGGGCCATGGGCCATGGATAGGAATTCCAGGGGTTCCAAAGCAAATGAACTATTAGAGAGAGCTCTGAGTATTTATTAAAATGTCACTAGCAAGGAATAGTCAAAATATATAGAAAGAAACTGTAATTGAGGGTCTTTATTTTTTCATATTCTTTTTCTTCTTTAAAATTATTGATTTTAGCACAAAATATTTATTACCCTCCTAAAACACCAAGGGCCACAAAAGAGATATTTTTCCATACTCATTTTTTTTCTTTTTTTAAGGAATAACTACATTTATAGAATGCTTTGACTTCTCTGCCACTTCACTCTCTAAAGGAGTAGATAGTGTTTTTGATTAACTTGGAAGGAAATATTGAACACATGTAGCCTAGCTCGTTGTCTTTCTCTTAGCAGTGATTTATATGTTGATAAAGATACTCTGCATTTTTCTTCTGGAGAAGCTCTGCCTGCTCCAGTTTGGGCTGTTGAGTATAAATGTCTATCTAATTCTTCAGTTCACTGTTAAGACTGCCAATTGCCCTCTCATAAAAGCTACCTGAGGTCCAGGGAACTCTTCAGGCAGGAATACTGGAGTGGTATAGCCACCATTTCCTTCTCCAGGGGATCTTCCCAACCCCAGTATCAAACTCCAGTCTCATGCATTGCAGGTAGATTCTTTACTGCCTAGTCATCAGGGAAGCCCTCTCTTACATTACTAGCTTTTAAATAAAAATAATATTTTGATTTCTATCTTCCTTACACTTCTGTTTGTTTTTTCAGTAAACTTCACCCTAGGACCTGAGAAAATGTACTATTTATTGGACACCTTTAAGTTTGCACACTAAAAATGTTCCCATATAGTATTCCCATATGATTTTTATAGCTGAAGTTTCTTCTACAAAGCCATCAATGTTATTATAACCATTAACTTCTGGGAGATTGAGGGTTAAGGTTAGGGTTTAAAATGTTTAAAAATTTATAGTATGCTTAAGGCTTTATTTGAATGACAGTTATCAAGGGATAGTTCTATTATTTCCATCCCCATTGATATAAAAATAGTAAGCAGGATGTTGGCTGTCATTTAAAATCAGTTATTTCAACACATGACAATAGAAGCCTGGAATAAGGACTGATAAATATATGTTTATGCATCCAGTCCCATCACTTCATGGGAAATAGATGGGGAAACAGTGGAAACAGTGTCAGACTTTATCTTTTTGGGCTCCAAAATCACTGCAGATGGTGACTGCAGCCATGAAATTAAAAGATGCTTACTCCTTGGAAGAAAAGCTATGACCAACCTAGATAGTATATTCAAAAGTAGAGACATTACTTTGCCGACTAAGGTCCATCTAGTCAAGGCTATGGTTTTTCCTGTGGTCATGTATGGATGTGAGAGTTGGACTGTGAAGAAGGCTGAGCACCAAATTGATGCTTTTGAACTGTGGAGGTGGAGAAGACTCTTGAGAGTCCCTTGGACTGCAAGGAGATCCAACAAGTCCATTCTGAAGGAGATCAACCCTGGGATTTCTCTGGAAGGAATGATGCTAAAGCTGAAGCTCCAGTACTTTGGCCACCTCATGCGAAGAGTTCACTCATTGGAAAAGACTCTGATGCTGGGAGGGATTGGGGGCAGGAGGAGAAGGGGACGACAGAGGATGAGATGGCTGGATGGCATCATGGACTCGATGGACGTGAGTCTGAGTGAACTCCAGGAGATGGTGATGGACAGGGAGGCCTGGCGTGCTGCGATTCATGGGGTCGCAAAGAGTCGGACACGACTGAGTGACTGAACTGAACTGAACTGATGCAAATCTGAAATGATTCACAGATTTGTAGAGTTATGTGCTACTGAACTACAGTAGAATTCAGTTTATTTAAACTACACAGATGGGGTCAGGTAGGAGGAGAGAAGTAAACCATAAATGTAATGCAAATTAAAACTAAATGAAGGAATTCTGTATTACTATCAGTATAAGAAATGATAATTTCTAGAATTTCCCTTATGGTAACATGATTATTTTTCATAGTGATAGACTATATCATTAGAAATGCCATTGCTGGTATCAATATATCAAATCTAATAGGGAAGCTTTGACAGGAAATGTATTTGTATGTAGTTAGTCTCTTTCTACCCATTCAAACTATTTCCTACTAGTATCCCATGGATCTCTCTCTTTAGCTTCACTATTTTGAAGATAAAAATTAATAGATGATGCTAAGTTTTATGTGAGGAGATAAGTAGTTAAGAGAAAGGGCGGGGGGGAGTCAAGGAAATACTTCAGCTTTCTAAGTGAGTGGTGAAACACAGCAGTACCAAAAGCCTTGCTGAAGACAAAAATTGAAGGTCACATTTTGGATATGTCAGGTATGAGATGTCTGTGAAATACTGAAGTAGAGATGTGAAGCATCTGTTGTAATATGAACTTGAGTCCCAAGAAAAGATCTGGTGTGCAGATATAGGCCTCCATGCTAAAGTATGTGTTTTAAACCCATGGAAACAATTGCGGTCACTTAGAGAGAGGATACAGAAAGAAGAAAATTCAATCCAAATGAGATTTTAGGTTAAACAGAAGCCAAGTCAATAAAACAAAATCTGAAAAAGAGTAATTGGTGAGAGAAGGAAAAGAAAGAATAGAATCACAGAGACCAAAGGAAGAGAGGATGTGAGATTGTCTCTCCATATTGGGTAGTGTTGTGAAATAGAAAAAGATGAGGACAGTGAAGTACGTTGTATGAGTAACATAAATATTTTTTATTATGTTGACGAGCAATGAAGTGACGATGGAAACTAAGGAGTAAGGAGATGAAAAATGACTAGTGTTGAGGATGTTGAGACTGTGTGATGAAAAGTCCAAAGTTCGACTAGAAAGAGAAAAATTGAGGTTATGAATTTTTTTTTTAGTTGAAAGGATCTGAGGGGACTATTATGTCAATAAAAGAAAGACTGTTAAATCAGAAGAGAAAGATAATCTAAGCAGTAAAGTTCTCAAAAAGGTAAAATGGAGGGAGCAGACTTTGGTAAAATGCACTTTGTTCATTATGACAGGAGGAAAGAAGAGAAAGATAGGGCCAAGTATAGGTAGATTTGTGAGTAAAAAGGAGAGAATTTCCAAATTATGGCTTCATTTTCTTATCCAACTATGAAAATAAAACACCTGAGAGTTATAAGACTACCTAGCCGAGAGCTTTAATAAATCCCACATTGAGAATCAAGGAGAAGAAGAATAAACAGCTAAAGGATCAGGAGAAAAGAAAAAAAAACTGAATATAGGGAGTCATGAGAACCCTATGAAAATTAATATCAGGGATTAAGAGATGGAACAAAAGTCATACAACACCATCATGCTAAAGCTATTGGAAAGAGAAAGAAAGAAATGAATACCGAGAAAGTAGGAGAAGATTCCTGTGAGTTCAAGATAATTAAGAATTATATACTACCTAATTTAATTTTCTTTTATTTTTTAACTTATCAACTATGAAAGGGCCTTTTATATTGTAAAAAATATACGAATGTTATGACTTTGTATGCAAACCATCATTAAATTAGCTACCCTTAACTAATTGTTAGAAATACCCGATGTAAGAAATATAAACCTGGATTAGAGATATGTAGCTAGGCAAGTGGTATTAATGGTAACAAACAAATTTTTCATCATGCTTTTCTGAGTTCTTAGAAATTCCTTTGACAAATAGCTCAAAGAGAATCTTCTAAAATGTAACAAAATGTTGATTGTAATTACAATTATTAAGTATATGTGTTTTTATGCTTTTTTGAGTTTTACTGTTTCAATACTTTTTATAGCTTTTACCAAAAATTAATGAATTATGAGAAGTTAACATACATAGAAGAAACAAAACATATTTTATTTATCTGGGTGTATGTATTTAATTCAATTCAAATTTTATAATTTAGAATCAGCATGAATTGCAATAAATGGATCTTCAGCAGAGTTACTAATAGAAAAATGAGCTTTGCCATCACTGGAAACACTGATTTGAATTCCTGTACAACTCTTGCCACTTTTATCTCCAGAAATAACATCACAATATGTACCAGCAGGAAGACCAGTTTGCAAAGTTGCAGATAGTGTACTGTAAAAATAAAATTTAAGATTTAATATGAATTCAACACAATTAAAAGCAAGAATACAGACTCTCTAAAATAGTTTAACTGTTTAACTGTGTGCTATAGAACTTGAAGCAGTCAAGGTCTCAATGAAAATAAAATTTAAACATAAAGATTTCTCCAGTGGTTGGTTTTCTCAGGGTCAACAAAATTCTTACAGAAGATATAGAAAGTTCTTGCTACTGCTACTGCTAAGTTGCTTCAGTCATGTCCGACTCTTTGCAACGGCAGCCCACAAGCCTCCCCCGTCCCTGGGATTCTCCTAGCAAGAACACTGGAGTGGGTTGCCATTTCCTTCTCCAATGCATGAAAGTGAAAAGTGAAAGTGAAGTCACTCAGTCATATCTGACTCTGAGCGACCCCATGGACTGCAGCCTACCAGGCTCCTCTGTCCATGGGATTTTCTAGGCAAGAGTACTGAAGTGGGGTGCCATTGCCTTCTCTGAGAAATTTCCTAGTCAGTAGTAAATATTATACAAAAAATAAAGTTGAAGAGTATCAGTGAAGATTTGAATGACCTGCTTCACTTAGAGAAAATAATTTTAAATTACTTTAAATGTACCCTTATCTGAACTTAAGAAAATACTGATTACTTTCAAAACTTAAATTTGGTTATTTCCTCAAAAATCTTTTTTCAAGAGGTTAAAATAAATTTGGGCAGGAGATAAAAATAATCTTGCATTTCTATAAAGAAATATATAATTTTAAAATAAAACGCTGTCTCATAAATATGTTTCTTCCCTCTCCCTGATAGCTCAGTTGATAACGAATCTGCCCACAATGCAGAAGATGTGGGAGACACAGTTTTGATGCCTGGATCAGGAAGGTCGCCTGGACAAGAAAATGGCAATGCACTCTGGTATTCTTGCCTGTAGAGTCTCATGGACAGAGAAGCTTGGCATCCATAGGGTCACAGAGTCAGAGAGGACCTAGCACGCATGCACATATGACAAAAGACAGGAAAAAAAAGGACTAGTAATGGGTTCTCGCAGAAGATAAGTATATACTTTATTTATTATTATTATTATTATTTTTGTCAGTAAAATATCATTTGGGCAAAGAGTAAGCTAAACATGGGTGGAATCTAGTTGGGACTAAAACATTGTAAGTGCTTGCAAAGATGCCTTCTGAGCTATAATTCCATATGTGAGGGAAACAGTATAATGCAGGCAGAGAGTATAAGTTTCACAAATGAAAAGGCAGTAATGAGATGTCTCAGAACTAAAAGTATTAAGTCTCCTGAGGTGAATCAATGACCATAATATACATATTCATTATAAATATATATATGCTTTAAGGAGTATTGTTTGTCACAGAGAGACGGGAATGTGAAAAACAAGACTAAAAAGCTACGTACTAAAGTAGGTGAAAAAAGAGAGAAAAAAAGACATTTCAGATATGAGGCAGTATTTTTCCATTATTGATTTTAAAAGTTTTTAAGACATTCTTCTATGGATTTCATGACCTTTTATATTAACGACTTTGTATATTTTGGGGGCTTCTCTGGTGCCTCAGAAAGTAAAGAATCTTCCCCTGGGTTAGGAAGATCTCTTAGAGGAGGAAATGGCTACCCACTCCAGTATTCTTGCCTGGAGAATTAAACGGACAGAGGAGCCTGGTGGGCTACAGTCCATGGGGTCACAAAGAGTTGGACATGACTGAGCAACTAACATGTATATTTCATGTGAAGTGTATATGTAAGCAGTACACATGCATCACATCTGCCCATAATGTGAAGAGTGCACAAAAAATGACTCCACTTAGAAAAGAAAGCCATTATAAACAGAGGAGATAAAAAAAACAATCAATCATCATCATTTTTCTTCTGACCCTTTTCTAATTGTTATGTTTTCTTAATCTGCCATCTAAAGAATTTTTCAGATGTGAAAAAAGTAAATGAGCAGGAAAAGAATAAACCAAGAACATATTAGCATAAAATATTATTTCTAATTGATCTACTTACCTGTCATCATTGTTAAAGACAATGAATCCTTTGTTTCCTCTTCCAAAAGCTACTTGGTTGCTGCCATTATCCCACCAATTTGTAAAAGGTTGACCATCAACTACATTACGGAACATAACCATGTTCCTAAAAACAAAATAGCATGTGAAATGCTGATGATACTTCAACAATTTAAAACAAAACAATGGACTTCCTTGGTGGCTCAGTAGTGGAGTATCTGCCTACCAAAGCAGGAGAAACGGGTCTAATCCCTGATCCAGGAAGATCCCACATGCCACGGAGCAACTAAGCCCATGAGCCACAAATGTTGGTCCTGTGGTCTAGACCTTGGGAACTGCAACTACTGAGCCTGCAAATACCCTAAAGCCCATGCTCCACAACAAGAGAAGCCACCTCAGTGAGAAACTCCCACACCACAACAAAGAGTAGCCCCGCTCACTACAAGGAGAGAAAAGCCTGCATAGCAACAAAGACCCAGCTCAGTCAAAAACCAATAAATAAATAAAGGTATTTTAAAAGAGCTAAGAAAGTTTATTATTAAAGAATGTGTCCAAATAAGTATTCCTACCTTATTTGACGCCATCGATGTTCACAGACCCAGTTATTGCCACAAGTAGTATCTGCATTAATAGTAACTTCTTTAATTACTCCATTATTATTTGGTGGCCCCATCCAATCATTAACATCCTCAATTAGTAAAAAAGAAAAAAAAATAATAATAATCAATTTTAAAAGCTCACATTTTCAACATTACATGTGTCCTTATTTAGGACATCAAACTCAATCTGTCCTATTTGTGTTTTTGTAGTGGCTTCACTTAGAATTCAACTTTTTCAGGATTTTTACTAAGTGTATCTTCTCCCTAACTTCTCATTCCCTAGTGCCATATTTCAAACAAGAATTTGATTTTTTTTAGTCTCTCATTTTTTTCCAAGGAATTGTAATGACTTTTCAACATCACTATAAGCAGTGTGATGTTATTGAAATGGCAAGGACTTTAGTGTTAGAAAATGCAGGACTAAAAGATAGGTTCCATTACTACTAGCTCAAAGACTTAGTTAATATACATAACTTCTATGCCTCATTTTCCTCTTCTGTAAAATGATGATATTATTAGTTACTATAAAAATTAAATAAGATATGTAAAAATCTTTATAATGATAATTGCTAATAAATCTTTTTTCAATAAAAGTTCTAATCAAAATATCAAAATACTCTTTACTAAATTGACCAAATTTTATTACTGTGCTTTTCTAATTGGTACTTTCAAGGTAATTTTAGGAAAAAATAGATTATGTCTAGGAAGGTTATCAATATCTGTCTTAAATCATATGGTATGATAAATGATGGACAAGCTAAGAGTTGTTAGCATGCAGAAGTCATGGAGAAGACTTTATGGGAAAAGGGGAAATGAACATATGCCATGACTCCTGCCATCAGAAATAAGACTAATTAGTGGAAATTGTAAGAAATTGATTCAATATATAGGGAAATATCCTAAATATTTAGGATATCTAAGGCTATCTAAGAATAGAATGAGTTGTTATACAAAGTAGTAGTGGACTTCTCAATTTGTAAAGAGCCTACTAGAAACTAGAGGAATATCTATCTGGTTCAGAGTGAAGAGAATTTTCTACTTCAGGTATGAAGTTGCTGTATGATGCTGCATTTGAAATCTTCATTTTGAAAAGAAAACTTCCCACTAACTTTCCAAATAACTTAAATTCTTATTTCTCAGTTTCTTTTTAAAATATTTACTCAGATTAATGTCTTTACCATACTGCTTAAATTTTTCTGATTTTTAACATTTTCAGAATAGTTAGCAAATTTCTCTTTAATAAAGGTATTTTCCTTCCTGCTGTACTTTCCCTACTGAACTTTGGCTCAACTAGATAATGCCTTTGCAGTCCACAAAACTTTCTTTAAAAAAGTATTTAACAAATACTTATATTGCTCATACCATGAGCAGGTACTGTTTTAAATTTCTTTGAAGTGTTAGTTTGTAATCCTCATATCAACTCTGTAAGCAGGTACTTACAAGTACACATTTTATTCATTGTATCCTTATTTTTAAGTGGTATTTTTTAGAGTGGGTGGGCAAATTTCTCATACTTTGAAATAGCTTACATACTCTTTATCAACAGAGATCATTCATTTTAATTTTTTAAAATATCCACTGCATTGTTAGAAGAACCCTGCCTCAGGTTTTCACTTCATAAATATTTGATAAAATAAATAGTGAATGTTATAGCAATATGTGAAGTTATAACAAAATTAACTTCTTTTTCTTGAGAAGAAGATATTTTGTACAACACCAAAACTTACTGTTCCATCCACAAAATGTCTTGTCCAACGGTAGCTTGACATTACTCGTGTAAATCCATAGGGATGAGCAAGCATAAATCCAACTCCCATTTTGTACATTCTAAAAGGCACAAAATTATCTTATTATAAAAGAAAATAATACTTTTCTTTTATTTTTTATTTTATTTTTTGAAAATAATACTTTTAATACCATTAAAATGTAGGTTTAAAAATGGGGAACTTTGTTTCTTACCTAGGATCCCAGAATGTAAGAATAGATGCTCCCCCAGCTCCATGCCCTCGCTGATTGTCATGGTTATCAACAAAGACAAGTGCCCTGTCAGAAGGCATGAAACCCCAGCCTTCTCCCCAGTTCCTATTAAAAAAGAAAATCTTAAGAACATATATATGTATTCTTTTACAATAACTTTAGAATAATCAAAATGTGCATTTCTTTCAGTATTGCACTCTTTAATGAAATTCTCTCTCTCTAGTTAAATGATTATTCTGTAGGGTTTTAAAATTTTTTAATTTTTAAAATTATTTTAATTGTAGAATAAACTGAGCTTTTTAAAATTATAAACTATATATATATATATAATCTACAAATACATTCCATGCATGTATATATGTAGAAGTTACTTGAATTATGTTCATGTTATAGGAATTTTGCTATAAAATTTATATTAGAAGTTTTAGTGTATTATAATTTAGATAGACTTCAGAAGGACCAACGTATATACCATTTTATACAGAATTGCAAATTAGATTAAATAAGTTTCAACATTATATTGTTATAAACATTTTAATATTTGAAATTAATTAATATATGTAAAGTCTATAGAATGGCCACACTGTAGGAACTTCATAAATTATAGAATCACTTTAACAAGAACCTGGCTTTCACAAATTATGTGCAAACATTAATCAAATATAGTACAGTCATATAATACATAAATTACAATCTCTAGATTGGTGTTGGGTCCCTATAAAAGCTTCCTTGTGATTGATATTCTAAATAATAAAGATGATCACTTGGAATATGGGGATATACAGCACTTGTTATTAGTAAATGAATCCTTGAAATTTTTCTAAATAAGAAGGCATTGTGAAGAAAACTCATGTTGGGGTAACATCACCAAAAAAATCTGTGAAATAATTCAAAGGATAAGGCATATTTTATTTACTTTAAGTAAGCCATCTTCTCTCCATTCCACTTGCGAATAACTGTTCCTAGTTTTGCACCATATTTAAATTCTGTCACACGGCCATTTCCAAAGTACTCACTGCTTGTAATTGCCTCACCACCCAGATCAATGACCTTGTAGAAATGAAGAAGAAAATAACAATTTAAATAAGAATTTTAAAGAATTTAACTGTTATAATTATATAAAAAATAGCTTTATACTATATTATATGAAATACCCCAAATGGTTTTCCTTATATCAAGATTCTCATTTTTCTTCCCTAAAATGTATCTATCTTACAATAGTAAAAGTAACATGACAAACTAACTTGTCCTGTGAGAATGCTGACCTAATTTAAACTTGCACATAAATGATAAGACTAGTTCATACTTGTACAGCACTTAATATCTGGCTGGTAATATATCTTGTTACTTGATAAATATTACCTCTTCAAATCTCCAGAGAAAACAAAGACATAACCATTATCATTATTCCTTTCAATAACTTCTAAAAAACTTGTTGCTCAAAGAAGTTAATGAATCAGCCTAAAGAAACACACCTAATGGTGATCTAGCCAAAATTTAGAGTCCGATATCCTGTCTTAAGACAACTATATTACTATCTGTCTTCTATAATGGCCTCTGGGGAAATGATACATGACATGGAGATTTTTGCAGCCTAAATACATTTTTGTCATTTGGATAACAAACCTCTTGTGATAGAGTTAGATGTACCGTCCCTGAATAAAAGTAGGTTAAGGAACATTCTTCTATCTAAATGATTCAGCCATTAAGCTAAAGAAACTGCATTTTAAATAAAATCTGCCATTTATTTTCTGATGAATTATTGATGATGAATTATTTTCTAAAGAATAATAAATGGTCATATTTTATATGGAGATATATATACATATATGTGTTGACATACCTCCTGGTAAATGAAAGGTTTACTTCCTGAAGGAAACCACTTTGTGTTTAGATTATTCAGTTTATTCAAAACTGCCTTTATGTCTCCAGGCCACATGTGCTTAGAAGCATCAATTCGGAACCCTGCTACACCAATGTTAATGAGATGGTTTAGGTAGTTAGCAATCGTGGAGCGCACATAATCTTTCTCCAGTGCAAGATCAAGAAGACTAACGAGACGACAATCCCTGACCTATGGAAATAAAAATTTTGTGATTGATACATAAAACACCACCTTCACTTGAGAATCCATTCAATTATTCATTCATTTATTCATTAATAGATATTTCAATAGTGATTTCTTTGCACCAGTCTCTGGGGATATTGACATTCTAATACTGACATGTTTTTGAACTATTTTTTATTATAAAAATGGAAAAAATGGAGAAAAAGTGGATGAGTTTTTCCATTTTGAAAAATTAAATTGGGGAAAATGATTTGAATGTTGATATGAGATTCTGAAGTCAGACTTGGAATGCTGTTTTCCTAAACACTCTAAACTAACATTTAAAATGGAGATCAGTGAACTACATATGGATGATAAAAGGTGTAGATAGATATTTTGCTAATTACCTGATAAGCATCATTATAGCTCTCAATATCTCCACTTCCAGTTTTACATTTTCCATCATTAAAATCCCAACCAGAGTATGGGACTGCTGGAAAATCCTCACTTCCAGGGTTGAAGTAACTTCCACAAGTACTGCCTGTTCCCGCACTCACACCACTTCCAGTCATATGATTAATTACAGCATCCACATAAATGCGGACCTGAAAGGCAAAATTTCCATTTCAGTTTGGCTTACAGAGAGATAGAAATTTATAATATTATTAATTAGATTGTACAGCACATTGATAACATTCCAAAATACTTCTTCGATATTTTATAACTTATCTTACAAGAAAACAGTCAAGTGTGAAAAGAAATCATTGTGAATTGAAGCCCTATAAGCATTCTAGGCACTTGGAAGATGTTTATACATATAATAAATTAAGAGAACCCCAAACTAATAGAACTGTGAAAAAATGCAAAGAGACTTTTTTTGGCAGTATCTGGAATCAGTTGAGGCAAGAGAGATTATTAGTTTTTGAAGTTTCCATAGGTCATCCTAAGAAATAAGAAGCCAGACTCCACTACCTATTTAGGATCAGAAGAATAAAGGTAGATATTGTCTCTCATCTCCTTCATGGATCACAGCCATGTTGTGGCAAAAAGGGTCTTGACTGAGTTACAGCTCAAGGAATCTATGAGTGATGTCATGAATGGCCACCCCAAGATGGATGGGTCATAGTGAGAAGTTCTGACAAAATGTGGCCCACTGGAGGAGGGAATAGAAAATAACTCCAGTGTTCTTGCTGCAAGAACTCCATGAACACAAAGAGGGAAAAAGATATAGCACCGGAATATGAGGACGCCAGGTCAGAAGGTGTCCAATATGCCACTGGGAAGCGTGAAGGGCAATTACTGATTGCTCCAAAAGAATGAAGTGGCTGTGCCAAAGTGGAATGATGCTCAGTTTTGGATGTGTCTGGTGGTGAAAGTAAGGTCCAAAGCTGTAAAGCACAATATTGCATAGAAACCTGTTAAGTTAGATCCATGGGTCAAGGTAAATTGGACTTGGTCAAGGAGGAGATAGCAAGAGTAAACATCAACATCTAAGGTATCAGTGAATTAAAATGGATGGGAATGTACAAATTTAATTCAGATGACCATTACATCTACTACTGTGGGCAGGAATCCCTTAGATGAAATGGAATAGCCCTCACAGTCAAGAAAAGAGTCTGAAATGCATTACTTGGATGCAATCTGAGACACAACAGAATAATCTCAGTTTGTTTCCAAGACAAAAAATTCAACATCACAGTAATCCAGTCTAAGGCCCAGCCACTGAAGCTGAAGGACCTAAACTTGACAGGTTCTACAAACCTACAAGACCTTCTAGAACTAACACCAAAAAATGATATCCTTTTCATATGGGATTGAAATGCAAAAGTAGGAAGTCAAGAGATATCCTGAGTAACAGGCAAGATAGCTATAGATTCTTTTTGTAGCTGAAGATGGAAAAGCTCCATATAGCCAGCAAAAACAAGACCTGGAGCTGACTGTGGCTGACATGAGGTCCTTATTGCAAAATTCATCCTTAAATTAACAAAAGTAGTAAAAACCTCTTGGCCATTCAGGTATGACCTAAATCAAATTCCTTATGATTATACAGTAGAGGTGATGAATAGATTCAAGGAATTAGATCTGATAGACAGAATGCCTGAAGAACTATGAACAGAGGTTTGTATCATTGTTTAGGAGGCAGTGGCCAAAACCATCCCAAAGGGGAAAAACAGAAAAAAACAAAAAGATGCAAGAAGGCAGCATAGCTGTCTGAGCAGCCTTTAGAAATAGTTGAGGAAAGAAAAGAAGCAAATAGCAAGGGAGAAAAGGAAAGATATATCCAACTGAATGCTGAGTTCCAGAGAGCAGCAAGGAGATTAGAAGGCCTTCTAAAATGAACAAGAGATTAAGAAGAGGAGGCAAGAATACACAGAAGAACTATTAAAAAAAAAAAAAAAGGTCTTAATGACCCAGATAACCAGGATGTTATGGTCAATCACCTAGAGCCAGACATCCTTGAGTGTGAAATCAAGTGGGCTTTAGGAAGTATTACTACAAAGAAAGCTAGTGGAGGTGTTGGAATTGCAGTTGATTTATTTAAAATCCTAAAAGATGATGCTATTAAAGTGCTGCACTCAATATGTCAGCAAATTTTGAAAACTCAGCAGTGGACACAAGACTGGAAAAGGTCAAACTTCATCCCAATCCTAAAGAAGAGCAGTGCCAAAGAATGTTCAAACTATAGTACAATTGCTCTCATTTTACATGCTAACAAGGTTATGTTCAAATCCTTCAAGCTAGGCTTCAGCAGTATGTAAACCAAGAACTTCCACATAAAACCTGGATTTTAGAAAAGGCAGAGAAACCAGAGATCAAATTACCAACTCTCATTAGATCACAGAGAAAGCAAGGAAATTCCAGAAAAACATCTGCTTCATTGACTATGTCAAAGCCTTTGACTGTGTGGATCATAACAAACTATGGAAAATGCTTAGAGAGATGGGATTAACAGACCACCTAGCCTGTCTTCTGAGAAAACTAAGTGTGGGTAAAGAAGCAACAGTTAGAATCTTACATGGAAGCAGTGAATGGTTCAAAATGGGGAAAGGAGTAAGACAAGGCTGTATATGGTCACTGTGTTTATTTAACTTCTGTGCAGAGTATATCATGTGAAATACTGGGCTGGATGAGTCAAAAGCTGTATTCAAGGGTGCCTAGAGAAATATCAATAACCTCAGCTATGCGGATGACACCACTCTAATGGTAGAAAGTGAAAAGGAACTAAAGAATCTGCTGATGAGGGTAAAGAGGAGAGTGAAAAGCTGGCTTAAAACTCAACATTCAAAAAACTAAGATCATGGTATCTGGTCTCATCACTTCATGTCAAATAGTAGGGGAAAAAGTAGAAGCAGTGACAGGTTTTCTTTTCTTGGGCTCCAAAATCACTGTGGATGGTGACTGCAACAATGAAATTAAAAGATGCTTCTTTGATGAATGATTGGTTCTGAGGTCCCTGCCACACTCCAGAAATATTAGTGTGGCTGCTTTAAAAAAAAGAAAGAAAGAAAGAAACTGTGTGTCTGGTCACTTATTTCTCTAAAATTATCTCATTGCCTGGGATTCAATCTTCTCTCAATATACTTGTTCTAGAACATTATGTACACAGCAAATGTAAACAGATTTGAAGGAGGACCAGGAAAGACAGTTAATATTAAAGAAAAATGTATGTTTTGGCTTCACATTTAACTTATTTTTTTAAGTTTCATGAATGGATAAAACAAACAAATTTTGTATACAAGATCTGTAAAACTATCTTGTCTATTTAAGTTTCTTGCTCATACGCCATGCAAACTAGAACTCATTGTGGTACATGGCCATATTCAAGCACTTAATAGTCATGCAACTGACACTTTGGTTTGAAGCATCTAATCCTTTCTTTCAAAGTAGACACAACCATACTGCATTCTTACTGAGGATTTTGTCTATCAATATATTGCCATGAATTATCTCTACCATCTTTCCTGTCAAGAATCAAAACCAGCTTGATTTGGGAATCTTCTCTTTTCCAAATGAAATAGAGATGCAATACTTAACTTTCCTTGGTGTTTGTAGATATTGCCTTGTGCATTCCAGTTAAGACGATAATCTAGTTTGTAAAAGAGATGGTGACACCTGTCAGTAAGGCATCAATGTGCAAAAAAAAAAAAAAATGCTTGGAAGGAAAGCTGTGACAAATCTAGACAGTGTATTAAAAAGCAAAGACATCACTTTGCTGAAAAAAGTTAGTATAGTCAAAGTTATGTTTTTTTTCAGTAGTCATGTATGGATGTGAGAGTTGGACCATAAAGAAGGCTGAGCGCCAAAACATTGATACTTTCAATCTGTGGTGCTGGAAAAGATTCTTGACGGTCCCTTGGACTGCAAAGAGATCAAAGCAGTTAATCCAAAAGGAAATCAACCCTGAATATTCACTGGAAGGACTGATGCTGAAGCTGAAGCTCCAATACTTTGGTCATGTGATACGAAAAGCTGACTCGTTTGAAAAGACCATGATGTGGAGAAGACTGAAGGCAAAAGGAGAAGAGGACAGAAGAGGATGAGATAGTCAGATAGCACCACTGACTCAGTGGACATGAATTTGAGCAAATTACAGGAGATAGTGAAGGACAGGGAAGCGTGGTGTGCTGCAGTTCATGGGGTCACAAACAATCAGACACAACTTAGGGACTGAACAATTGTCTCTCATTATGCTCCTCATCAAAGAGAAAATAATTACAAACGATCATAGTACTTGTGGGAAGGAATATCCAAGAATTATGGGTGGCCATACAATTCATATAAAAGAAACATCAAATGTTGTAAATGGAACTTCTAATTCCTAACTGGAAAAGAGTTCCCCCCAAATGTGTACAACCATAAGGGTTGAAAGTTGATGTTCTGCTTTATAAAATAAAACTTAAACATACATTAGTTGAAGTCTGTGGCCTTAAACTTTTAATTACATCTTCTTTAGTGGATAAATGGTACATATAAAAATAGTTATAATTAAACATAAGGTAACAATTACATTTTAATTTATAGCTAAAGCATGAGGTAACTTTTATATGTATGAAAACCATTCTTCTTAAAAGGAACAAGAGACAAGAGAGATAAATTATTTTTCTATATCATATGTTTAAAGGAAACTTTAAGTCACTTACACCAACGTTGTTACATCTAGTCACCATGTCTTTGAATTCATTTTCATTTCCTGATCTTGTACATAACTTGTAGCTAACTGGTTGGTATCTTTCCCACCAAGGTCTTGAAGGGTTAGTAATCACAGCATTTTCATTGGGTGGGGAGACCTACAAATAAAACAATGTCAATAGGTATCAATTTATGACTCACTTTATATCACTGAATATTCTATAAAGTAATCAATAGTCTAAAATTATTTCTGAATCTTTGGCAACTACATTTCTTTACAATTGTTTGAAAATATTAACCTTGCATTGGAAATATCCTGCTGAAAAAAATTATCTTAGAAATAAAACATAGAGTCACCAACAATTTCAAATTTTTTTCTTCCTCAGAAAACTGTTTTACTTAGAGTACTTAACTGTGAAGTAAAATGGTGTCCCAGCTTTCAGACACAGAGCATACTACCACTTACTTTCAGCACAGCAAAGTCTGCAACTTATACAATGAACAGTACTCACTTGAACCCCTCCAAATCCTTTGGGGGCTAAGTATCGCTCACATTCAAGAGCAACATCAACCCAACGCCATTCAAACAGATGAACAATGGATGTCCGTCCAGATTTGGTGTGTGGGTCATACTGAGCCCAGCAGAACCCGATCACTGAAAGCAACAGAACAAACTTCATTTTGCTTTGAAGTTGTCCGTGTTCTTTCCAGCAACTATTTATATTACTATAAGAAGTATATATTACAAAATAAATGTTAAATGAGCAAACACTTGAGCACAAACTGTTTATTCATAATCTGAAAAGAAATATTGATAATAATTTAAACAGATGAAGAACAACCATAAAATCTCCCAAGAATACCATCTAAATGAGCTTTAATAACAATGCTTTCCTTATCGTGGGAATACTAACCTTTTAAACATCTGGCATTAAATATTTATAAAGTGCGTAATCATGTATTATTTAACTAGGATTAGATCTTATATCTAAAGTCCTTCACTAATAGAAGGAAAATAACAATTAGAGTCACCTGAACTCACAGTCAAAATATTTCCTTAACTATCTATTGCAAACATTTTCAGTGTTTCAGTTTCAAAATGAACAAAATATTTAGTTCAGTCTTGGTTTTACCCCCAACCAAAATTTTTCATTATTGAAGTTTCTGCATTAAGAAATTAAGTTTCAACATGACATTTTATTCTGAGGTTAACAATACAAATTAATTATATATACAGTCATAAAGTATCAGATATATCAAGAGACTAAATAAACAGAAGTTAATTCTGTGGCATCTTTTCCATCACAGGACTCAGCTTTGACCAAGTATAAGATCTTTAGGCTTCTTTACTCCAGGAGTGCACACAGAGCATCTGAGCAAACCCCTTAGTGAAAGTATTGCATCAAAACATCTGTTCTGATGTTCTGGATTTTTTTCAAAAATATAGATTTCACCATCAAAAGCAGTGTCACTGTCAAAAACTTTGGATTCAGATAAAGTAAGTAATTAAATGCTAATGATCACAGTACTGAGGTAAAGCGTATTTCACAATATAAGCATTGATGCATTTACATTCTATTTCTAATCTTAAAAATACATTAGGGTAACCAAGTGAGGCAACAAGTCAATTCTCAGTAGATTCATTTATATGTCGATGATTGAGCAGGGGGCTTTGAACAACATTAGGGATCAAAGTGAGCCTGGAGTGATGATTCTAGATAATCAAAAAAGAAACAAAGAATAGATCTGATGATTGAAATAATTCTAACAGCTCTCTAACTTCTAACAGAAAATTATAAAAATCATTGGGAATTCTAAAGTGTTCTGCTTGGCTACACAGAATGTTCCATTCTATTTTAATGTTAAGATTCTATGATCTTAATCTGCAGTAATACAGTTGTTTGTTGTTCTGAGAATAAGAGGAGACAGTGGAGTTTTATCTCAGAATTCAGGAAAATTTAATGTCCATAAAATCCATACACTCAACATTTCCAGTCAGAAATATTTTGTGGTCGGATTAACATGATCAGGAACTGTAATAACAATAACATTCAACTAATTAAAAAAAAAAAACTGAGAGCCAAGACTTCTCTCTTTCCCAAGAAATTAGGAAATCCTGAAGAAAGGACTTATAAAAAAAAAAAGGCAAAATTTGATCAAATGATTAAGGGTAAGGAGTAATTCTGAATAATATAAATGCTCTATCTCTAAGATGGATTGTGGTCAAGTTCCCATAGATTGACTGGTAAATTCTAGAGAAAGAAACTATGCATGTAAAGTGAAGTTCTTTCTAATATAAACAAATTAAAAGGTGATGATTGGATACTTAGGCAATATAGTGTTGCAGGAAAGAGATTCCTAGTAGACTAAACAAGACTGGCCCTAAAAAGCTCTATTTTGGCTTTGGTGTGGAAGTGTGGTTTCAACAGCATAGTCTTTTAACAAGGAAACAACATCAGTAGGAAAGGGGCTGGCGGTCTATATCAGTTAAGAGGTAGTTCCACATGGTACGTTAACAGGCATCAAGGAAGCCATAATGCAAACAAGGAAAATGGCAGGTTGCCACATAGCTCAGAAGAAAACAATCATGTCTGAGATGTTGTATCACATCTTCCAGGTAGAGCATCTGGAAGGCTTTGAGGGCAAGCTGTCAGTGCCACAGTAAATAGATAGAGTTTGAGACATATCAAGAAATATGTGAATCTTCTGACACTTCCTCACTGAGACCAGAGTGTTGATATGAATAATTAACTGAGCAAAGAAAGATATTGGTTAAAGAATCTATTTTATTCAGCAAATTTGCACTGTCAGGGAAAACAACAAATTAATTAATTTTGAATCTAGGATATAGTGAAAAATTAAGGTCACATGGACTAGATCACCCTTAAAATGAGGGATTGTATATATGCCAGCAAAGTGATATGACAAGTGAGTCCAGAAAAGAGAATTTTGGAGAGATACTGTAGAGCAAAAAGAAGCATAGGAATTCATAGGAATGCTTTGGATTTGAAGTGATTAAAAAAATCAAGTAAAATATGTTAGTTTTGTGACTAGGAAGTAAGGGATACAGATAGCTTTGGACTAGAATTAAAAACTCATAAAAACCTCAAGCCATTTTTTGTCTCTATCTCTTGGCTCTGCATTCCTATGTCTTGGCTTAATTCTCAGGCAAGCTTTTGCTGTGCGGTGGCAAAACTGTTCAAAGGCAGTTACTTCCCACCAGTCTGGCAAACTCAGAGAAAAAAACAAGCACTTCTTTCTCAACAGTTTAAACCAAAGACTCAAGACTGATTCTTAATTGGTTTCTGACTTGGTTTATAAACCCATCCCTGAACAGAATATTGTGACGAGGAAATGGATTGTCTCGATTGTCCTATCCTAGATCATATGCCTACCACTGCAGGTGAGAAATAAGGCTAACTATGCATTAACAGACAGGGCTTCCCTGGTGGCTCAGACAATAAAGAATCTGCCTGTGATGCAGGAGACCTGGGTTCAATTCCTGGGTCGAGAAGATCCCCTGGAGAAGGGAACGGCAACCCCCTCCAGGATTCTTGCCTGGAGAATTCCATGGACAGAGGAGTCTGGTGGGCTACAGTCTAAGGGGTCTCAAAGAGTCAGACACGAGTGAGTGACTAACACTTTCGCTTTCATGCCTTCTTAACAGAACGGGTGAAATATGGTCTCTGTGTGATTTCTTAACAGGAAAGCTATGTGCTGTTACCAATAAAGGAGGAGAAGAGGCTTGACAGGGATAAATATACATCACATTGCACATGTTGAAATCTTCTGGTTCATGTGGATAATATCCTAGAAGATATTATCACTAAAAGTCATTGCTAACTTATGGAAGCTATATATCAGAATTATGGTAATGGAAAGTATCATGCACATATAAGTATGCTAATATGTTGGTGATTTAGTATACAATATTTGTCATGAAGTGTCAATGACAAAAGCTGAGTTTGGTTTTTGTTTGATATTTCATATATATACTTGCCTTTGTTATTTTTGTCCTATATTATTATTCCAAATTCTGAAGGTTTTTTTCCATATGACTTTGAGATTAAAGTGTATAGAGTATATTTTCTTACTCAAATTGACATTATCCTCAAAGCCACTAAATATAGCTCTTAGGTGGATCCACATGTCTTCCTTTAATCAATGGAATATTTTCCCACTGAAGCAAGCAAAGGCTTTATGTGTCCTTTCCTGATTAGACTTGGTCCCTGTATTTCTGCCTTGAACCATAAAAAGAATATACCTTGAGTAGCCACTGATTGAAGAAAATGGATCAGATGTGACTTTAATTGACAGCCTGAAGTCAAGTCCAGGTAAACTGCAGCATGAAGCAGAGATATCTCAACCTGCAGACCTCAGAGCAAGAAATATAAGCATTTGTTGTTTACCTGCCTGAGATTTTGAGTTTATTGATTATGCAGCATTATTAAAACTGAAAACTATTCGACTTTTTACACTATTTGTGAGTTACATTCTACTTATTTTCAACATTATATGTTGCTGTATTAAAATAGTGCTGTAAAAAATAGTAAGAAGATTTTGACATATTACAGATTATTTCATAAGACAGGTGGCGCTAGTGGTAAAGAATCCACATGCAAATGCTGATATGCAAGAGACACGGGTTAGATCCCTGGGTCTGGAAGATCCCCTGGAGTAGGAAATGGCAACTGCTCCAATATTCTTGCTTGAGAAATCCCATGGACAGAGGAGCCTGGAAGACTCCATGGAGCTGCCAAGATCTAGACATGACTAAGCACACATACATATATTTTATAAGTGACTTTACAAAAATTTAACTGTTAAACCTCTCAAAAATGGCCTTCCCTTGTGGCTCAGTTGGTAAAGAGTCTGTCTGCAATGTGGGAGACCTGGGTTCAATCCCTGGGTTGGGAAGATCCCTGGAGAAGGGAACAGCTACCCACTCCAGTATTCTGGCCTGGAGAATTCCATGGACTACGCAGTCCATGGGGTCGCAAACAGTCAGACACAACTGAGTCACTTTCAGTTTGAGCTTCCCTAGTAGCTCAGATGGTAAAGCATCTGCCTGCATGCAGGAGACCCATGTTTGATCACTGGGTCAGGAAGATCCCCTGTAGACGGAAATGGCAATCCACTCCAGTACTCTTGCTTGGAGAATTTCATGGACAGAGGAACCTGGCAGGTTACAGTCCATGGGGTTGCAGAGAGTTGGACGTGACTGAGTGACTAACACACACCCACTCAAAAATATTTCCCATGTAAGGTATTGAAATTAAATATAAAAATATAATATGTTAAAGGTTTCTTCCTGTACTTAAGTTTAAAAAGCAAGATATCATGTTCCTATAGATGTTTTCAAGCTGCCCAGGACAAGGAAGGAGAATGTGAGGACAGGCAATCCAGCCCCTAAACATCCCTTTGCAAATCCATAAAGAGTAGCTTCATTACTATATTTTTCTTTTGGTATTTCACATGATGTTTTAATTTTAAAAAGGGCAGAGTGAGGAGATTCTTCTGATAAGTTAAAAAACAAATTTGTAACCTACTTGACTACATAATCATCTTAAATAGAAAATTACAAATTTCCCCCTTACTCCTAAAGGTAATTTGTTTATATATACACTAATTAAACCCACACGTAAATAGCTAAAAAATAACAAAATAACTATGCTAATGATTCATCAGTTCAGTTCACTTCAGTTCAGTTGCTCAGTCGTGTCCGACTCTTTGCAACCCCATGAATCGCAGCACGCCAGGCCTCCCTGTCCATCACCATCTCCCGGAGTTCACTCAGACTCACGTCCATTAAATTGGTGATGCCATACATCCATCTCATCCTCTGTCTTCCCTTCTCCTTCTGCTCCCAATCCCTCCCAGCATCAGAGTCTTTTCCAATGAATCAACTCTTCGCATGAGGTGGCCAAAGTACTGGAGTTTCAGTTTTAGCATCAGTCCTTCCAAAGAACACCCAGGGCTGATCTCCTTTAGAATGGACTGGTTGGATCTCCTTGCAGTCCAAGGGACTCTCAAGAGTCTTCTCCAACACCACAGTTCAAAAGCATCAATTCTTCGGTGCTCAGCTTTCTTCACAGTTCAACTCTCACATCCATACATGACACTGGAAAAACCATAGCCTTGACTAGACGGACCTTAGTCAGCAAAGTAATGTCTCTGCTTTTGAATATGCTATCTAGGTTGCTCATAACTTTTCTTCCAAGGAGTAAGTGTCTTTTAATTTCATGGCTGCAGTCACCATCTGCAGTGATTTTGGAGACCAGAAAAATAAAGTCTGACACTGTTTTCACTGTTTCCCCATCTATTTCCCATGAAGTGATGGGACCAGATGCCATGATCTTCGTTTTCTGAATGTTGAGTTTTAAGCCAACTTTTTCATTCTCCTCTTTCACTTTCATCAAGAGGCTTTTTAGTTCCTCTTCACTTTCTGCCATAAGGGTGGTGTCATCTGCATATCTGAAGTTATTGATATTTCTCCCGGCAATCTTGATTCCATCTTGTGCTTCTTCCAGCCC
Organism: Oryx dammah; assembly: GCF_014754425.2. Lineage (NCBI taxonomy): Eukaryota > Metazoa > Chordata > Mammalia > Artiodactyla > Bovidae > Oryx > Oryx dammah. The sequence continues at coordinate 38,221,650 of NW_024070212.1, forward strand.
AGCATTTCTCATGATGTACTCTGCATATAAGTTAAATAAGCAGCGTGACAATATATAGCCTTGACGTACTCATTTTCCTATTTGGAACCAGTTGTTGTTCCATGTCCAGTTCAAACTGTTGCTTCCTGACCTCCATATAGGTTTCTCAAGAGGTAGGTCAGGTGGTCTGGTATTCCCATCTCTTTCAGAATTTTCCACAGTTTATTTTGATCCACACAGTCAAAGGCTTTGGCATAGTCAATAAAGTAGAAATAGATGTTTTCCTGGAACTCTCTTGCTTTTTTGATGATCCAATGATTCATCACAGAGGAAATTTTCCTTTCCTGCACAGTCTAAATAACCACATTATAAAAAGTAGGCATTTTCCTTATCACCCCTTTAACCAAGCCTTTACTAGAATATGTGCCATGTTAAATATTGTTAATATAAAAGATTCTAGCCACGTTTGAAGGATACTCTTGAGAGAGGAAGTGAGATATTCTATCATTTGGATTCATAAGTCTCCATCTGTGGAATATATATGTTATTGCTGCTGCTGCTGCTAAGTTGCTTCAGTCATGTCCGACTCTGTGCGACCCCATAGACAGCAGCCCACCAGGCTCCCCCATCCCTGGGATTCTTCAGGCAAGAACACTGGAGTGGGTTGCCATGTCCTTTTGCAATAAAAATACTTCCAAGCAACTTTCTGGCTGATGTGTAAGTAGAAATGATTAATACAGGTTTTGTCACACAGAGCATTCTTTAGTCTTAAGTGAAAAATGATAGAGTAGGCAGAAACTGATATTTAGTGGTTGGAAGACTGCTCAGAATCTACTTACATATCTTCCCCATTATGATATTACTACCAATGCAGTCATACCTCTGAGTTAAGATTATTTCCAGGAGACTCTTAAAATAATTATTAAAATTTAATTCAGTTAATATAAACATTATTAAGCCTTTAAAGCTATGCTTTTTCCAGTAGTCATGTATGGATGTGAGTGTTGGACTATAAAGAAAGCTGAGCACCTAAGAATTGATGCTTTTGAACTGTGGTGCTGGAGAAGACTCTTGAGAGTCCCTTGGACAGCAAGGAGATCAAACCAGTCAATCCTAATGGAGATCATTCCTGAATATTCATTGGCAAGACTGATGCTGAAGCTGAAACTCCAAAACTTTCACCACCTGATGCAAAGAACTGACTCACTGGAAAAGCTCCTAATGCTGGGCAAGATTGAAGGCAGGAGGAGAAGGGGACAACAGAGAATGAGATGGTTGGATGGCATCACCACCTCTATAGACAATTTGAGCAAGCTCTGGGAGTTGGTGATGGACAGGGAAGCCTGGCATGCTACAGTCTATGGGGTTGCAAAGAGTCGGACATGACTGAGCAACTGAACCTAACTAACTCTTGTGAGTTCTGCATGACCAAATGTTGCATAAGGGTAGGGAGGTTTCAAAAGGGAGATAAAATCAGACAATCATGGGCCATAGACAGGAATTCCAAAGCAAATTAAGTATTAGAGAGAGCTCTGAATATTTATTAAAATGTCAGTAGTAAAGAATAGATAGAGAAGTCATTGGCACACCACTACAGTACTCTTGCCTGGAAAATTCCATGGACGGAAGAGCCTGGTAGCCTGCAGTCCAAGGGGTCTCTCAGAGTCGGACACGACTGAGCGACTTCACTTTCACTTTTCACTTTCATGCATTGGAGAAGGACATGGCAACCCACTCCAGTGTTCTTGCCTGGAGAATCCCAGGGATGGGGGAGCTTGGTGGGCTGCCGTCTCAGGGGTCGCACAGAGTCGGACACAACTGAAGCGACTTAGTAGCAGCAGCAGTAAAGAATAGAGAAAATGTATAGAAAGAAACTGTAATTGAGGTTCCTTTTTTATTCATATTCTTTATTAAAGTTATTTATTTTGACACAAAATGCTTATTACACCTTTAAAACACAAAGAACCATGAAGGAGATTTATTTTTCCTTACTCAATTATTTTTTAGCTTTTAAGGAATAGCTATCTTTACAGAATGCTCTGGCTTCTTTTTGCCACTTCACTCACTAGAGGAGTGGGTAGTCTTTTGATTAGTTTGGAAGGAAATATTGGACACATATAGCCTAGTTCCTTCTCTTTCTCTTGGCAATGATTTTTATATCTTGATAAAGATATTCTGCATTTTTATTCTGGAGTCACTCTGCCTTTCTAGGGGCCCTGCTCCAGTTCAGCCTGTTGAGTATAAATGTCTATTTAATTCTTAAATTCACTATTAAGACTGTCATTTGCCCACTAATGAAAACTAAAGAGAGAAGTAAGTCAGAAAGAAAAATACCAGTACAGTATATTAATGCATATATATGGAATTTAGAAAGATAGTAACGATGACCCTATATGTGAGACAGCAAAAGAGACAAAGATGTAAAGAACAGACTGTTGGACTCTGTGGGAGAAGGTGAGGGTGGGATGATTTGAGAGAATAGCATTTAAACATGTATACTATCATACGTGAAATAGATTGCCAGTCCAGGTTCAATGCATGAGGCAGGGTGCTCAGGGCTGGTGCACTGGAATGACCCTGAGGGATGGGATGGGGAGGGAGGTGGGAGGGAGGGTCAGGATGGGGAACACATGTACACCCATGGCTGATTCATGTGAATGTATGGCAAAAACCACCACAATATTGTAAAGTAATTACCTCCAATTAAAATAAAAAATAAATAAATTTAGGAAAAAAAAAAAAACACAACTGTCCTCTGTCCATGAAATTCTTCAGGCAAGAATACTGGAGTGGGTAGCCCTTTCCTTCTCCAGGGGATCTTCCCAACTCAGGGTCTTCTGCATTGCAGGTAGATTCTTTACTGTCTAGTCACCAGGCAAGCTCTCTTTTATATTATTAGCTTTTAAATAAAGGCAATGTTTTGGTTTCTATCTTCCTTACACTTTTGGTGGGTTTTTCAATAAATTTTACCCCGGAAACTGGGACCATTTGGTAAATTTAAAACTAAACCTCTATGAAATGAAACTATATTTACCAAAATATGCTTTTCTCAGAAAAATTTCTATTTAAATATTAGTCATTTTTATTTTCCTTCCCTTTGTTGGCTGTTGTTTTTTTTAAACAAAAAATGGATACCAGTTTCTTCATTGATTTGGCAACTTTAGCATATATAAGGCAGAAAATACCCTGTAACAAATAATGCTTTTCCTTCTCAAATGAAAAAAAAATTAATTTATTTTCAGTTAAGGAGAATTTTGTTGGATAAAATTTATTAATACTCATTATGATACAGGAAAACATTTTATAATTGAGCTCTCTTCTACAAAGCCAGGAATATTCCTAAAACCATTAGTTTCTGGCAGATTGAGGGCTTTTCAAAATTTTATATTAAGCTTGAAGTGTCCCTTGACTGACAGTTAAATCAAGGGATAGTCCTATTATTTCCATCCCCAGTGATATAAAAATAGTAAGTAGGAAGTAGGATGTCATTCAAAATCAAATATTTTAACACATGACAATAGAAACTTGTAGTGAGGACTGACAAGTACAGATTTACACAAACTTGAAAGGTTCATATATTGGCAGACCTCTATGCTAGTGGACTACAGTATAATTTAATTTCATTTAAACTGCACAGCTGGGGGCTGGTAGAAGGAGTATGCAAACCAAAGTAATGTAAACTAAAACTTAATAAACTAATTCTGATTATATCAATTAAGGACTGATAGTTCCTAGAATATCCCCATGGTAACATATAATTATCTTGCATAGGTAGAGATATTCTGTATATTTGGAAATGCTATTGTTGGTATTAATACACCAAACCTAATAGGAAAGACTTGAGGGGAAATATATTAGTCTCTTTCTACTTATCCAAAATATTTTCCAATAGTATCTTTTAAATCTCCCTCTATAGCCTCAGTAATCAACTGATCTATTTATCACCACACAGTCTCTTTCATTCCTTTGTGCCTCTTTCACACCTTTCTTCTTGGAATGCTCCTACCTCTTTTATCCTCCTTTTAAAACCTCCTTATCTAATTATCAAGACCTTCCTTCTCCACAAAGCTTTCTCAGACCATCTCAGAACATGCATCATTTCCCTCCTTTGAAGTCAAACAACCTATTTGTTGTTGTTCAGTCCTAACTCTTTACTGCCTTAAGGACTGCAGTACTCCAGGCTCCCCTGTCCTTCACCATCTCCCAGATTTGACTCAAATTCATATCCATTTAGTCAGTGATGCTATCTAACCATCTATCCTCTGCCAGCCCCTTATCCTTTTGCCTTCAGTCTTTTCAAGCATCAGTCTTTTGCAATGAGTTGGCTCTTTGTATCTGGTGGCCAAATTATCGGAGCTTCAGCTTCAGCGTTAGTCCTACCAGTGAATATTCAAGGTTGATTTCCTTTAGGATTGACTGGCTTAATCTCCTTTCTGTCCAAGGGACTCTCAAGAACCTTCTCCAGCACCACATTTTGAAAGCATCAATTCTTCAGGACTCAGCCTTCTTTATGGTCCAACTTTCGCATCCGTATTGGAAAACCCATAGCTTTGACTATACAGAACTTTGTCAACAAAGTGATGTCTCTGCTTTTTAATACACTGTCTAGATTTGACAGTTTTCCTTCCAAAGAGGAAGCATCTTTAATCTCAGGGCAGCAGACATAGTTAGCAGTGATTTTTGGAGCCCAAGGAAAAAATCTATCACTGCCTTAACTTTGACTTTTTCCTCTTCTATTCATCAGGAGGTGATTAGACCAGATGCCGTGACCTTAGTTTTTTGAATTTTGAATTTTAAACCAACTTTTTTCACTCTCCTCACTCACCCTCATCAAGAGGCTCTTTAGTTTTTCTTTACTATCTGTCACTAGAATGGTATCATCTACATATCTGAGGTTGTCGATATTTCTCTCAGCAATCTTGATTCTAGCTTCTGATTCATCCACCTGGCATTTCTCAATGGTGTGGACCATTGAGCTCGATGGACATGAGTTTGAATAAGCTCCAGGAGTAGGTGATGGACAGGGAAGCCTGGTGTGCTGCAGTCCATTGGGTCGCAAAGAGCTGGACAAGACTGAATGACTGAACTGAACTGAACTCTGCATATAAGATAAATAAACAGGGTGACAATATACAGCCTTTCATACTCCTTTCCTAGTTTTCAACCATTTAGTTGTTCCACGTTTCATTCTAACTATTCCTTCTTGACCCACACCCAGGCTTCTCAGAAGACATGTAAAGTGGTCTGATATTCCCATCTCTTTAATAATTTTCCAGTTGGTTGTGATCAACACAGTCAAAGGTTTACTGTAGTCAATGAAGCAGTTTTCCTAGAATTCGATTGCTTTTTCTATGATCCAACAAATGTTGGCAATTTGATCTCGGGTTCCTCTGCCTATTCTAAATCAAGTCTGTACATCTGGAAGTTCTCAGTTCACATACTGCTGAAGCCTATCTTGAAGGATTTTAGCATAACCTTTCAAGCATATGACGTGAGTGTAATTGTATGATAATTTGAACATGCTTTAGCTTTGCATCTGGGATTGGAATGAAAACTGACTGTTTCCAGTACTGTAGCCACTGCTGGGTTTTCCAAATTTGCTGACATATTGAATGCAGCACTTTAATAGCATCATCTTTGAGGATTTTAAATAGCTCAGCTGGAATTATATCCCCTCCACTAGCTTTGTTCATAGTAATGCTTCCCAAGACACACTTAACTTCACTCTCTAGGATGTCTGACTCTAGGTGAGTGCCCACACCATCTTGCTTATCTGAGTCACTATTCTACCTAAAAACAAATTATGTGAGTGGCTCAATAAAGTGGTTTTGTATAATTCATCTGTGTATTCTTTCCACCTCTTCTTAATCTCTTCTGCTTCTGTTACGTCCTTACCATTTCACATGCCCATACTTGCATAAATCCTCCCTTGATAACTCCAGTTTTCTTGAAGAGATATCTAATCTTTCACATTCTATTGTTTTCCTCTATTTGTTGGCATTGTTTATTTTAAGAAAGACTTCTTATATCTCCTTGCTATTCTCTGGAACTCTGCATTCAGTTGATCTTTCCCTTTCTCCCTTGCCTTTCATTTATCTTCTTTCCTTAGCTATTTGTAAAGCCTTCTCAGACAACCACTTTGCCTTCTTGCAATTTTTTTTTTTTTTTTAGGATGGTTTTGGTCATTGCCTCCTGTGCAACATTATGAACCGTCATCTATAGTTCTTCAGGCCCTCTGTCTAGCAGATCTAATCCTTTGAATCTGTTCATCACCTACTTTGTATAATCACAACAAGTTTGAGTTAGGTCTGGTTTTTCCTGAATTTGTAGAGCTTCTCCATCTTTGGATGCAAAGAATGCAATCAATCTGATTTTGGTATTGACTATTTGTTGACATTCATATCATCTTGGGTTGTTGGAAAGGGTTGTTTGGTATGACTGCAGTATTCTCTTGCCAAAACTCTGTTAGCTTTTGCCCAGTTTCATTTTGTACTCCAAGGCCAAACTTGCTTGTTATTCCAGGTATCTCTTGACTTCCTACTTTTGCATTCTAATCCCCTATATTGAAAAGGACATCTTTTATTTTTGGCGTTAGTTCTAGAAGGTCTGGTATGTCTTTGTAGAACCAATCAACTTCAGCTTCTTCAGCATTAGTAACTGGGGTATAAACTTGGATTACTGTGATGTTGAATTGTTTGCCTTGGAAATGAAATGAGATCATTCTGTCATTTTTGAGGTTGCACCCAAGCACTACATTTTGGACTCTTTTGTTGCCTATGAGGGCTACTCCATTGCTTCTAAGAGATTCTTGCCCACAGTAGTAGATATAATGGCCATATGAATTAAATTCTTCTATTTCTGTCCATTTCAGTTCATTGATTCTTGATGTTGATGTTGAATCATGCCATTTCCTTCTTGACCACATCCAATTTACCCTGGTTCATCAACCTAACATTCCAGGTTCCTATACAATATTGTTCTTTATAGCATTGGATTTACTTTCACTGCCAGACACATCCACAAAGAATGCCATTTCTCCTTTGTCTCAGCCACTTCATTCTTTCTGGAGCAATTAGTAATTGCTGTCCACTCTTCCCCAATAGCATGTTGGACACCTTCCAACCTGGGAGCCTCATCTTCCTGTTTTGTATCTTTTGCCTCTCCATATCATTCATGGGGTTCTCCAGCCAAGAATACTGGAATGGCTTGTCATTCCCTCTGTCAGTCAACTAGGTTTTATCAGAATTCTTCACTATGACTCATCCATCTTGGGTGGCCCTGCATGGCATGGCTCATAGCTTCATTGAGTTATGCAAGCCTCTCACCATGACAAGGTTGTGTATGTTCCATGGAGCAGCAAACAATACATTACCTAAATTTTATTGTGCAATGTTAAGTATTTCCCTCTATTTTTATAAATGTGTGATGCAGTTCTATTTTGTTCTCCCAACTACACTGGTACATAAAAATGGATAACAAGTTTTAAAGTACCTAAAGTGGTCTATGCACTTAATAAATATACATTGGATTGATTGATATGCACTTGCATTAAAACATACAGAGTTTACTTAATCTTTACTTGTGGCCCTACAGCACATGTAATAAAATATACAAAGCTAAGTCTGACATTTCTGATAGGGGCATTCCTACAAATCCTATGATCTAGAACTGAATTAGAAATACTAAAATGAAGACAGAGATTTTCTGTCAATGAACATTTAGCTAATGACACAGACTGACTCTGGCAAGATTTCAAATTAGAGTTGCATTTTACTTTCTGCTCCAATTCCAGTGCTTTGTGATTTTCTTATTTGAGTTAGATTTTAGGAGAGTTCATGCTGCCTGACATCAGCATTAAGAATAAATAACACAGCTTCTTAGCCATTAAAAAGGATGAAATGATGCCACTTGCAGCAATATGGATAAACCTAGAGAGTGTCATGGGTTTTCCTGGTGGCTCAGTGGTAAAGAATCTGCCTGTGATGCAGGAGCTGCAGGAGATGTGGGTTTGATCCCTGGATTGGGAAGGTCCCCTGAAGGAGTGTGTGGCAACCCACTCCAGTATTCTTGCCTGGAGGATCCCAGGGACAGAAGAGCCTGGTGGGCTACAGTTTATAGAGTCACAAAGAGTCAGACATGACTGAAGCGACTTAGCATGCACACACACAGAGTGGGTCATATTGAGTGAAGTTAAGTCAGACAGAGAAGGAGAAATATTGTGACATAACATATATGTGGAATCTAAAATGAGATGATACAAGTGAATTTAAAAACAGACTCACAGACTTCAAGAATGAACTTGTAGTTGCTGGGGAAAAGAATAGGGGAAGAGATAGTTAGGGAGTTTGGAATGGACATACAGACGCTGCTATATTTAAAATGGATAACCAAAAAGGACCTACTGTATAACACATGAACTCTGCTCAATGTTATGTGGTAGCCTAGATGGCAGGGAGTTCAGGGAGAATGGATAAATGTTTATGTATGACTGAGTCCCGTTGCTGTTCACCTGAAACTATCACAACATTGTTTATTAATCAGCTATACCTTAGCACAAAATAACAACAATTTTTAAAAAGAATAAAAACCACATATTTAGTGAGAAGTTGAAGAAATATGCATTTATCCAGGAATAATGGTTAGTGTCCTATATTATATCAATTCAGTTCAGTTCAGTTCACTCAGTTGTGTCCAACTCTTTGTGACCCCATGGACTGCAGCATGTCAGGCTTCACTGTCTATCACGAACTCCCAGAGTTTGCTCAAACTCATGTCCATTGAGATGGTGATGCCATCCAACCATCTCATCCTCTGTCATCCCCTTCTCCTCCTGCCTTCAATCTTTCCCAGCATCAAGGGTTTTTCTAAGGAGTCATTTTTTCGAATCAGGTGGCCAAAGTACTGGAGCTTCAGCTTCAGTATATTATACAATTTCTCATTTAATACACCAGGCTAAAAGAGTAGGTATTATTTTAATTTTATTAAAATTAAACTGAGGTGAGGAAACTGAGGTTCAAAGTGTTTCCAAAATGTCCATTAATTGAATTGAAGAAAATATAAGCATTTCATGACACACACAAAAAAAGTCCTTTAAAAATATCCCTCCCAAATGGATTGCATTTTGCAATTACAGAGAAATAATAAATATTACCTTTCATTCTAGTGTAAATGGTGCTTTTTGTACCTAAACTCTTCCAACACACTAAAAACAAATTATGTGAGTGGCTGTTAGCCATACTTCACTTTTTCCCCAGAGTTCATGTTCAAGGACAAAAAGAGCAAACAGGCTGCATATTTGCCCATCTGTTCAATTTCTTGTGAAAGACCTTTGAAGGTTTCTGATTTTTTTTAAATATATCACTTTCCCTTCTGTTTTTTAAAGTATTATTTTTATTGGCACTCAATAATTTCTTCTAAAATTTTATAATTTTCTGAAACAAACTGTAAGCTGCATTTGATAAATCTAGATTTGTTTTCTCTTTATCTCTAGATTTTTAAAAAGAGGCTTGCAAATGGAAACAAAAGAAAAGAAAGATTAAATCAATTAAACCAGCCCTAAATAAAGGCCCTGAATTTTTTCCAGTTACTTTCAAATTGGAAGGAAGGAATTTGTTTTGACACAGTCATAAGAACAAAAGGAAATGTTCTAAAAAATTTGGTTTTAATAAAGATTTTTCTATTTTTGCAAAAACCTTATGACTTATTGCTTGATACCACAGAATGTACAATCTCTTTGGTTTATTGAACATAAATGTCTTTATGAAGCCTTTATCATATATTGGTCCAGCATCTAAATGCACTCTATTTGAGTTTCATTCTTTTGCATGTGAAAAGTGAAACAGTTAGTTGCTCAGTCATTTCCATCTCTTTGCAACTCCATAGACTATATAGCCCACTAGGCTCCTCTGTCCATGGAATTCTCCAGGTAAGAATACTGGAGTGGGTTGCCATTCCCTTTTCCAAGGGGTCTTCCTGACCCAAGGATCGAACTCAGGTATCCCACATTGCAGTCAGATTCTTTACTATCTGAGCTACCATTTGTCTTTAAAGTCATTTCAAATAATTTTGTTTTCAGTGCTGTAAGACAGGTCCATTTTCATCCTTTTGCATGTAGAAAATCATTTTTTCCAGCATCATTTATTGAAGTGACTATCCTTTCCATACTGACTGGTGTTGGCACCCTTGTCAAAGATCGTTTGACTATATATGTGAGGGTTTATATCTAGGCTCATTTCCATTGGCCTAGGTGCCTTATTTTTGTGCCAATATTGTATTATTTTGATTACTATAGTTTTGAAATTCAGTCTGAAATAAGGAAGAGTGATGCCTCAGATTTTTTTTTGTCTTTCTCAAGATTTTCCTCAGATATTCAATGTATATGGTGATATCATATGAATTTTAAGATTGCTTTTTATTTATGTAAAAAAATGCCATTGGAATTTTTACAGGGATTGCATTGAACCTGTAGATCACTTTTGGTGATATGTACATTTTAATAATGTTAATTCTTCCAACCCAAGAACATAGGATATCTTTCTACTTGCTTATGTTTTCTTCAGTGTCTTTCCTTAATGTTTTACAGTTTTCAGTCATCAGATCTTTCACTCCCTTGACTAATTATTTTTAAGTATTTTATTATTTTTGGTGTTGTTGAAAACGGAATTGCTTTCTTAATTTCTCTGATGGCTTGTTGTTATTATAATGATTTTTTTCATGTTGATCTTGTATCCTGCAAATTTACTGAATTTGTTTATTAATTCTAACAGATATCTTTCTGGAGTATTTAAGAATTTCCATATATAATATCTTATTATCTGCAGACAGAGACAATTTTACTTCTTCCTTTCCAATTTGAATGCCTTTTATGTCTCTGTCTTGCCTAATGTGTTCCTATACTGCTTTGAATAGAAATGGCGAGAATGGACATCCTTGTGAGGTTCCTGATTTTAAAGAAAAAACTCTCAGACTTTCACATTTGAGTATGATGTTATCTGTGGGCTTGTCATGTATGATTTTTATTATGTTGAGCTTGTTGTTTAGTTGTCGTGTTCAACTCTTTCATGACCCTGGACTGTAGCCCGCCAGGCACTTCTGTCCATGAGCATTGTCAGCAAAACTTTGGAGCGGGTTTCCATTTCCTTCTGGAAGGGATACTATTGATTGAACCTTCATCTCCAGCATTGGTACGTGGATTCTTTACCAAAGAGCCATCAAGGAAGAACTATGTTGAGTTACATCCCTTCTATGCTTCATTTGTTGAGAGGATATTGAATTTTATCAAATATACATATATCTCATTCCTTGCTCTTTTGCAAATTGCACTTCTTAAAAATTGAAGGTCTATGAGCAAGTTTATAAGTATCAATTTTTCAATACCATGTGCTCATTTTGTGTCTCTCTGATACATTTTGGCAATTCTCATCATATTTCAAACTTTTTCATTATATTTATTATAATGATCTGTGATCAGTGATCTTTGGTGATATTACTTCAAAAAGATTATAATTCACTGACGGCTCAGATGAGAGCCTCTTTTAGTAATAAGGTATTAATATTTTTAATTAAGGTAAGTATACACTTTTAAAGGTATAATTCTATTGCACACCTAACAGACTACAATATAAAGATAACTTTTATATGTACAGGGAACCCAACAAATTTGTATGAATTGCTTTAAGATATTCACATCATTATGGTGATCTGGTACTGAGCTTATAATATTTTTATTGAGATACTGTGACATTCATGACCTGAGAAATCAGGGTAATTGGGAATTAATTAAATTTGGGAAAAATCAGAAAGAGGTTGAGAGGTACATGTCTATTCCAAGGACTTATCCTTAAGAAGTTTCTACTTTTCAAAAATTGACATATTTTTCTTTCCTCTTTCATTATCTCAATTTATTTTACAAATAGTTACCCTCTTAGCTCAGTTGGTAAAGAATCCACCTGCAATGCAGGAGACCCCAGTTTGATTTCTGGGTTGGGAAGATCTGCTGGTGAAGGGATAGGCTTCCCACTCCAGGATTCTTGGGCTTCTGTTGTGGCTCAGCTGGTAAAGAATCCTCTTGCAATGTGGGAGACCTGGGTTCCATCCCTAGGTTGGGAAGATCCCCTGGAGAAGACAAAGACTCCAGTATTCTGGCCTAGAGAATTCCATGGACTATGTAGTCCATGGGTCGCAAAGATCTGGACATGACTGAGGGACTTTCACTTTCACAGCATACTAGTCATAGCATTTAAGTCAAACTACAAACTTCCAGGCTTAAAACTACTAAATTTTTAAAACATTTTGTATAATTTCCCAACCCCTTATGATAACCTATAGAACTATACATTAGCTAATACGAACCCAGCTCTCCATCCTCAGTTTTGCTCTTTCTTTGTCAATACCACACCTTTAGTCATGCGGGCTTTTCTTCATTTTCTTGAATATGACATGTTATTTTTCACTTTGGAAACATTTTTTAATGTTTGCCCCCACTTTTCTTCAAATGCTCTTAACCCAGATTTTAGCTCAGGTGGCTCCTGTTCTTTATGAAGTGAAGTGAAGTGAAAGTCACTCAGTCGTGTCCAACTCTTGACGACCCATGGACTGCACACTCCAGGGAAATTTTTAGGCCAGAATACTGGAGTCTGTATAGTCCATGGAATTCTCCAGGCCAGAATATTGGAGTGGGTAGCCTTTTCCTTCTCCATGGGATCTACCCAACCCAGAGATTGAACCCAGGTCTCCCGCATTGCAGGCAAATTCTTTACCAGCTGAGCCACAAGGGAAGCCCTGTTCTTTATAAGCGGTACCATAACTCAGTGACTGGCATCACCAGTCATTCAGTTCTGCAAACCAGAAATCTGGTTTCATCTACTGAAGCCCTGTTCTTTTATGTCACTCAGGTCCAATTCAGCATCACATTCTTAATTTACCATCTAAATATTTCTTGACTGTATTCTTTTCTCTCCACTGCCACTATCTAGCCATCCTTTTCTTAAATGACTAAAGTCTCTTATTTTACTAATGTTATTATATACAAAACACCACAGACTCACAATTTAAAGTCAGACTTTATTGTTTATATCAAATACATTGCAGGATGGATGCAAGGAAACTAATCACAAGCCAGGGCCTGGGAACAACTCATAGAAGTTTTGTAATATATCAGAATCACCTGCTTTCTTTTATATAAAATTGTATCCAGGGGACCCTTTCAAGAGAGGAGTTAAGTAACCATGATAATAAGGTCTATGCCCAGCCAGGGAAGGGAAAGGAAGATGAATATTATGAACTTAAGGTTGCAAACTTCAAAAAGGATATTTGAAAAGCATTCTGTTATTGGATAACAGTATTTGACAGGAAAGATATTTGTCTAGAGTTTAAAGATCTTGTCCAGGAAAATAAAACATGAAGGATATGTACTGAAATTGTGATTATTAGAATACCTAACAGAACTTTCTATTCTTTTGATTATGGAGGGGCTCACTGCAATATCAGCATCTACTTTAGCCCTTTCTCTAATCATTATATTCTCTATATGCATCCAGAATGATGTTTTCAAATTAGAAAACCACCACCAGCACCACCACCTTTCTAAAATCCAGCAGAGGATTACCACTTATCTTAGGATAAAAGGCGAAAATTCTTTACAGGACGGTTACACCTGTCTGCATCTGAAGCCTCATCTCCCAGACTCTCCTCTTTATTCTCCTCTAGCCATACTAATCTTTAGTTACTCAAACTCATCCAGCTCTTTCACCCAGCTAAGAAATTCTGTCTCTTCTACTTGTTCTTTTCTCACCTCTTTCCCTAACTAACTGAAATTTATCATTCAAATCTCAGTTCAAAGGTCACTTCTACAAAGATATTTATCCAGGATTAGGTCAAATTTCCCTCTTATTGTCATGACTTTCTATACTTTCCTTCTTATCACCCTCACCATAATACTAGGAGATAGTATTCTATTTTGGTCTTTATTGAATCTTTAGTCTCACAACAGAGTCTGGTACATATTGTTTAAGAACTCAATCTGAAAGTGAAAGTCTCTCAGTCCTGTGCAATTCTTTGCGACCCCATGGACTATACAGTCCATGGAATTCTCCAGGCCAGAATACTGGAGTGGGTAGCCTTTCCCTTCTCCAGGTGATCTTCCCAACCCAGGGATTGGACCCGGATCTTCCGCAATGCAGGTGGATTCTTTACCAGTTTAGCCGCAACAGAAGCCCAAGAATCCTGGAGTGGGCAGACTATCCCTTCTCCAGTGGATCTTTCCAATCCAGAAATCGAACCAGGGTCTCCTGAATTGCAGGCGGATTCTTTACCAACTGAGCGATCAGGGAATCCAGTAAATCAGTTGAGGAAGTAAAGCAGTACAGATAGGATACAAGTTGTTTTGAAACACAGGTGAGAAAAATGAAGAGATACAAGAAAGGAAGTGCAAGGAATTAAGAAATATTTTGAATAAAAATTAGATTTAAAGTTTATGTGGGGGAATAGGGCAGGTTAAGAGAATGGGAAAAAAATCAAGGAAATATCACAGGTCTCTAAGTAAGTGGTGAAACAGAGCAGCAGGGAGTATCAAAAGGTTTGCTGAAGACAAAAATTGAAGGTCACATTTTGGATATGTCACATATGAGATGTCTGTGAAATACTGAAGTAGAGATGTGAAGCATCTGTTATAAATGTGAAGGTGAAGAAGAGGTCTGGTTGGCAGATTCAGGTCTCTATGCTAAAGCATGTGTTTTCAATCCATGGAAATGATTGCAATTACTTAGAGAGAGGTTAAAGAGACAGAAAATTAGATCCCACTGAGTTCTTAGGTGAAACAGAAGCTAATCCAATAAAAAAAAAATCTGAAAAAGAGCAATCAGCAAGAGAGAAGGAAAATAAAGAAAGTAGAATCATAGAGACCAAAGGAAGAGAGGAAGTAAGAGTGTCTCTCCACACTGAATAGTTAGTGAAACAAAGCAAGATAAGGATAAAGGAGTACATGGTATTAGTAACAAAAATATTTTTGATTATGTTGACAACAGCAGATTAAATGAAGTAATGATGGAAACTGGAGTAAGTTGAGACTGTGTCATGAAAACTTAGGAGTTTGACAAGGAAGAGAAAAATTGAGAGTCATGGATTTTATTTAGCTGAGAGAGGGACCGATCTGTCAGAAAAAAAGAAAGATTGTTAAGTCATAAGAAAAGGGATAATCTAAGAAATAAAGTCCTCAAAAAGGTGAAAATGGACTTTGGTAAAATGAAGTGCTCTATGCTCATTATGATAGGATGAAAGAAGAAAATGATAGGGGCAAGTATAGATACAAGATTTATGGGGTGAAAAGAGAGTTTCCAAGGTATGGCTTCTATTTTCTTATTCAATCATGAAAATAAAACAACTGAGAGTTATAAGAATACCTAGATAAGAGACTTAACAAATTCCAAATGTACAATCAAAGTGAAGGAGAATAAATAGCTAAAAGATCAGGAAGAAAATCTGAGTAGAGGGTGCCATGAAAGCCCTATCTAAACATACATCCATATTAGGGGTTAAGAGATGGAACAAAAGCCATACAACATCATCATGTTAAAGCTATTAACATGAAAGGGAAACAAAAAGAAGAAAGAATATAAAGTAGGAGAAGATACCTGTGAGCCAAGAGAATTAAGAATTATAGACTACATAATTTATTTTATTTTTTAATTTCTTAACCATTAAAGGGTCTTTATATTGTGAAAAATACCCAAGTGTTATACCTGTATGACTGTATGGGAATCATCATTAAATCAGTTATGCTGTGCTGCTGTTAGAAACATTTTATGTAAGAAATACAGATGTGGATTAAAGATACATAGCTGGGCAAATGGTGTTAATGGAAACAAACATATTTTTCAACATGCCTTTCTGAGTTCTTAGAAATTCTTTTGACAAATAATGAGAATCTTCTAAAATGAAACAAAATGTTGATTGTACTTATAATTATCATTTTTTATGCTTTTCTGAGTTTTTCAAGTTGATTATTTATTATTATAGCTTTTATTATTATTTATTATAGCTTTTACCAAAATTAATGAATCATGAAAAGTTATATATTACATATATAATAAAAGAAACTTTATTTCTCTGAATGTGTGTATATATATATATGTATATATTTAATTTAAATTTTATAATTTAGATTCGGTGTGAATTGCAATAAATGGATCCTCAGCAGAGTTACTAATTGAAAAATAAGCATTACCATCACAAGAAACATTGATTTCAATTCCTGTACAACTGTCACCAATTTTATCTCCAGAAATAACATCACAATATGTACCAGAAGGAAGACCAGTTTGCAAAGTTGCAGATAATGCCCTGTAAAATGAAATTTAAGATTTAACTTGAATTCTCCACAAGTAACATCAAGATTAGAGACTGTCTCTAAAATAGTTTAACTGTGTGCTATAGAACTCTAAGCAGTCAAGATCTCAATTAAAATAAAATTCAAACACAAAGACCTCTTCAGTGGATGTAACTAATTTTATCAGAGCCAACAAAATTCTTATAGAGGACTTCAGAGTTTCCTAGTCAATAATAAATTTTATAGAAAAAAAAATAAGGTTGAAGAGTATCAGTGAAGATTTGAGTGACTTGTGTCCCTTAGAGAAAATTACTACCTTTGGTAAACACAAATATTTTTAATTTGCCTTTGTCTGAACTTAAGAAGATACTTATTACTTCCAAGAATTTAAATTTGATTATTTCTTCACAAATTTTTTCAAGAAGTTAAAATAAATTGAGGTTGCAGATAAAAATAATCTCACATTTCTATGAAGAAGTATACAGTTTCAAAACATAAAGATGTCTCATAAACCTGTTTCTCCCATCTACAAAGACAGACATCAAAGGACTAGCAGTGAATTCTTAGGGAAGATAAGTATATACTTTATTTATTTTTTTGTCAGTGAAATATATGTTG
The DNA here is from genome assembly GCF_014754425.2 of Oryx dammah. Classification (NCBI taxonomy): domain Eukaryota; kingdom Metazoa; phylum Chordata; class Mammalia; order Artiodactyla; family Bovidae; genus Oryx; species Oryx dammah. The sequence goes on from NW_024070212.1 coordinate 38,238,571, forward strand.
GCCTAGAGTAGCCTAAGAAGAGTGGAAGTTGGCCTTGGATTAAGACATTGCAACTGCTTGCAAAGAGGGCTTCTGAGCTATAGTTCTATATATAAGGGAAACAGTATGCTGGAGGTAGAGAATTGAAAGTATCATAAATGAAAATCAGTATGAGATGTCTCAGAACTAAAACCCAAAAATCTCCTGAGGTGATTAAATGACCTTTATATGTATTATATGTATTTATTATATATATGCTTTAAAAAGTATTTGTCACAAAGAGACAGGAAAGTGAAAAAGAAGACCAAAAAACCAGATAGTAGAGTAGGTGAAAAAAAGTTATAGAAAAAGATATTTCAGACTAGAGGGAACATTTTTCCATTATTGATTTAAAATTCCTATAAGACATTCTTCTAGAAATTTCACAAAGTTTTTATTAACTATGCTGTGTATTTTATATGAGGGGCATATACATGTGCATCATATCTACCAAAGATATGCAAGAGTGCACAAAAAATAACTCCACTTAGAAAAGAAAATACTTATAAACAGAGGTCAAAAGAATAAGAGTCATCATCATCATTTTTCTTCTGGCCTTTTCTGATCATTATGTTTTCTTAATCTGCCATCTAAAGAATTTTTCAGAGATGAAAAAAGTAAATGAGCAGGAAAAGAATAAACCAAGAATATTAGCATAAAATATCAGTTTTAACTGATATTTACTTACCAGTCATCATTGTTAAAAACAATGAATCCTTTGTTTCCTCTTCCAAAAGCTACTTGGTTACTACCATTATCCCACCAGTTTGTAAAAGGCTGTCCATTAACCACATTACGGAATATAACCATGTTCCTAAAAAAAAAGAGCATGTGAAATAATGATGAATGCTTCAATAGTTTAAAACAAAATGTTAAGAAAGTTTATTATTAGACGATATGTCTAAATAAGTATTCCTACCTTATTTGACGCCATCGATGTTCACAGACCCAGCCATTGCCACAAGTAGTATCTGGATTAATAATAACTTCTTTAATTACTCCATTATTATTTGGTGGCCCAATCCAATCATTAACATCCTCAATTAGCAAAAAAAAAAAAAAAATCAATCAATTTTAAAAGCTCAATTTTTTTTTAATTGGAGGAAAACTGCTTTACAATGTTGTGTTGGCTTCTGCTGCATAAAAATGTGAATCAGCCACAAGTATACACATGCCTCCTCCCTCCTGAATGCCCTACCCTCCAATACCACTCTTTGACATTGTCACAGAACAGTAGGTTGAGCTCCCTGAGTAATACAGCAACTTCCCACTAGCTATCTATTTTACATATGGTGATGTATGTTTCAATGTTACTCTCAATTTTTCAACCCTCCTTCCCCTGCTGTATCCACAAATCTTTTCTCTATGTCTTAGTCTCCTCCTACCCTGCAAATAGGTTCAAACATATCATTTTTCTAGATTCCACATATATGAATTAATATATCTATTTTTCTCTGACTTACTTCACTGTATATAACAGGTTCATCCATCTCAGTTCAACTCACTCAAATTCATTCTTTTTTATGTCTGAGCAATATTCTATTGGGTATATGTACCACAACTTTACCCATTCATCTGTTACTGGACATCTAGGTTGCTTCCATGTCCTGGCTATTGTAAATAGGGCTGCTATGAACATTGGGGTACATGTGTCTTTTTGAATAATGGTTTTCTCAGGGTATATGCCCAGTAGTGGGATTGCTGGGTCATATGATAATTTTATTCCTAATTTTTAAAGAAATCTCTATACTATTCTCCATAGTTACTATATCAATTTACATTCCTACCAACAGTGCAAGCAGGTTCCCTTTTCTCCACATCCTCTCCTGCATTCAATTATAGATCTTTTGGTGATGGCCATTCTGACTGATGTGAGGTGATACCTCATTGCAGTTTTGATTTGTATTTCTTTAATAATGAGTGATGTTGACCATCTTTTCATGTGTTTACTGGCCATCTGTATGTGTTCTCTAGAGAAATGTCTGTTTAGGTCTTCTGTCCCCCCCCCCGCCACCTTTTTTAATTGAGTTATTTGTTCTTCTGATATTGAGCTTCATGAGCTGCTTGTGTACTTTAGGGATTAATCCTCTGTCAGTTGCTTCATTTGCTATTATTTTCTCCCATTCTGAGGGCTGTCTTTTCATCTTTATAGTTTCCTTTGCTGTTGAAAAGCTTTTAAGTTTGATTAGGTGCCATTTTTAAATTTTTATTTCCATTACTCTAGGAGGTGGGTCAAAGAGGATCTCACTGTGATTTATGTCAGAGTGTTCTGCCTATGTTTTCCTCCAAGAGTTTTATAGTTTCTGCCTTACATTTAGGTCTTTAATCCATTTTGAGTTTATTTTTGTATGGTGTTAGGAAGTGGTCTAATTTCATTCTTTTACAGGCAGTTATCCAGTTTTCCCAGCACCATTTATTGATAAAAGCTTACATTTTTAACATTACATGTGTCCTTCTTTTTACCATCTGACCCACTCATTTAGTACACCAAACCCAATCTGTCCTATTTGTGTCTTTGTAGTGTCTTCATTTACTACCCAACTTGCTCAGTATTTTTACTGAATTTCTCTTATCCCTAACTTCTCATTCTCTAGTGCTGTATTTCAAACAAGGAAATGATTTTTTTTTAACTCTCTCATTATCTTTCCAAGGAATTACAATGACTTTTCAATATCACTATTGGAAGTGAGTATAATGTCATTGAAATGGCAAGGACTTTACTGTTAGAAAAAGCAAGACTAAAAGACTTAGTCTTAGGTTCTATTACTAAGAATAAGTAACAGGTTCTGTTACTACTAAAAAGGAAAACTTAGTTAATACACATAACTTCTGTGCCTCACTTTCCTCTTCTATAAAATGAAGATACGACTTGGTTTCTATAAAAATTGAATAAGATATGTAAAAATGCTTTGCAGATGATAATTGCTAAATACATATTATTTTATTTCATTCTCCTTCTTTCAATAAGTATATTAATCAAAATATAATACTATCCTTTACTAAACTGATCAAATTTCTGACTGGTACTTTCAAAGATAATCATAGGAAAAGACAGATTATGTCAAGGAAGGTTATCAATATCTGTATTAAATCATATGGCATGATGAATGATGGACAAAACTAAGAGTTGTTAGCATGCAGAAGTCTTGGAAAACCCTTGCAAATGTTATGGAAAAGGGGAAATGAACATATGCCATGACTCCTGACATCAGAAATAAAAAAAGACTAATTATGGTGGAAATTATAAGTTGGGTCAATATAAAGGAACACCTAAATATTAAGGCTATCTAAGAATAGAAAGATTTGCTGTTAAAAGTAGTAGTGGACTTCTCAACTTGAAAAGAACCTACTAGAAATTAGAGAAATATCTATCTGAAGAGAATTTTCCCCTAGAGGTATGAAGTTGCTGTATGATGCTACATTTGAAATCTCCAGTTTGAAAGGAAAATTTTTCACTAAATTTTCAAATACCTTAATATACATTTTACTCACTGTATCCTTATTTTTAAGTGGTATTTTTTTATAGGGGGGTTGGCTGAGAGTGTATATTTGTTATAATTTGAAACAGCCTACATACTCTGTCAACAGAGATCATTAATTTTTAACTTTTATATATCCACTGCATTGTTAAAAGAGCACTGCATCAGATTTACACTTAATAAATATTTGATAAACTAGTGAATGTAATATCATCATGAGAAATTAAACCAAAATTAACTCTCTCTTTTTTTTTTTTTTTTTTTTTTGAGAAAAAGATATTTTGGACAGCACCAAAACTCACTTTTCCATTCTCAAAATGTCTTGGCCAATGGTAGCTTGACATTACTCGTGTAAATCCATAGGGATGAGCGAGCATAAATCCAACTCCCATTTTGTACAGTCTAAAGGCATAAAATTATAACATTATAGAAGAAAATGATATTTTTAACATCATTAAAATGTAGGTTTAAAAATGGGGAACTTTGTTTCTTACCTAGCATCCCAGAATGTAAGAATAGATGCTCCCCCAGCTCCATGCCCTCGCTGATTGTCATGGTTATCAACAAAGACAATTGCCCTGTCAGAAGGCATGAAACCCCAGCCTTCTCCCCAGCTCCTATTAAAAAACAAATCTTTAAAACACATATATGTATTCTTTCACGATGACTTTAGAGTAACCTAAATGTGTATTCCTTTCACTATAGCACCCTGTAATGAAATGCTCTCTCTAATTAAATGATTATTCTCAGGGCTTTTAAAACATAATATATATAGATATATTGGGTTGGCTAAAAGTTGCATTTGGTTTTTGCCATTAGATGGCTCTAGTAGTGCTTAGTTATCTTTCAACTGAAACAACTTAGTTAGATTGTGTTGTGACAGCTGTCATAGCAGTATGCATTTTTTAAAAAATTATCAAAATTGGTGAATTTTTGTTAGCCATTTTAATATTAATGATGGAAGAGAAAAAGCAGCATTTTTGGCATACCATGCTTCATTACAGTCATGTCCGACTCTTAGAGACCCCATGGAATATACGGTCCAGGGAATTCTCTAGGCCAGAATACTGGAGTGGGTAGCCATTCCCTTCTCCAGGGGATCTTCCCAACACAGGGATCGAACCCAGGTCTCCAGCACTGCAGGCAGATTCTTTACCAGCTGAGTCACAAGGGAAGCCCAAGAATACTGGAGTGGGTAGCTTATCCCTTCTCCAGCAGATCTTCCCAATCCAGAAATTGAACTGGGGTCTCTTACATTGTAGGCAGATTCTTTATCAACTGAGCTATCAGGGAAGCCCACTATTTCAAGAAACATTTAAATGCAACTGAAATATATTGTCACCCTGCTTATTTAACTTATATGCAGAGTACATCATGAGAAATGCTGGGTTGGAAGAAACACAACCTGGAATCAAGATTGCCCGGAGAAATATCAACAACCTCAGATATGCAGATGACACCACCCTTATGGCAGAAAGTGAAGAGGAACTAAAAAGCCTCTTGATGAAAGTGAAAGAGGAGAGTGAAAAAGTTGGCTTAAAGCTCAACATTCAGAAAACAAAGATCATGGCATCTGGTCCCATCACTTCATGGCAAATAGATGGGGAAACAGTGAAAACAGTGTCAGACTTTATTTTTGGGGGCTCCAAAATCACTACAGATGGTGACTGCAGCCATGAAATTAAAAGACGCTTACTCCTTGGAAGAAAAGTTATGACCAACCTAGATAGCATATTCAAAAGCAGAGATATTACTTTGCCAACAAAGGTCCATCTAGTCAAGGCTATGGTTTTTCCTGTGGTTATGTATGGATGTGAGAGTTGGACTGTGAAGAAAGCTGAGCACCAAAGAATTGATGCTTTTGAACTGTGGTGTTGGAGAAGACTCTTAAGAGTCCCTTAGATTGCAAGGAGATCCAACCAGTCCATTCTGAAGATCAGCCCTGGGATTTCTTTGGAGGGAATGATGCTGTAGCTGAAACTCCAGTACTTTGGCCACCTCATGCGAGGAGCTGACTCATTGGAAAAGACTCTGATGCTGGGAGGCATTGGGGGCAGGAGGAGAAGGGGATGACAGAGGATGAGATGGCTCGATGGCATCACTGACTCAATGGACGTGAGTCTGAGTGAACTCCGGGAGTTGGTGATGGACAGGGAGGCCGGGCGCGCTGTGATTCATGGGGTCACAAAAAGTCGGACATGACTGAGCGACTGAACTGAATTGAACTGAACTGAAATGCAGAAAACGATTTGAGCAGGGTATGGAGAAGGTATTGTTACTGATTGAATGTGTCAAAAGTGCAAATTTTTGTGAAGTTTTATAAAGTTTTATATTTGAGATTCCTTACTAGATGATGTTCCATGGTCAAGTAGACCAGTTAAAGTTGATAGTAATCAAATTGAGACACTTGAGAACAATCAATGTGATGCCACACATGTGATAGCCAACACATTCAAAATACCCAAATCAAGAATTGAAAATCATTTGCACCAGTGTGGTTAGGTTAATTGCTTTGATATTTGGGTTCCACATAGTTAAGTGGGGAAAAAAAAACTTCTTGACTATATTTCTGCATGCAATTCTCTAATTAAACAAAGAAAACATTCCATTTTAAAAACAAAACTGCAACAAAGAATGAAAAGTGGATACGGTATAATAGATAGAATTATGAAGTTGCCTGGCAAATGGCAGAAGATAGTGGAACTAAATTGTGAATATGTTGTTCAATAAAATTCTTGGTAAAAATGAAAAATGTGCCTTTTATTGATACTTAAAAACTGAAAGAACTTTTTGGCCACCTCAATTTTATCTAGGAATATATTCCATGCATGTATATATGTAGAAATTACTTAAATTACATTCATGTTACATGTATAAGATTTTTGTTATAAAAAAGATTTTAGAATTTTCAGTATAATTTAGATGGGCTTCAGAAGGACCAACATCCACTATCATACTATACAGAATGAGAAACTGGGTTTAAGTAAGCTTTCAATATTATATTATAATGTTAATATTTGAAATCAATTTGTTGATTAATATATGTAATTCTATAGCACGGTTTCATTGTAGGAAGCCATTCATAAATTATAGAATCATTTAAACAACAACCTGGGCTTTAAAATTATATGCAAACATTAGTCAAATCTCGTAGAGTCATATTGAAATCTCTAAATCGAAATCACAGATTAAAATCTCTAGATTATGCTTTGGATCTCAAAAAGCACCTCCTTGTGACTGACATTCTAAATAATAATGATGATCCCTTAGCAGTTAGGGAAGTATAACACTTGTTATTAGTAAATGAATCCTTGAAAGTTTTCTAAATAAAATGCATTAAGAAGAAAACTCATGCTGGGGTAATATCACAAATAAATCTGTGAAATAATTCAAAGGATAAATCATATTTCATTTACTTTAAGTAAGCCATCTTCTCTCCACTCCACTTGCGTAGAACTGTGCCTAGTTTTGCACCATACTTAAATTCTGTCACACGGCCATTTCCAAAGTACTCACTGCTTGTAATTGTCTCACCACCCAGATCAATTACCTCATAGAAATGAAGAAAAAAATATTATTTTAAGAAAGAATTTTAAAGAATTTTAACTAATAAGTTAAAATTATATAGAAAATAGCTTTATACTATTTATATATATTTTTTTCTTTTTCTTTTTCTTTTTTCCTTTTTTTTTTTTCCATCTAAGCAGTTCTGGTTTATTGTTGCAAGCTCTTGGTTCTTAAAGGCAAGCAGGGAGGGGTTTGCGAGGGACTTTCCATAGTTGCACCAATCACATTAAAAGTCAAATCGTCATGTATGAAATGCCCCCAATATTTTTCCTTTTATCAAAATTCTTATTTTCTCTTTGCTAAAATATATACTACAATATTAAAAGGACCATGAAAAAGTAACCTGTTGTCCTGTGAGAATGCTGTCCAAATTAGTCTTATTCATAAATGATAAAAGTAGCTCATATTTCATAGCACTTAATGTCTGGCTGACAATATTTCTCAGTGTTTGATAAATATTACCTCTTTAATTCCCCAAAGAATATAAAGATATAACCATTATCATTATTCTTTTTGATAAATTTTGAAAAAATTGTTCCTCAGGTTGATCAATTTACTATACATCTAAATAGTGCTCTAGCCAAGATTTAAAGTAGATAACCTGTCTTAAGACAATCACTATATTATCTGTCTTCTATAATGACCTCTGGGGACATTATATGACATAGAGATTTTTGCAACCTATATAAATTCTCAGAACTTGCATAAAAAACCTCTTATGATAAACATACAATCTCTGAATAAAAGGTTAAGGAACACTCTTCTATATAAATGATTCATCCATTAATTTATAGAAACTGTGTTTTTAATGAAATCTGCCATTTATTTTCTGATAAATTATTGATGAATACTGATGATGAATTATACTCTGATGAATAATAAATGGTATTATTTTATATGGACATGATCCATAGAGTTGCAAAGAGTCAGACATGACTGAAGTGACTTAGCATACACATGTATTGACATACCTCTTGGTAAATGAAAGGTCTACTTCCTTCAGGGAACCAGCTTGTGTTTAGATTATGCAGTTTATCCAAAATTGCCTTTACGTCTCCAGGCCACATGTGCTTAGAAGCATCAATTCGGAACCCTGCTACACCAATGTCAATGAGTCGGTTTAGATATTCAGCAATTGTGGAGCGCACATAATCTTTCTCCAATGCAAGATCAAGAAGACTAACCAGACGACAATCTCTGACCTACAGAGGTAAAACTTTGTGATTGATCCTTGGAACAACACCTCCACCTGAGAATCCATTTAATTATTTTCATTTATTCATTAATATTAATAGATATTTCTGTAGTGCCTTCTTTGCACTGGTCTCTTAGGTTACTGACATCCTAGTATAGACATACCTTTGAAATATTTTTCATTATAAAAATGGAGAGTGTAGAAAATACAGTGGATGACCTTTTCCATTGTGAAAAATTAGATTTGAGAAAATGTTTTAAATATTGATTTGAAATTATTATTTTTCACAGACTTGGAATCTTGTTTTCCTAAACAATCTAAACTAACATTTAAAATGGAGATCAGTAAGCTACATGTGGATAATAAAAAGCATAGATAGCTAATTTTTGTTAAGTACCTGATAAGCAACATTATAGCTCTTAATTTCTCCATTTCCAGTTTTACATTTTCCATCATTAAAATCCCAGCCAGAGTATGGGACTGCTGGGAAATCCCTAGTTCCAGGGTTGAAGTAACTTCCACAAGTACTGCTCGTTCCCGCACTCACACCACTTCCAGTCATATGATTAATTACAGCATCCACATAAATGCGGACCTGAAAGAAAAATTTCTATTTCAGTTTGGCTTACAGAGAGGTAGAAATTTATATTATTATTTAGAATTTATAGCACATTGATGACACTCCAAAATACTTGTTGTTTTATAACTTACCATCTTAGAAGAGAAACAGTCAAGTGTAAAAGAAAGCATTGTGAAGTGAAGCCCTACATGCATTCCAGCCACTTGGTCAAATGGCTCAAGCAGTAAAGAACCTGCCTGAAATGCAGGAGATGTAGGAGACATGAGATCGATCCCCGGGTAAGAGAAGATCCCCTGGAGAAGGAAATGGTAACCCACTCCAGTATTCTTGCCTGGAAAATTCCATGGACCAAGGAGACTGGCGGGGTATAGTCCATAGGCTTGCAACGGGTCAGACATGACTGAGTAAGCGCTGAGTGTGATAAATTAAATGAACTCCAAACTACCAAAACTATGAAAAAAATGCAAAGACACTATTATTGGCAGGAGAGCAGAATCAGTTGAGGCAGGAGAGATTATTGATTTTTGAAATTACATGGGTCATCCTAAAAAAAAGAAGCCAGCCTCTACTATCTATTTAGGATCAGAAGAAATAAAATTAGGTATTGCCTTTCATTATCCTCCTTATCAAAGAGAAAATAATTACATATCATCATAAAACCTGTGGGAAGGAAGGCCTGGGATTATGGGTGGACAAACAAGTCACATGAACCTATCAGTAAATATTATAAGTAGAATTTCCTATTTAAAACTGGAAAAGTATTTCCCAGGAATGTGTACAGGAAAAAGGGTTAAAAGTTGCTATTTTGCTTTAAGCTTGTGGCCTTAAACTTTTCCTTCATTTTCTTTAGTGGACAAATGGCATATATACAAATAATTAAAAAGCTAATATTAGGTAACAACTAAATTTTATATTTTTAAAATATAAAATTAAAAAAATATAAAATGTATTTAAAGTATGAAGTAAAATTTCAAGATATATGAAAATTATTCTGCTTAAAAGGAACAAGAGACAAGGGAGATAGATTATTTTTCTATATAATATGTTTAAAGAAAACTTTAATTCACTTACACCAACATTGTTACATCTAGTCACCATGTCTTTGAATTCACTTTCATTTCCTGATCTTGTACATAACTTGTAGCTAACTGGTTGGTATCTTTCCCACCAAGGTCTTGAAGGGTCAGTAATCACAACATTTTCATTGGGTGGGGAGATCTACAAATAAAAGAAGCTTAATAAGTATCAAATTATGGCTTACTTTGTATCATTGAATATTTTAGAAACTAATCAATAGTCAAAAATTACTTCTGAATCTTTGTATTTGAAGCTACATTTCTTTGCAACTATTGAATATCCTGGTGAAAAAAATTATCTTAGAAATAAAACAAAGTCACCAACAATTTCATATTTTTTCCCCTCACAAAACAGTTTTACTTAGAGTACTTTAATTGTGAAGTAAAATGTTGTTCCAGCTTTCAGACACAGAGGATACTACCACTTACTCTCAGCACAGCAAAGTCTGCAACTTATACAATGAACAATACTCACCTGAACCCCTCCAAATCCTTTGGGGGCTAAGTATCGCTCACATTCAAGAGCAATATCGACCCAGCGCCACTCAAACAGATGGACAATAGATGTCCGTCCAGTTTTGGTGTGTGGGGCATACTGAGCCCAGCAGAACACAATGACTGAAAGCAATAGAAAGAACTTCATTTTGCATTGAAGTTGTCAGTGTTCTTTCCAGCAACTATCTATATTCCTGTAAGAAGCATATTTTACAAAGTAAATGTTAACATGAATAAACACTTGGACCACAAACTCTTTATCCATAATCTGAAGAGAACTATTAATAATAACATCAAACAGATGAAGAACATCCATAAAATCTCCTAGTAATACCACCTAAATCAGCGGTCACCAACATTTTTGGTACCAGGGTCTTGTTTCATGGAAGAAAAATTTTTCCATGGCTACCCAGGGGTGGGGGATGGTACAGGCGGTAATTTGAGTGTTGGGAGCAATGGAGAGTGGCAGATGAAGCCTTGTTGGCTCATAAACTGCACACAACTCCTGCTATGAGACCCAATTCCTAATAGGCCATGGACTGGTACTGGTACCAGTCCATGGCTGGGAGTTTGGAGAGTCGTGATCTAAATGACCTTTCATAACAATGGTTTCCTTATTGAGAGAATATAAAAATATATATAAAGTTCATAATCATGCATTACTTAGGATTAGATCTTATTTCTGAAGTCCTTTATTAATAGAAGGAAAAAACAATTGGAGTCAATTGAATTCACAGTCAAAATATTGCAAATATTTGTAACATTTCAGTTTCAAAAAAACAAAACAAAACAAAAACAGACTATTCAATTCCATTCTGGTTTTACCCTCAACCACAATTTTTAATCATTTAATTTTCTGCACCAAGATTTAAGAAACCACTTGGAAGATGAATGACCATGAACTGAGGAAGCAGACCTTCCTCCCTCCCCTCTTCATCAAATCCTGTGCTTAATGCATTGGCTGTAGCAGTAGAGTATGGCTTTTTTTCCCCTCTTATTTCTTATAACCAAGTATCTCTTATACCTGATAAAAACACTATTAATAAATTCACATCCATTTTCCTTCTTAATATACATGAAATTCTACTAGAGAGAATATAGTACAGGTGGAAAAAAGTTAATCTAGTCATTCAACAAGCATTAACAGAGTATCTGTTTTTTGCTAAGAACATGGATAATATTCAGGATACAGTGATGAACAAGACAGACAAGATATTGTTCTCGAGCAACTTACATTATAGGGGAAAAGAAAGAAAATACATGAGTAGATAATAATAATAGTAAAACAATGAAAATGGCAGTAAGAACTAGTATTACATAACAGTGTAATAAAATAGAAAATGACTTCACCATCAGTGTATTTTTGACTAAATAGTCAGGGAAGGTACCTTTGACAAAGTGATTTTCAGGTAGAATATGAAAGATTAGAAGAAGGCAGTTATTTTAAGATCAGAAAAAGAGTAATCTAGTTAGAAGAAAGTGCAATAGTAAAAGCCCAAAGTAGGAAAAAGCTAAGAATACTCAAATGACACTAAAAAGATAAAATAAAATAAATAAAAGTCAGTGCAACTAAGGCAGGTGGCAAAATGGAGAGGAAACAAGATGAGGTCAAGAGAAACAGGCCAGATCATGTAGGGCCCTATGGAATGTAATGAAAGAGAAGGCCAATGAGGGTCAAAAAAAGGGACCTCGAAGATTCTGATTAACTTTTAAAAATAATTCATGCTCTGCTGTGAAGAAAGTAGCTTATAGGAAGACAATAATAGAGGCAAACAGATCAGTAGGCTTTTTCAGTGGTCTAGGAAAGAAGTATATGTTTTGGACTGGGGCAATGACAGAACACATTTCACAGTTAAAAGGCAACAGGTTTATAGATACATTAGAGCTCAAGAATAAGGGAAAGAGAAAAACTAAAGAAGTGGGTATTTGGTGACACCATTTACAAGATGAGGAAAAATGAAGTACTAGCTTTGTGGAGGAAATACCAAGAGCACTCTATGAATCCTAATGCATTGCTTCAGTCCTTTATCCAACCCACTTTGTGAATAATCCCTATGTTCAAATTAAAAAAAATTATTTAATTCAAGCTGCTGTAACAAGAATACCATAGACTGGATGGCTTATATTTAAACATTTATTTCTCACATTCGTGGACTCTGGGAAACCCAATATCAAAATATCAGAAATCCAGTGTCTGGTAAAAGCTCCCTTCTATGATCACAGATGGACATTTTCTTCTTGTATCCTTACATGGTGTAGACCATTGAGAATTTTACACTTTTTTGCTTCTTACAAGGACACTAATTCTATCAGGGGAGCTTCACTCTCATGACTTTACCTTAACAAAATTACTTCCCAAAGGTGTCACTGCCTAATATCATACCACTTAGAGGTAGCGTATCAACATCTGATTTTGTGGTGGAGTGAAACACAAACACAGTCCCTAACACCCATCCACTGCAAAACTAAAAATCCTTTATATTTTACAAGCAACTTTATTCCTTCATGACTTTCAAGTATTTTCAAGTTCTCTTCTATCACCCTTGAATACCTAGTAATTATTCTTCCTTTCAGATGCATAAAGCATCTTTATGAAGTTTATCTTGATAGTAAGGTAGGACTATTCTCTATGATAGTTTTTTAACTTATATGATATTAATAAGTGATATTTGATTAATTCTGTAAAAAGTAAGTATTTATATGGCCATCATTCTGGAACAAATTTTCTTAAGGGTAGACTTCATAGTTAATGGTCCTTGCAAAACAACTAGCATAATGGTTTATGTGATCAATAAATGGTTGCAACATACACACTCTAAAATTCAGGTACTGTGTAAGACATTGGTGTAGCTTGGGTCGTGTCCACACTGATTTTTTTCAAAAAAAATGAACATTATGTCAGAAATTGTATAATATAGTTGTATATATAATTGTATATAATTGTATAATATCTAATCATTGCAGAAACTTTGCACACATAAAGGAACTAAGGCTTCTAAGTCTCTCTAGAGACTGAATAAATTGTTCAGGCTCACATAATAAGTTACAAATTTGAAATTTGATAATCGTCCTAGCACAGGTCAACATTTTATGTACTACAACAAAGTTTCTCATAGAATTTTTGAGTTGTAATGTCCAATATGGTAGCCAAGGAACACTTCACTATTCAACCCTTGAAATATGATCCCCCTCAGTCAGTCTATCCCATCAGGAAGCTTTCATAAGCCTCTTAACCTTCTCCATCAGAGGGCAGACAGACTGAAAATAAAAATCACAGAAAACTAACCAATCTAGTCACAAGGACCACAGCCTTGTCTAACTCAATGAAACTATGAGCCATGCTGTGTAGGGCCACCCAAGACAGAGAGGTCATGGTGGAGAGTTCTGACAAAATGTGGTCCACTGGAGAAAGGAATGGCAAACCACTTCAATATTCTTGCCGTGAACAGTATGAAAGTGCAAAAAGATAGGACACTGAAAGATGAACTCCCCAGGTAGGTAGGTGCCCAATATGCTACTGGAGATCAGTGGAAATATAACTTCAGAATGAATGAAGAGACACAGCCAAAGCAAAAACAACACCCACTTGTGGATGTGACTGGCTATGGAAGTAAAGTCCTATGCTATAAAGAGCAATATTGCATAGGAACTGGGAATGTTAGGTCCATGAATCAAGGCAAATTGGAAGTGATCAATCAGGAGATGGTAAGAGTGAATGTCAACATTTTAGGAATCAGCAAACTAAAATGGAGTGGAATGGGTGAATTTAACTCGGATGACCATTATATATACTACTGTGGACAAGAATCCCTTAGAGGAAATGGAGCAACCCTCATAGCCAACAAAAGAGTTCAAAATGCAGTACTTGATGCAGTCTCAAAAACGACAGAATGATCGCTGTTCGTTTCCAAGGCAAACCATTCAATATCATGGTAATCCAAGTCTATGCCCTGACCAGTAATGATAAAGAAGCTGAATTTGAAAAGTTCTAAAAAGTTATGATCAACCTAGATAGTATATTCAAAAGCAGAGACATTATTTTGCCGACTAAGGTCCATCTAGTCAAGGCTATGGTTTTTCCTGTGGTTAGGTATGGATGTGAGAGTTGGACTGTGAAGAAGGATGAGTGCCGAAGAATTGAGGCTTTTGAACTGTGGTGTTGGAGAAGACTCTTGAGAGTCCCTTGGACTGCAAGGAGATCCAACCAGTCCATTCTAAAGGAGATCAACCCTGGGATTTCCTTGGAAGGAATGATGCTAAAGCTGAAACTCCAGTACTCTGGCCACCTCATGAGAAGAGGTGACTCATTGGAAAAGACTGATGCTGGGAGGGATTGGGGGCAGGAGTAGAAGGGGACGACCGAGGATGAGATGGTTGGATGGCACCACAGACTCAATGGACGTGAGTCTGAGTGAACTCCGGGAGTTAGTGATGGACAGGGAGGCCTGGCATGCTGCCATTCATGGGGTCGCAAAGAGTCAGACATGACTAAGTGACTGAACTGAACTGAACTGATGAGGACCTACAAGACCTTCTAGAATTAACACCCCAAAGAAGATGTCCTTTTCATTATAGGGGACTGGAATGCAAAAGTAGGAAAGTCAAGAAACACCTGGAGTAAAAGGCAAATTTGGCCTTGGAGTACAGAATGAAGCAGGGCAAAGGCTAATAGAGTTTTGCCAAGAGAACACACTGGTCACAGCAAATACCCTCTTCCAACAACACAAAACAAGACTCTACACATGGACATCACCAAATGGTCAGATATCAGATAGATTATATTCTTTGCAGCCAAAGATGGAGAAGCTCTATACAGTCAGCAAAAAAAAAAAAGACTAGGAGCTGACTGTGGCTCAGATCATGAATTCCTTATTGTCAAATTCAGACTTAAATTGAAGAAAGTATGGAAAACCACTAGACCATTCAGGTATAACCTAAATCAAACCCCTTATGATTATACAGTGGAAGTCAGAAATAGATTTAAGGGACTAGATCTGATAGACAGAGTGCCTGATGAACTGTGGACAAAGGTTCATGACATTGTACAGGAGACAGGGAGCAACACCATCCCCAAGAAAAAGAAATGCAAAAAAGCAAAGTGGATGTCTGAGGAAGCCTTACATATAACTGTGAAAAGAGAAGCAAAAAGCAAAGAAGAAAAGGAAAGATATACCTATTTGAATGCAGAGTTCCAAAGAATAGCAAGGAGACATAAAAAAGCCTTCCTCAGCAATCAATGCAAAGGAATAGAAGAAAACAATAGAAAGGGAAAGACCAGAGATCTTTTCAAGAATATTAGAGATACCAAGGGAACATTTCATGCAAAGATGGCCTCAATAAAGGACAGAAATTGTATGGACCTAACAGAAGCAGAAGATTTTAAGAAGAGGTGGCAAGAATACAGGGAAGAACTGTACAAAAAAGATCTCACAACCCAGATAATCACGATGGTGTAATCACTCACCTAGAGCCAGACATCCTGGAATGTGAAGTCAAGTGGGCCTTAGAAAGCATCAGTGCAAACAAAGCTAGTGGAGGTGATGGAATTCCAGTTGAGCTCTTTCAAATCCTAAAAGATGATGCTGTGAAAGTGCTGCACTCAATATGCCAGCAAATTTGGAAAACTCAGCAGTGGCCACAGGACTGGAAAAGGTCAGTTTTCATTCCAATCCCTAAGAAAGACAATGCCAAAGAATGCTCAAACTACTGCACAATTGCACTCATCTCACATGCTAGCAAAATAATGCTCAAATTTCCCTAAGCCTGGCTTCAGCAATACGTGAACCATGAACTTCCAAATGTTCAAGGTTGTTTTAGAAAAGGCAAAGGAACCAGAGATCAAATTGCCAACATCCACTGGATCAACGAGAAAGCAAGACAGTTCCAAAAAAAATCTATTTCTGCTTTATTGACTATGGCAAAGCCTTTGACTGTGTGGATCAAAACAAACTATGAAAAATTCTGAAAGAGATTGGAATACCAGATCGCTTGACCTGCCCCTTGAGAAATCTGTATGCAGGTCAGGTTAGAACTGGACATGGAACAACAGACTGGTTCCAAATAGGAAAAAGAGTATGTCAAGGCTGTATATTGTCACCCTGCTTATTTAACTTATATGCAGAGTACATCATGAGAAACGCTGGGCTGGAAGAAACACAAGCTGGAATCAAGATTGCTCATAGAAGTGTCAATAACCTCAGGTATGCAGATGACACAACCCTTTTGGCAGAAAGTGAAGAAAAACTAAAGAGCCTCTTGATGAAAGTGAAAGAGGAGAGTGAAAAAGTTGGCTTAAAGCTCAACATTCAGAAAACAATGATCATGGCATCCGGTCCAATCCCTTCATGGCAAATAGATGGGGAATCAGTGGAAACAGTGGCTGACATTATTTTTGGAGGGCTCCAAAAACACTGCAGATGGTGACTGAAGCCATGAAATTAAAGGATGCTTACTTCTCGGAAGGAAAGTTATGATCAACCTAGATAGCATATTAAAAAGCAGAGACATTACTTTGCCAACAAAGCTCCATTTAGTCAAAGCTATGGTTTTTCCAGTAGTCATGTATGGATGTGAGAGTTGGACTACAAAGAAAGCTGAGCACTGAAGAATTGATGCTTTTGATCTATAGTGTTGGAGAAGACTCTTGAGAGTCCCTTGGACTGCAAGGAGATCCAACCAGTCCATCCTAAAGGTAATCAGCCCTGAATGTTCATTGGAAGGACTGATGCCAAAGCTGAAACTCCAACACTTTGGCCACCTGATGCAAGGAGCTGACTCATTTGATAAGACCCTGATGCTGTGAAATATTGAAGACAAGAGGAGAAGGGGACAACAGAGGATGAGAGGGTTGGATGCCATCACCGACTCAATGGACATAAGTTTGAGTAAACTCCAGGAGTTGGTGATGGATAGGGAGGCCTGGTGTGCTGCAGTCAATGGGGTCATAAAGAATTGGACACGACTGAGTGACTGAACTGAATTGAGACAGAAACATGTTATATATGGAAAATATACTTCAGATTTTTAAGAATTAGTATGAAAAAGAATGTAAAAAATTAATTTGTATGTTGAGATACTTTGTGATACCTTGTGCTGTGCTGTGTTTAGTCACTCAGTTGTGCCTGACTCTTCACGACCTCATGGACTATAGCCCACCAGGCTCCTCTGTCCATGAGGATTCTCCAGGCAAGAATATTAGAGTGGGTTGCCATGCCCTCCTCCAGAGGATCTTCCCAACCTGGTGATCATAACCAGGTCTCCCCTATTACAGGATTCTTTACCATCTGAGCCACCAGAGAAGCCCAATTAGGCTAGATAAAATTTATCATTAACATTAAATCCCCTAGTTTATTTTTACATCTTTTAATATGGCTACTAAAATTTTTACATTACATATGTGGTTTTCATTATATTTCTATTGGACAGCACTGTTGTAGCACCTTTATCATATTAAGCCTGAGGAAGGACAAGTCCATGCACAAATACACATAACAATAATAAAGTGAAAGACATAATCATTATTTTAAGAGACATGTGAGTGAAGTGTTCTGGGATTCTATTTATATGAAAATCCCTTGTGACTGACAGGAATAGAGGAATGTAAAATTGCCTTGCCTTATCATACTGTTCATGGGGTTCTTAACACAAGAATGTTGAAGTGGTTTGCCCCAAGAATTGATGCTTTTGAACTGTGTTGTTGTAGAAGGCTCTTGAAGTCCCTTTGGTTGCAAGGAGGTCAAATCACTCAATCCTAAAAGAAGTCTGTTGTGAATATTCATTGGAAGGACTGATACTGAAGCTGAAACTCCAATACTTGGCCACTTGATGCAAAAAACTGACTCATTGGAAAAGACCCTGATGCTAGGCAACATTGAAGGCAGTAGGAGAAGGGGATGACAGAGGATGAGATGGTTGGATGACAAAACTGACTTAGTGGACATGAGTTTGAGCAAGCTCCAGGAGCTGGTGGAAGGGGAGGCTTGGTGTGCTGCAGTCCATGGGGTCACAAAGAGTCAGACACAACTGAGCAACTGAACTGAACTGACTGAAAACTGCCCTGAAGAATCAGTTTTATTTTAATGAAAAGAGATAAAGTGAAATGGTTTTTAAATAAGAAAAAAAAAATGTGTATCAATTGTAGGAATTGGCAAGAATAGCAAGAAATTAATGTAGTTTATAGAACACTGAATTAGAAGTGTTGGAGCAACAGGACTTAGTAAAATTATATTGAAGGTCTTGCAAAGTCAGGGAGAAGTAAGCAGACTTTTCTGAAAATTATGAGAAGCTACAGAAGGTTTTGCTTGATTTTAAAATGGAAAGTAACATGATTAGAGTTTCTGGAGTATAGCAGATGGATCGGCAGGCAAAGAGAACTGGCAGGCAAAGATAGAAACTTATGCAGTAGTAAAACATACTAGTGATGAAAAACCTGAACTAGGATTTTAGCAGTAAAAATAAAAATTGGAGACTATGTACCAATAAGTGCCACCCAATGAATGACATTTGCCAATATCCATATTTTTGTGGAATCTCTTCCTACATAGATTATGGAGTTGGTTTATAGCTTGTTTTGTCCAGACAGATATCAGCAAACCAGATACAGACACAGTCAGAAGTTTGATTGTCATCTGCACATCTCTTGAAAATCTGAGACCATTATGGTGTGATAACTGGGATAGAAGACCACGTGGAGAGATTTAAGTGGCCTGAGCCTTTCCAATTATGTGAACTGACCTAATAGCTAACTGTAGTTGAACTATTGTTGCATAGCTAAATCAGTAGAAGAACGACTTAGTAGACAAAGAGATATCTGAGATATAGTAAGTTATTATTGTTGTTCAGCAATAACGAGTTGATATAAAGGAGAGAGAGGCAACAGATTTGTGTGTGTTAGTTGCTCAGTCATGTTGACTCTTTGACCCCATGGACTATAGCCGGCTAGGCTCTTCTGACTATAGAATTTTCCAAGCAAAATACTGGAGTGGGTTGGCATTTCCTTCTCTGGGGGAATCTTCTAACCTAGGGATCAAACCTGGGTCTCCCACATTGCAAGGAGATTCTTTACTGTCAGGGCCACCAGGGAAGCCCAACAATACATTTCGTGGAGATAATTCTACAAAAATGGTAGTTAATCAAATGTAGGGGAATAGAGAAAAGGGAAGCATCAAAGAGGACTCTATGATTTAAAGGTTAGTGACTCTATGATTTAAAAGTTAGTGAGTAGAACAATGACAATACTATTATTATTCATAGTGTAATCTAGAGGCAGACTTCGTTTAGGGACCCTGAAGAGTGAATATGGGATATATTGAGTTTATCATATTAAAAAACACTAGATATGAAGAAAAAAGAGAGATTTGGCATTTTTCAACAAAGAAATGATAGTTTCAGAAATGACACACAAAATATTTAACAACTGATTTAGCACAGACATCAACCAATCGAAACAAAGGCCATTATAAGCAACTAGCATGTATAGGTCAATGCTGTTTGGTGGGATTATCAGAACTGGAGAGGTGGACTCTTGAAAGTTGACAAGATACCAATACAGATGTTGAATCCAATGTTATAGCTTTGCAGTCTATGTGATGGGGCAGCTAGGAGGGAACATATAAAGTTGCCTTCAGAGTAGGGAGAAGAGTTTAATTACCAAATAAATGTTTTCAATAAGAAGAAAGGAAGGAAAATTTGCAAAGGGGACAAGAAACTAATTGAATATAGATGAATATTAGAAACAGAATAGCAAACACTGAGTAGAGAGTGGATGACATAGCACTAATGGTGATAAAGAGTTGAGAGAGAAGAAGAGCATCATTTGAACTTCACACTTAACTCAAGGTTTCAAATATTAAAATGTAATGGTTAAGAATGAGACTTTAGGAGTTACACAAAATATAGTTTAAATCCTGACCTAGACATTTATCAGCTGTGTGATCTTAAAATTTATCTATAAACTAGAAAAAAGCAATATATACTGCATAGAGCTGTTATGATGATTAAATTAACACATGTAAATCTGTTATACCAGTGCATGGATACAGTAAAAGCTCAATGTATCAATATTTCATTGCTGTAATGTTATTATTATATTGTTATTTTTACTTCTGATGCTATTCAACTGCTAGAAACTCATGCTCTCATCCCACTTTCACTTTTCATCTTAAATATTATCTTTCCATTCCACTCTTCCCAAATTCTCAAATATTTCCTAAGTCTCAAAGTATTTTCATATCCCCCCAGAGGAACAGATGGTGATAAGAAGAAACCAGGAATGTCTTTCACTTGTAATTTTCCCCCATTTTCTTTTCTTTTTCTTTCTTTCCAGCTCTCTCTTTTTAAAAGCTCTTTAGAGGTTCTGGCAGACTACATATTAGTTTTGTAAAAACTTCTCATCATTGCCTCATCAGTTATTCTGAACTGTCCTTTAAATAACAAGTGTTTTACACAAAGCATATAAAAATATTATTAGAATAAAGGATAACCTGCAGACACAATTTGGGAGATTTTATTAGTATCAGAGCATAGGTGGAGATATGAAAACATATAATAACTTTTATCAAGGATCAGCCATTGTCATATGTTTTCTCATGTAATCTTAATTTTCATCTAAGTTAATCTAAAGAGTTATAAAGTTCAGAGCAGAGACATTAAAACAGATATTTATATCTTGAAAGGTAAATACTGCAAATTCTTGACATTCTTGGCATTAACAATAAAACAGGAAAATAAGAACTTGAAATAGTTTTTATATCTACTTCTATTGTTATTATAGTCTACTTGCTGTTATAGTCTTTCTAAAGTGGTTCTACTCAGAGAAGCTATTCACAGTAATACTAGTATCAGTGCTCTGTTGCCCACACCTCATATTTTCTGGATTGCTCTAAAAAGTGGAAATTTATTTTTATTTTAAAACTCTAATGGTTACTATAATTTACCGAATGAGATGTCTTAGGAATTCCTAAAAAAACATTAGATAGGATGTTTGATAATATTTTAACAAAGCAATATTCTTTAGGGAGCATTTATATTTGAAGTTTCAATAAAACATATCTAAGGTTAAGAAGAAAAAAAGTTCTGTTTACTTAGACTTATCTACAAGGTTTATTCTCAGGATAATAAGTCACATGTAAAGATTAGAGAAATGAAGGTGAAGACAATCAAGTTTACATACAATACTTATGAAATGAGAGAAACATTTTGAGCCACAGCCCAGATGCATTTCAACACAGAGTACATTTTGTGCTGCTGGATACTGAAACTTGAGTTGTCAACAAGTTTAAAATAGATTGTGAACTTTGAACATATCAAAGCATATGACAGAAATCACTCATTTTGAGGAAAAAATGGAAGAGCAAACTATATGACACTCAAAACCATTTTAATAACTTACCACGTCAACTTCCCTAAGTCAGTGGTTTCTCAAATCCACAATTCAGTCTTTCCAATTGTAAAACAACAAAATCACACAGTTCTGGGTTATTTTTCTTTTCAGTTAGGAAAAAAAATCCTGAATTCAGGATTTTATAGATTTCCTATAAATACTCTTCTTTTCAAGAGGTGCTCTTACAATCCTGCTCAAACTCTTCAAATCTAATTTGTACAAAAAGTATACTCTGAGCTCCACATGACACCAGATTTGGCCACTCTCCTTCCTGCTTCCAGAGCAAACTGCTGACTTCCCTCCCCCAGCTCAGTTTGCTCCCCTGCCTCCTCTTCTAATGACACCACACCTTTTCAGTTGCTTACTTTCTATTTGTTTTTCGTTTCTCATTCTCAATATCCTCTCCCAATCTCAATCAGCCTTTTTTTCCCTGATCCATTTATATCAATCTATGGGGGTGGGGGGTACTTTTGGTTAAAATAACCTTAAAGACACAGATTAGAGTATAATTGTGTCAAATTAGTTAATTGTAAGTAGACTGTAAACAAAATCTCTAAACTGGAAATCTAATTTTGAATCCAAGCTTTGCCATTTACTATGTGAAGCTTAGAGAAAACATTAAAATCTGTAGACTGCATTTAGGTCATTTGAAAAATGAGAAAAACTAGTACTGTTGATAAATATGATAAAATTTCAAAAAATTACAACTACTGATGTGCATCAAGTGTTACTATGTGCCTTTTTCATGTATTATCACTTTGACTCCAAACAGATACATAAATTCAGGATAGAATTATGATTATACTCAGTCTTTAAAGAAGGAACCTGAGACACTAAGAATGGAATCATGTGGAATCATGAACATATTTTAGTAAATGTTGAAACTGAAATTCAAAACCAAGTGATCTATTAATAACACTGCAGTGAGTTTTTATCACAATTCAATCTTTTTAATCTCCCTTACTGGGTGGTTCTAAAAAATCAAACAAAAATTTTATGTGACAATATCTTAAAATATGGAAATTTCTGTCTAGTTAATATTAATATGTTCAGAAGATTACAGAAATAGTAAGAGTTATTCCAAAATTTCCTATTTTTTCTTTAATTCTAAATAAAATTAATACTTCTGTCAGTTTTTATTTCTGGTATCATACGTTGCTTATAAATATTAAGTGCCCCTCCCTGCAGGTGAAATATACACCCCTGTCCTATTGAATTCAGGTGTGCTCATGAGATTTACTTTGGCAATGAAATGCAAACAGAAGTAATGTTTTACTTTGAGGCTTCTATGATTGCAAAACATGTGTCAAGATGATTTTCTGTGACAGATTATAAAGTGACTAATATGAAGAATCCCCTTGTTAATCTGAGATGAACATGAGAGATAAACTTTGTTACTGTAAGTCACTGAGAATTTTTAGTTCTTTGTTACTACAGCATAACCTATTCTCTCCTGAGTGATACAACCATTAAGTTCCCTTAAGATCTTTGATTTATAAAATATTCTTAAATGACATTTTCTTTCTCTTGGAATGTAAGAAGTAAAGGGAAGGATAAACCATAAGATCAGAGAATGTTAACATTGAGAGAGATTATTGGAAAAAAACTAGTCCAGTGGTTTCTAGATTTTCAGTAATAACCAAAATTTCAAATATATATATATTTAATATAAAATCATAAAATTATAGCTTTATAAAAAATCTGCCATTAATACATTGCTCTTGTCCTACTCTTTGGTCATTTGAAAACACTTATCTAATCATGTTATTGATGTAGAAAATAAGACCTAAGAGCAAGACAAGCAACATTTACACTAGACAAATAACGACTCTAAAAAGGAGCAAAACTGACATGACATCAGCATCATGGTGGTATAAATTGTTCCTTTTTTTCCTCTCCCATTTTACTTATAACTAATTGGACACCCATAACCAAAGAAAAGTCCTCTGCATTTTTTATACAGGACACTTAGAAGATTTCTACCCTCCTATAGGTAGATAGGGCCTCAAAGAGGGCTACAGATCCAAGGGAATGGATGAGTCTGCCCCACTCTCACTTGCTCCAGTTGGGAGAAGTGTAACCTGGAGAACACACAATTGGGTGGATCCTCACAAGAGACAGAATTTGCGGAGGTCCAGCCACCTTGATGAGGGAACCCAGCATGCCACTGGAGCAGGACTGAGACATGGTTGGATGTAGAGGAGAAGGAAGAACTTGCTGAGGCAGGTCTCCTTTCCAAGGTGACCCTTAAATGACATTGGGCTTTTGGCAGTGGAAGTAGCTACCTCTGTGTTAGAGGAGGAGGAGGAAAACAAAAGTGGTGAGTGACAAATTGACCACATGCAAGGTCCCATTTTTCCCTAGTAGATCAGTTCTGTGGAGTGACTTCTATGATGCGAAGGAGGGGAAGAAAGGAAAGGGGGCAGATAAGATAAAGGCACTGAAGGAACATGTTTCCTACTATCTGCTTCAGGATCCTTGGATTCCCTAACTCTAGGATTCCCCTATCAAGCATTGGCATCCCCAAAATCTCAGTTGCTAAGCCTAAGCAAGCCCACCCCCATTTTGATGCCAACTCTTTTTAAACTCCCCGGCACAGTCCAAAGAGCTAGTGTCTACAGAAGAAATCCAAAACTTGAGCTACAGTGCCTCCTTCTGGAAAACAAAAAAAAAGCTTTCTAATTGTCAGCCTATTGAGCTGTAACAGCCCAAGTAAACAATTCTTAGCTGAGAAAAGTACTTGCTGCTTCAACTGTGAAAGCAGAGGCACATATTGTCAAACATGAAAAATCAAGGATATGGTATCACAAGGAGAAAATAATAATTCTCCAAGAACTGAACTTAAAGGCATAGAATACTGAGATCTGATAAAGAATTCAAAGTAGCTATTATGAATAAATTCAATCAGCTATAAGAAAACTCAGAAAGGAAAGTCAATGAACTCAAGAACAAAATTAATGACTAGAAGGAATTGTTTATCAAAGAAGTTGAATTTTTAGGAACCAAACAGAAATTCTAAGCTGAATAAATCCATAAGTAAAATAAAGAAGTCATTAGACAGCAAAAGTAACAGAACATATTAGATGAAAGAAAGAATAAGTGACTGGGAAGATAAGAATTTAGAAATGATCCAGTTAGAAGAACTATGATCATTTTTTAAATAAAGAAACACTATAAACCCTAAGGATTTAATCAGAGAAACAAATATAAGAATAATCGGTGTACCAGATGGAGGAGAAAGGTAAAAGGGGGCAGGGAATTTATTTGAAAAATAATAGCTGAAAACTTTTCAAACTGGGGAAAGGAATTAGGTATACAAATTCATGAAGCTAATAGAACAGCCTATTATCTCAGTACCAAAATCTTTCCAATACACATTTCAATGAAAACTGTTTTTAAAAAAATCAGTGATAAAGAATCCTAACTTTAGCCAGAGAAAAAAGGAACATGATCTACAAAGGAACTCTATTAGACTATCACTGGATTTCTCACAAGAAACTCTACAGGCCAGGAAGGAATGACATGATACATTAAATATGTTGAAAGATTAAAACTTGACACTAGAATACTTTATCAGGCAAAGTTATCCTTCAGATATAAAGGAGAAATAAATCACCAACTCAATGGACCTGAGTTTGAGAAAGCTCTGGGAGTTGGTGATGGACAGGGAAGCCTGGTGTGCTGCAGTCCATGGGGTCACAAAGAATTGGATACAACTGAGTGACTGAACTGAACTGAAAGGCTTTCCTATACAAACAAAAGCTGAAGTCACTAGACCTGACTTACAAGAAATGCTAAAAAAGCTCTTCAAGCTGAGATGGAAAGATGCAGCTAGTGACACAAAGACATCTGAAAATATGCAATACTTTAGTAAAAATGAAAAATGGAAGATCACAATTAGAAAACTATATTATACAGGTGTGTTAACCATTTAATTATAGTACAAAGGTTGAATGAAAAAGCATTACAAATAACTATAGCTAGTATAATTTGGTAATGAATGCACAGAGGAAAATTGGAAAATTGTGACATCAAAAATATAAAAGGGGTAAACTGATGGAATATTTATATATGAGAAAAGAAAAGTTCCTATCAGGAAAAAAAAAAAAAAGGACTGTTTTATTCCCATGAGATGTTTTATGTAAGCTTCATGATAACCAAAAAGCAAAAATCTACAATAGAGACACAAAACATAAAAAGGGGGACTGAGAAAATCACTAGGGAAAACCACCAATTTACAAAGGTAGGCGGAAACAGAGAGAAAAGAAACAATAGAGATGAAATACAAGCAGACGGTAAATAATAAGATGACTGTAGTAAGTCCTTTCATATCAATAATCACTCTAAATGTAAAGATATTAGATTTATAGATCAAAAGACAGAGTGGGCTGGGGAAAACAAGACCTAACTATATGCTGCCTATAGGAGACTTATTTCCGGTCTAAAGACATACATAGGCTCAAAGTGAAGGGACAGAAGAAAATATTCCAAGTAACTTACCCATATTTATATAAGACAAAATAGACTTAGAGACAAAAACAGGAACAAGCAACAAAGGTTATAATATAATGACAAAGGAGTCAATACTTCAAGAAGATATAACAATTGTAAATATACATGCAACCAACATCAGACCACTAAAATATATTAAGCAAATGCAAAGTGACAACAGTACAATAGTAGGGTATTTTAAGATGCTACTGTAAGCAATGGATAGGTCATACAGACAGAAAATCAAAAGGAAAACAATGGATTGAACCAAACTTTAGAACAAATAGACCAAACAGACATTTATAAAACATTCCACCCAATAGTAGCAGAATACATTCTTCTCATGTGAACACAGAATCTCCAGGATAGATCATATGATAGGATGTAAAACAAACTTTAGCAAATTTAAGAAGACTGAAATTATACCGTCTTGTATGACCAGAGTGGTATGAAGTTGAAATCTACAAGAGAAAAGCTGTAAAGTCTACAAATATGTGGAAGCTGAACAGCACATTTCTGAATAACCAATGAGCAGGAGAAGAAATTAAAAGGAAAATTAAAAATTATCTTGGAAGAAGAACAAGAGGGCAGAAGAGTAGGTAGACCTGGAGTACATCTCTCTCCAAGGATACATCAAGAATACACCCTCAGACACAGAAGTGCATGGAGAACACCAGCTGAGAGTGGACAGTAGTACCTGAGCAGAGGAAAATAATATACAGAACCATCCAAAACTCTGTAGGACGAAGGAACTAGGGGGAAAAACAGGAGTGTTAGTAGCACTGGACCTGTCCTTGGTGGGTGGGGGAACTAAACCAGAGGTCTGATCCCCACAACAGGGCAACTGTCTGAGTCAGAGGAGAAACATTTAAGGCTGAGAGTGAAACAGCTGATCTGTGGCAGCCTAAATGGAATGACAATCAGACAGTCCTTGCCACAGTCATACATACCACAAACAAGGATGAGGGGGCCCTGGAAGGTGCAGTGGCTGGAAGTTGGAGTTTGGGGAGAGTGGAGCAATCCCAGGGTGAGGCTGCTGTTGACTGAGGAGATGGGAGAGAGGAGATCATGGTGGGAAATGCCTGTGGAAGAAAGCCAGGCAGCCATGAAAGCAAAGCAATACAGCTGAGTCATGCATAAGGGGTGGAGCCATCACCATAGCCTCTCTCTCTCCACACGCCAACATCAGCAGCTGAACAATAGAGAAGCTGGTCCATCAAACAACTGATGCACTGAACTACCAAGTAGGACTCCACCCAGGGTGCTCCTTTAAGTGACTGATGTGCCAAACTACAGAGTGATCCCACCCAGAGAGCCCCTTTAAGTGCCTGATGTGCTGATCCACAGAGTAGAAGCCCAGTCAGGTGGGCCCCCTCTATGTGCCTGATGCTCCAAACAACAGAGAAGGACCCCTGGCAAGGGAGCCCTCTAAGTGCCTGAACAGGCGGAGCTATGGAGAAAGACTGGCCAAAGAGGCCTTCTGATCGCCAGCTACAAGGGGCTCAGAAAAAGACTCTGACAGGGCCATAACTCCTGCAGTGGAGGCAGTCCATGTTCCTGCACACTTGGTGCTGCTAGGTCCCTGCAACCCAAGCATCTGTGCCACCTTCATGCTCAACTCTTACTGGGGCAGAGGGGTCACAGGCAAAAAAAGTCTTGCATCTATGCACAAAGGGTTGCTTCAGTCATGTCCGACTCTTTGCCACGTTATAGACTGTGGCCTGCCAGGCCTCTCTGTCAGGGAGGGGGGATTCTCCAGGGAAGCACACTGGAGCATATTGGCCAATACTGGTTTCCATACCCTTCTAGAGCAGTATATTTCCTGCTGCCCTAGCCACCAACTCCCCTGAGTACTTGGTGATGCCAGAACCCCTGCAACTCAAGCAGCTGTACCACCTCCACATCTGGCCCTCACAGAGGCAAACCCAAGTCCTCCAGGGCAGCCTCAGGAGCAAACCCCAGTGGACAACCCACATGCAGAGGTGGAAATAAAACCATAATTGAAACCCAGGGGCAGTGTGGCTAAGGAATAAGACCCAAAACCTTCGCACCAGCTGTACAAACTGCATATTAAATCCACATGATCAACTAGGCAGACTCTGTGTCTATGGAATATATAAAAGAACATTGAGAGTGCCCACAAAAGACATTGTACTAGTTCTGATAGCTGTGGACATTGGAGGCAAGATCACATAGGTGTAGGGCCAGATTAGAATCTCAAGAAAAACATTTATTATTCTTATGTTTTGACTTGCTTGATAGATTCTTTTGTATTTTTTTCTCCCCCCCACCCCACGTTGTAGTTGTTGATTTTATTGGCATTATGAAATCTAATTAAGCTTTTGAGCTTTTTTCCCCCCTCAATCACATTCTTTTTTTATTGTTGTTATAAACCTCTGCCTCTATGTTGGGGTTTTGTAGTTCTGTGGAGTTTTCCTTATTTCTTTCTCTTTTTTAATTATTTAAACCTATTATTATTTTTTCTACATTTATTCCTTTGTTTGCTTTTCCTACTGTTTTTGCCCCTTGCAGTTAATCTTTAATGTATGTAAATCTTCATCTACCTCTATTTAGCTTTGCATATCTGTTCTTTCTTTCCTTTCCTCTCAACATTTTGTCAGTTTTATTCCATTGCTTTATTCCCCAATTGGCACCTTGCTGTAGTTTTATTTTCCAGTTTGTGTTTTAGTTAGTTTTGTTCTGGTAGGTATAATTTTTGGTTTCCTTTGTTCACTGGGTTGATTTATTGTACTTTATTTTTGTTGGACAGTTTTGATTTTGCTTATGGGTGTATATGTATATGTGAATATGCAGCCACACTTTTTATTGTTGTTATAAACCTCTGTGTCTATACTGGGCTTTTGCAGTTCTGTGGAGTTTTCCTCCCCCCCCCTTTTTTTCTTTCTTCTTCCTTTTTTCTTTTCTCTTTTTTATATTTTTAAAAAAAACTATTATATTTTTTATACATTTATTCCTTAGTTTGTCTTTCCTACTGTTCTTTTCCCCTTGCAGTTAATCTTTAATATATATAAATCTTCTTCATCTGCCTCTATTTAATTTGCATACCTGTTCTTCCTTTCTTTTCTTTCTTTCCTCTCTTCTCAATGTATTTGTTAGTTTTGATTGCTTTATTCCTCACTTGGCACCTTGTTTAGTTTAGTTTTCCCTTTTTGTGATTTGTGCTTTAGTTAATTTTGTTCTTAAGTAGTAAATATAATTTTTGTGCTTCAGTTAATTTTGTTCTTAAGTAGTAAATATAATTTTTGATTTAATTTGTTCACCAGGTCAATCTACTGTACTTTATTTTTGGTGGATTGTATTCACTTTGCTCAAGGGTGTATATGTATATATTCCATTATTTTAATTATTATTTCCCTGATTTTGTAACTGCCATTTGTCTGGGGTTCATTTTTGGTTTCTCATTTTTGGATATTTGTTTTAATCTCACTTAATGCCATAACAAACCACTTGTGGAGGAATCTTTGTTCCTGACCAAGATCAAGCCCTGAGCCTTTGGAGTGGGAGCACTGACTCCAAGACCCAAGACTGCCAGAGAACTAACCCTAGGGAGTACCAAATAGTGAGAACTCACACAAAGGAAACCACTTGAATACAAGACCTGGCATCACCCAACCACCAGTAGCACCCTGTGAAGAATGCCTCATCTAAACAACAAACAAAACAAAAATACAAACCCAATCATTAGCAGACAGGATTGCCACCTCACTTAGGCATGCTCATCAGAGGAAAAACAAACAAACAAACAAAAACTCAGCACAAATGTCACCCTATAGGAAGCTTACACAAACCACTGGGACGACCTTACACACACAAAAAGCAAAAGGAAGAAAGAATTTAACCTTGAAGCCTGTCAAAAGGGGACCTCAAACAACAGGTTAAAAAAAAATAATGAAAAGGCAGAGAAATACTACATAAATGAAGGAACAAACTAGAAATGCAGAAGTCCAAATAAACAAAGAGGAAAAAGGCAAACTACCTAAAAAAGAATTCAAAATAATGATAGTTATTATGACCAAAAACCTTGAAAACAAAAATGGAGAACATGCAAGAATCAAGTAACAAAGACCTAGAAGAATTAAACAATAAATTTATAGAATCAAACAAAACAATTACTGAAGTTAAAAATACTCTATAAGGAATCAATAGCAGAATATCTGAAGGAGAAGAATGAATCAGTGAGCTGGAAGATAAAATGGTGGAAATAATTTCTGAAGAGCAGAATAAAGTAAAAAGAATGAAAAGAGCTAAGGACAGTCTAAGAGATCTCTTGGACCATATCAAACACACCAACATTTGAATTACAGGGGTCTCAGAAGAAGAGAAAAAGAAAGGTTATGAGACAATTTTTGATGAGATTATAGTTTAAATTTTTCCCAAGATGGAAAAGGAAATAGTCAATCAAGTCCAAGAGGCACAAAGCATCCCATACAGGATAAACCCAAGGAGAAACATGCCAAGACACATACTAATGAAACTAACAAAGACGAAACACAAAGAAAGAATATTAAAAGCAGCAAGGAAGAAGCAACAAGTAACACAAAAAGAAAACTCATATGCTTAACAGCTGATTTTCAACAGAAACTCTGCAGGTCAGAAGGGAATGGGAGGATATATTTAAAATATTGAAAGGGGGAAAAATATATAACCATGATTATTGCATCCAGCAAGGATCTCATTCAAAATTGATGGAGAAATAAGAAGCTTTTCAGACAGGCAAAAATAAAGAGAAATCAGTACCACCAAACCAGCTTTACAAAAAATGTAAAAGGGACTTATATAGCTAAGAAATACAAGTGAAGAAAAAAGATCTACATAATGAACCCAAAACAATTAAGAAAATGGCAATAGGAATATATATATCAATAATTACTATGAGTATAAATGGATTAAATGCTCCAACCAAAAGACACAGACTGGCTGAATGGATACAAAAACAAGACCCATATATATGCTGTCTAAAAGAAACCCACTTCAGACCTAAAGACACATATAGACTGAAAGTGAGAGGATGGAAAAATATTTTCTCTGAAAATGGAAAGCAAAAGAAAGCTGGAGTAGCAATCCTCATATTTGACAAAAGACCTTAAAATAAAGAATATTACAAGAAATAAGGAAAGACACTGCATAATGATCAAGGGACCAATCCAAGAAGAAAACATAACAATTGTAAATATCTATGCACCTAATAAAGGAGCACCTCAATACATAACAGACATAAAAGGAAAAATGACAGTAACACAATAATAATAGGAGACTTTAATACCCCATCACACCAATGGACAGATCATCAAAACAGAAAATTAATAAGGAAACACAAGTCTAAAATGGTACATTAGATGAGATGGATCTCATTGATATTTTCAGGAAATTCCATCCAAATGCAGAAGAATACATCTTCTTCTCAAGTGCACATGAAACATTCTCCAGGATAGACCACATCTTAGGTCACAAATCAAACCTCAGTAAATTTAAGAAAACTGAAATTATATCAAGCATCTTCTCTGATGAGAACACTATGAGACTAGATATCGATTACAAGAAAACTGCAAAAAAACAGAAAGACATGGAGACTAAACAACACAATTCTAAATAACCAACAGGTTACTGAAGAAATCAAAAGAGAAATCAGAAAATTTCTAGAAACAAATGACAATGAAAACATGGCAACTCAATACCTATGGGATGCAGCAAAAGAGTTCTAATAGGGAAGTTTATAGCAATACAATCCTAACTCAAGAAACAAG
Source organism: Oryx dammah (assembly GCF_014754425.2). Taxonomy (NCBI): domain Eukaryota; kingdom Metazoa; phylum Chordata; class Mammalia; order Artiodactyla; family Bovidae; genus Oryx; species Oryx dammah. Next base: position 38,270,617 of record NW_024070212.1, read on the forward strand.
AAAAACATCAAATAGACAATGTAACTTCACACCTAAAACAACTAGAAAAGGAAGAGCAACAATACTCCAAAATTATTAGAAGGAAAGAAATTATAAAGATTGGAGCAAAAATAAATGAAAAAGAAATGAAACAATAGCAAAGATTAATAAAACTAAGAGCTGGTTCTTCAAGAAGATAAACAAAATTGCCATGATCTTCGTTTTCTGAATGTTGAACTTTAAGCCAACTTTTTCACTCTCCTCTTTCACTTTCATCAAGAGGCTTTTTAGCTCCTCTGCACTTTCTGCCATAAGGGTGGTGTCATCTGCGTATCTGAGGTGATTGATATTTCCCCCGGCAATCTTGATTCCAGCTTGTGTTTCAACCAGTCCAGTGTTTCTCATGATGTACTCTGCATAGAAGTTAAATAAGCAGGGTGACAATATGCAGCCTTGACATACTCCTTTTCCTATTTGGAACCAGTCTGTTGTTCCATGTCCAGTTCTAACTGTTGCTTCCTGATCTGCATACAGATTTCTCGAGAGGCAGGTTAGGTGGTCTGGTATTCCCATCTCTTTCAGAATTTTCCACAGTTGATTGTAATCCACACAGTCAAAGGCTTTGGCATAGTCAATAAAGCAGAAATAGATGTTTTCCTGGAACTCTCTTGCTTTTTCCATGATCCAGCGGATATTGGCAAGTTGATCTCTGGTTCCTCTGCCTTTTCTAAAACCAGCTTGAACATCAGGGAGTTCACGGTTCACATATTGCTGAAGCTTGGCTTGAAGAATTTTGAGCATTACTTTACTAGCATGTGAGGTGAGTGCAACTGTGCAGTAGTTTGAGCATTCTTTGGCATTGCCTTTCTTTGGGATTGGAATGAAAACTGACCTTTTCCAGTCCTGTGACCACTGCTGAGTTTTCCAAACTTGCTGGCCTATTGAGTGCAGCACTTTCAAGCATCATCGTTCAGGATTTGAAACAGCTCAACTGGAATTCCATCACCTCCACTAGCTTTGTTTGCACTGATGCTTTCTAAGGCCCACTTGACTTCACATTCCAAGATGTCTGGCTCTAGATTAGTGATCACATCATCATGATTATCTGGGTCGTGAAGATGTTTTTTGTACAGTTCTTCCCTGTATTCTTGCCATCTCTTCTTAATATCTTCTGCTTCTGTTAGGTCCATACCATTTCTCTCCTTTATCGAGCCCATCTTTGCATGAAATGTTCCCTTGGTATCTCTAATTTTCTTGAAGAGATCTCTAGTCTTTCCCATTCTGTTGTTTTCCTCTATTTCTTTGCACTGATCGCTAAAGAAGGCTTTCTTATCTCTTCTTGCTATTCTTTGGAACTCTGCATTCAGATGCTTATATCTTTCCTTTTCTCCTTTGCTTTTCACCTGTCTTCTTTTCACAGCTATTTGTAAGGCCTCCCCAAACAGCCATTTTGCTTTTTTGCATTTCTTTTCCATGGGGATGGTCTTGATCCCTGTCTATACAGATCAGAAAAATAGAAAGGTTCAACAAAATTAAGCTGGTTCTTTATAAAGATTTTTAAAAATTACAAATCTTTAGCTGGACTAACTATGAAGAAAAGAGAAATAAAACTAGAAAGAAAAAAAAAAAGAAGATGATAGTATTGAAGAAATACAGAAAGTCATAAGAAACTATTAAAAACAATTAGATGCTAACGAATTAAATCATGTAGAAGAAGTAGAAACATTTCTAGAAACACACAACCTATTAAGACTGAATGAGGAAGAAATTGAAAATCTGAACAGACTAATATCAGGTAAAGAAAGTGAATCAGTAATCAAAGCCCTTCCAAAACCCAAACGCCAGGACCAGACAATTTCACTGGCAAATTCTACTGAACATTTTCAGAAGAATTAATACCATCCCTTCTTGAAACTCTTCCAGAAAATTGAGAAGGAATACCTCCAACTTATCCCACGAGGCCCTTGTTATCCTGATATCAAAGTCACCTAAGAACACCACAAGAAAAAAAAAATTATACGACAGTATCTCTGGTGTATATAGATATAAAAATTCTCAACAAAATATTAGCAAATTAAATTAAAGAATACATTAAAATGCATATACATCATCACTAAGTAAGATTTATCCCTGGGATGCAAGAATGGTTCAACATATACAATAAATGTAACTTTTTAAGAAAATTAAAGACAAATATCTCAATCATCTCACTGGATATAGAAGAATCATTTGACAAAACATAACATCCTTTCACGATAAAAATACTCCACAGATTAGGCATAGAAGGAACATACCTCAACATAATAAAGGCCCTATACAAGAAACACGCAACTAACATTATACTAAAAGGAAAAAAATTGAAAGCTTTCATCTAAGATCAGTAACAAGACAAAGAAGTCGTCTTTTATCACTCTTATTTAATACAGCAGAAGTTCTAACTGGAGCAATTTGGTGAGACAAAGAAATGAAAGGTATTCACATCCAAAAAGAATAAGTAAAACTGTAGTTATTTGCAAATAATATGGGCTTGTACATTGAAAATCTCAAAGACTCAGCCAAAGAAAGTATTGTAACTATTCAGCAATTTCAGTAAAGTTGCAAGATATAAAATCAACATACAGAATCAATTATATTTCTATACATTGATTTAATCATGTAACATCTAAAAAATAAAGAAATCAATCTCATTCAAAATAACAAAATATTTAGGAATAATTTTAACCAAGAAACTGAAACATCGGTACCACAAAAATCATCAGTTTTCTGAAAGAAACTGAAGAAGACACAAACACATGAAAAAATACCCTGTGTTCATGGATTGGAAGAATTAATGTTACTAAAATACCCATACTACTCAAATCCACCTATAGATTCAACACAATTCCCATCAAATGTCAATGACTTTCTGTATAGAAACAGAAGAAAGCAATCTTAAAATCTGTATGGATCCCCAAAAAACCCTAAATAACAAAAACAGTACTGAGGAAAAAGAACAAAACTGAAGGTATCACATTTCCTGATTTTAAATTATGCTATAAATCTATAGTAATAAAAAAAAACAGTAGGGAATGGCACAAAAATAGACTAGTGGAGCAGATCAGAAAGCCCAAAATTAAAACCTCTAAATATACAGTCAACTATTATTTCAGAGGAGAACAAAGAACACCCAAGGAGAAAGGATAGTCTCTTTTGAAAAGATTACAATAGATATTTCTATCACACCTCACAATTCTCTTTGTAGTCAACTCATCTACCCAGACCTGGCCCTTTGGTAACCATTCATTAGGTTATCCAATTCACTAGCTGTTCTATAATTTTAGTTTTATATTATTATATAAAAATGTAGCCACATAGTATGTGATTTTCTGAGTCTGGTTTATTTTACCAAACATGATACACTTGAGATAAATCCATACAATTCCATGATCAGTTGTCAATATTTTATATAGATGTACAAAAATAATTGAAAAAATTTGGGGTTGTTTCCAATTTGAAGGATGATGAATAAAGCAGGCTATTTATTTATAGGCAGGTTTTTTAAATTGTAAACACATACATAAAAATTTACCATTAATTTTTTAAGCATAGTTCATTCGTATTAAATTCAAACATAGCATTGTACAACCATTGCCACCACTGATTTACATAGCTCTTTTTATCTTGTAAAATTGAAATTCTGTACCAATTCAACTCCCCATTCCTCCATCCTTGTGTCCAGCTCTTTGTGACTCCATGGATTGTAGCATGTCAGGCTCCTCACTTCCACCATCTCCTGTAGTTTGCTTAGATTCATGTCCAGTGAGTTGGTGATGCTATCTAACCATCTCATACTCTACAGTTACCTCCTTTAGTCTACAGTCTTTCCCAGCATCAGAGTACTTTTCAATGAGTCAGCTCTTTGCATCAGTTAGCCAAAGTATTGGGACTTCAGCTTCAGCAATAATCCTTCCAATAAGTACTCAGGGGTGATTTCTTTAGGATTGACTAGTTTGCTCTCCTTGCAGTCCAAGGGACTCTTAAGTCTTCTCCAACACCACAATTAAAAAGCATAAATTCTTCAGCTCTCAGCCTTCTTTATGGACTAATTTCACATCTGGACATGATTACTGGAAAAATCTATAGTTATGACTATATGGACTCTTGTCGGCAAAGTGATGCCTCTGCTTCTCTATACTCTGTTTGTCATAGCTTTCCTTCCAAGGAACAAGGGACTTTTTATTTCATAGCTGCAGTCATGGTCCACAGTGATTTTGGAAACCAAGAATATAAAATCTGTCACTGCTTCCACTTTTCCCCCTTCTACTTCCCATGAACTGATGTGGCCAGATGCCATTTTCTTCTTATTATTTTTTAACTATTGAGTTTCAAGCCAAATTTTTCACTCTTCACTTTCATCTTCATCAAGAAGGCCTTTAGTTCATCTTCACTATCATTAGAATGATATCATCTGCATATCTGAGGTTGTTGCCATTTCTCCTGGCAATCTTGATTCCAACTTGTGATTCATCCAGCCCAGCATTTTGCATGATTTACTGTACATACAAGTTAAATAAGCATGGTGATATTACACAGTCTTGTCATAATTCTTTCCTAATTTTGAACGAGTCAGTTGTTCCATGTTGAGTTCTGTTTCTTCTTGACCCACATACAGATTTTTCAGGAAACAGGTAAGGTGGTCTGCTACTCCCATCTCTTGAAGAATTTTCCCAATTTGTTGCGATCCACACAGTCAAAGGCTTTAGGGTAGTCAGTGAAACAGAAATAGATATTTTTCTGTTAACTCCCTTACTCTCTCCATGATCCAAAGAATGTTGGCAATTTGCTCTCTGGTTCCTCTACCTCTTCACACCCTGCCTTGTTCATCTGGAAGTTCTTGGTTCATGCACTGCCAAAGCCTAGCTTGAAGGATTTTGAGCATAACCGTGCTGAGGTTGTGGTTGGTGGTTTACTTGCTAAATCATGTCTGACTCTTGTGACCCAGTGGACTGTAGCCTGGGAGGCTCCTCTGCCCATGGGATTTTCAAGGCAAGAATACTGCATTAGGCTGCCATTTCCTTTTCCAGGTGATTTTCTTGACCTAGGGATTAAACCCATATCTCCTGCATTGCAGGCAGATTCTTTACTACTGAGTCACCAAGGAAGTCTATAACCTTGCTATAATGGGAAAGCATGTGAAATGAGCACAATTGTATGGTTGTTTGAACATTCTTTGGCATTTCCCTTCTTAGCGACTGGAATAAAAACTGCCTTTTTCCAGTCCTATGACTATGGCTGAGTTTTCAAAATTTGCTGGCATATTGAGTGCCAAAGAATTGATGCTTTCAAACTGTGGTGTTGGAGAAGACTCTTGTGAGTCCCTTGGACTGCAAGGAGATCCAACCAGTCCATCCTAAAGGAGACCAGTCCTGCGTGTTCATTGGAAGGACTGATGTGAGGCTGAAACTCCAATACTTTGGCCACCTCATGTGAAGAGTTGACTCACTGGAAAAGACTCTGATGCTGGGAGGGATTAGGGGCAGGAGGAGAAAGGGACGACAGAGGATGAGAAGGCTGGATGGCATCACCGACTAGATGCACATGAGTTTGGGTGAACTCTGGGAGTTAAGTGATGGACAGGCAGGACTGGCGTGCTGTGATTCATGGGTTTTCAAAGAGTTGGACACGACTGAGCGAATGGACTGAACTGAACTGAGTGCAGTACTTTAACAGCATCATCTTTTAGGATTTGAAATAGCTCAGCCAGAGTTTTTTCACCTTCACTATCTTTGTTTTTAGTAATGATTCTTAAGGTTCACTTGACTTCACATTACAGGATGTCTAGGTGAGTGACCACACCATTGTGGTTTTCCAGATCATTAAGACTTTTTTTGGTATAGTTTTTCTGTGTATTTTTGCCATCTCTTGTTAATCACATCTGCTTCAATTAGGTCCTTACAATTTCTGTCCTTTATTGTGCCCGTTCTTGTATGAAATGTTCCGTGATATGTCCAATTTTCTTGAAGAAATCTCTAGTATTTCCTATTCTGTTGTTTTCCTCTATTTATTTGTATGGTTCATTTAAGAAGGCCTTCTTATATCTCTTTGCTATTCTGTAGAACTTTGCATTCAGTTGGCTACAGCTTTCCCTTTCTCCCTTCCATTTCATTTCTCTTCTTTCCTCAGCTATTTGTAAAGTCTCCTCAGACAACCAGTTTACCTTCTTGTATTTGTTTTTCTTTGGGATAGTTTTCATCATTGCCTCCTATACAATGTTACAACCTTCTGACCTTAGCTCATCACACACTGTCAGTCAGATCTAATTCCTTGAATCTATGAATAACCTCCACTTCATAATCATAAAGGATGTGAGTCAGGTCATTCCTGAATAGCCTAGTAGTTTCCCCTACTTTCTTCAATTTAAGTCTGAATTTTGCAAGAAAGAGCTCTTGATCTGAGCCACAGTCAGCACATATCTTTTTTTTTTGTTGACTGTACAGAGCTTCTCCACCTTTGGCTGCAAAGAATATGATTAATCTGATTCCAGTATTGACCTTCTGGTGATGTCCATTTGTAGAGTTGTCTCTTGTGTTTTTGGGAGAGGGTGCCTGCTATGACCAGTGTGTTCTCTTGGAAAAACTCTGTTAGCCTTTGCCCTACTCATTTTGTACTTCTAGGCCAAACTTGCTTGTTACTCCAGGTATCTATTGACTACCTACTTTTGTATGCCAGTCCCCTATGATAAAAAGGAAATGTTTTTTAGTGTTAGTTCTGGAACGTGTTGTAAGTCTTCACAGAATCAGTCAACTTCAGCTTCTTCAGCATCAGTGGTTGGACATAGACTTGGATTACTGTGATATTGAATGGTGTGTCTTGAAAACAAATTAAGATCATTCTGTCATTGTTGAGATTGCACCTAAGTACTGCATTTAGGACTCTTTTGTTGACTATGAGGGCTAATCCATTTCTTCTAAGGGTTTCTTGCCCACAGTAGTAAATATAATGGTCATCCAAATTAAATTTGCCCATTTCCATCCATTTTAGTTCACTGATTCTTAAGAAGTCAATGTTTAATCTTGCCATCTCCTGCTTATGTGCTCTCTCACTCAGCCGTAACCAAGTCTTTGCTACCCCATGGACTGTACCCCTACAGGCTCCTCTGTCCATGGAATTTTCCAGGCAAGGATGCTGGAATGGGTTTCCATTTCCTGCTCCAGGATATCTTTCCAACCCAGGGGTTGAATCTGGGTCTCCTACATCTCTTGCATTGGCAAGCAGATTCTTTACTGCTGTGCCACCAAGGAAGTCCAGAATACTAGGATGGGTTGCCATTTCCTTTGCCAGGGGATCTTCCTGACTCAGGGGTTGAACCTGAATCTCCTGGTTGGCAGGCAGGTTCTTTACCACTGAACCACCTGGGAAGCCCATCTCCTGCTTGATCTCATCCCAATTTACCTTGATTCATAGACCTAATACTTCAGATTTCTATGCAATATTGTTCTTTACAGCACTGGAGTTTACTTTCACTGACAGGCACATCCACAACTAAATGTCATTTCTGCTTTGGCCCAGCTGCTTCATTCTTGCTGGAACTTTTGGTAATTGGCCTTTGTTCTTCCCCAGTAGCATACTGGACACCTCCCAATCTGGGATGGTGGGGGGGAGTTCATCTTCTGGCATTGTTATTTTTCTGCCCTTTCATACTGCCCATGGGGTTCTCTGGGCAAGAATACTGGAGTGGTTTGTCATTTCCTCCTCCAAAGAACCACATTTTGTCAGAACTCTTCACTGTGACCTGTCCATCTTGGATATAGCTTCAGTGAATTACACAAGCCCCTTCACCACCACAAGGCTGTAATCCACGAATTGTCTAGTAGTTTCCTCCTTTTCTGGGGTTTAAAGTGAGATGATTATTTCATTTCTTCCAAATCTATCCTACATTTGTCACTGTTGAATAGCAGCTTCTCCTCTCCAATAAGCCTCTCCATAAAGTCTCTCTAAATGGTAGCTTCAAGGTCACAGGTCTGTCACAAAAGTTCTTGACTCCAAATGTATATGCTCTCATTAAACTGTCATTGAGGCTTTCACCTCTGTGTTTCCTTTGGGCTGGGAACCTGACCTTCTTTATCCTTCTGTTGTTAATGCATTTCAGAACTGAGGATGGAATTTTGGCTCCTACTAAGATATGTGAAGATGACAGTACTTCAACAAATACCCAGGAAGCTTCCTGTTCTGAGTGTGGAAACATAACTCCATCTCACTGACAACCACAAGATAGAGAAGCAACTTCAGGGAAGAGAGGTGAGGCTCAGAACCTAACTGTTCTTTGGATATTAATCCATTATTAGATACATGACTAGCAAATATTTTCTCCCATTCTGTGAGTGGAATTTTTTTTCTCTATTGATAGTTTTTTTTGACATTCAAGTTTTAAATATTATCATGAAATACAATTTGACTGGTTTTGTTACTTGTGTTGTTGGTGGCATATCTAAGAAATCATTGTCAAATAAAACAAGACTTCTGAAGTCTTTATCCCATATTTTCTTCTAAGGTTTCATTGTTTTAGCTCTTAAATTTATATCTTTGATCCATTTTGAGATAATTTTTGTATACAGTGTTAGGTAAGTGACAAAGTTCATTCTTTTACATGTGACTATTCAGTTGTTTCAGCACCATTTATTAAAAAGAATCTTTAACAGGTCTTGGAAACCTAGTCAAAAACCATTTCACCATACATGGGACACATTCATTCATTTCTGGGCTATTTTATTTCATTGGTTTATATGTTTGTTTTTATGACATTATCACATTTTAGGTTTGTAGTAGGTTTTGACATCAAGAAGTGTGAGTATTCCAGCTTTGTTCTTCAAAAGATTGTTTTGGCCATTTAGGGTCTCTTAAAATTCCATATAGATTTTATAATGAAATTTCCTATTGCTAAAAAAAAAGGGGGGGATTTTGATAAGAACTGCATTGAGTCTGTAGATCTCTTTCCATAGAATTTATATTTCAACACCATTAGATCTTCCAATCCATAAATATGGGATGTGTTTCCATTTACTTATGTCTTCTTTCTTTCAGCAATGTTTTGTAGTTATTACTGTACAAGTCTTCATCTTCTTTATTAATTCCAAAGCATTTTATTCATTTTCATGTTATTTTTAAAAATATATTTATTTTAATTGAAGGCTAATTACTTTACAATATTGTAGTGGTTTTGCCATACATTGACATGAATCAGCCATGAGTGTACATGTGTTCCCCATCCTGAACCCCCCACCCACCTCACTCCCCATCCCATCCCTCTGGGTCATCCCAGTGCACCAGCTCTGAGCACCCTGTCTCATGCATCAAACCTGGACTGGCAATCTGTTTCACATATGAGAAAATACATGTTTCAATGCTATTCTCTCAAATCATCCCACCCTCTCCCTCTGCCACAGAGTCCAAAAGACTGTTCTATACATCTGTGTCTCTTTTGCTGTCTCGCATACAGGGTCGTTACCATCTTTCTAAATTCCATACATATGCATTAGTATACCGTACTGGTGTTTCTCTTTCTGGCTTACTTCACTCTGTATAATAGGCTCTAGTTCCATCCACCTCATTAGAACTGATTCAAATGTATTCCTTTTAATGGCTGAGTAATACTCCATTGAGTATATGTACCACAGCTTTCTTATCCGTTCATCCGCTGATAGACATCTAGGTTGCTTTCATGTCCTGGCTATTATAAACAGTGCTGCAATGAATACTGGGGTACACAGCCCTACAATTCTGGTTTCCTTGGTGTGTATGCCCAGCAATGGGATTGCTGGGTCATATGGTCAGTTCTATTTCCAGTTTTTTTAAGGAATCTCCACACTGTTCTCCATAGTGGCTGTACTAGTTTGCATTCCCACCAACAGCATAAGAGGGTTATCTTTTCTCCACACTCTCTCCAGCATTTATTATTTGTAGACTTTTGGGTAGCAGCCATTCTGACCTGCGTGAGATTGCACCTCATTGTAGTTTTGATTTGTATTTCTTTGATAATGAGTGATGTTGAGCATTTTTTCATGTGTTTGTTAGCCATCTGTATGTCTTCTTTGGAGAAGTGTCTGTTTAGTTCTTTGGCCCATTTTTTGACTTTTCTGTAATTGAGCTGCAGGAGTTGCTTGTATATTTTTGAGATTAATTCTTTGTCAGTTGCTTTGTTTGCTATTATTTTCTCCCATTCTGAAGGCTGTCTTTTCACCTTGCTTATAGCTTGTGCAAAAGCTTTTAAGTTTAATTAGGTCCCATTTGTTTATTTTTGCTTTTATTTCCATTACTCTGGGAGGTGAGTCATAGAGGATCCTGGTGTGGTTTATGTTGGAGAGTGTTTTGCCTATGTTTTCTTCTAGGAGTTTTATAGTTTCTGGTCTTACTTTCATGCTATTGTAAACTTAATTGTTTCCATATACCGATTGATCAGTCCTTTTCAGATTGTTCATTATCCGTGTATAGAAATGCAACTGATTTTTGTATGTTGATTTTTTTTGTGTGTGTGTGTGTGAAATCTTCAGGATTTTCTAAATAAGATCGTATCTACAATTCAATAGAAAAAAAAAAAACCATAAAACCCACTATCAAAATAGGCAATGGACTGGAACAGAATTTTTTTTTCAATGTGCAACAGGTACATGAAAAGATGTTCAACATAACCAATCAACAGAAAAATGAAAATAAAAATCACAATGAGATCACCCACTTCACACCTGTTTGCATGACTATCATTAAAAAGGAAAGAGGTAAGACATGCCAGCAAGAATGTGAACAAAAGAGAAGGCTTATACTCTGCAGGTGTAAATGTAAACTGGTAGTCACTATGAAAAACAGCATGAGAATTCCTCAAAAAGTTAAAATCTATCTACTATATGATCCACTAATTCCACTTTTTGGTATATATTTAAAGTTTTTTAAAAAAATATTTAGAAGAGGTATCTGTACCCCTATGTTCATTGCAATAGAACCTACAGGGCTAGCAGCAAATCAATGGATCAAGAAAACATGATATAAGTATATATGTATGCACACACACACATAAATACATACACTTATGCATAATATTTCACTCTGTGTGAATGGGCTTGGAGGCACTAAAGAAACCAGACAGAAGACGACCAAATACTGCATGGTATCATTTCTATTAAAAAAAAAAAAAAAAAGTTGAGCTCATATCCAGAGAGTAGGAAAGTGACTGCCAGGGGCTGGGTGGTGGGAAACAGAGAAAGGTTGGTAAAAGTTACAGACTTTGTTAGAAAATGAATAAGGACTAAGCACATGATGTATAATGACTATAGTTGGTAACAATGTAATCTATAATTGAAATTTGCTAAAAGAGTAGTTGGAGAAGGAAATGGCAACCCACTCCAGTGTTCTTGCCTGGAGAATCCCAGGGACGGGGGAGCCTGGTGGGCTGCCCTCTCTGGGGTTGCAGAGAGTCAGACATGACTTAAACAACTTAGCAGCAGCAGCAAGAGAGTAGTACTTAAATGTTCTCGTTAAAATAAAAAATGAAACAAAAATATGTAGTGTGATGGATGTGTGAAATAAATCAATGTGGATATTCTTTTACAGTGTATACATATGTTAAATCACTGTGCTGTATACTTTGAGAATTAATATATACTTTGAATTAATATATCAACTATATCTCTCTAAAGCTGAAAAAAAAGATCATCTGTGAACAGAAATAATTTTACTTCTTCCTTTTCACTTTGAATTCTTTTTATTCTTTTCTTGCCAGATTGCTCCGGGTACAACTTTCAGCACTACACTGAACAGAAGTGGCAATAGTGGACTTCTTTAACTTGTTTAGGTTCTTAGTGGAAATGCTTTCAGTCTGTTGCTATGGAGTATGATGTTATGAGTTTGTCATTTAAGAATATTATTATACTGAGGTAGTTTCCTCTGTTCCCAGTTCATGGAATGCTTTTATCATGAAAGTATATTGAATTATGTCAAATTATTTTCTGTCAATTAAGATGATAGTGTAGTCTTTGTCCTTCATTCTGTTAGGTTTGATAGATTTTCAATGCTGAACCATCCCTATATTCCAGTATAGATCCCTTATGATCATGAGGTAAAATCCTCTTAATATGCTCCTTTTAAGGAGTTTTGCATCAGCGTTGAACCAAAGGTATATTGGCCTGCAGTCTTCTTTATTTGCAGTGTCTTTCTCCTTATTTGATATTAGAGTAATACTGGTCTCATGGAATCAATCAGGAACCTTTCCCTCCTCTTCAATTTCTGTGAAAAGTTAAATTACTTTTAAGTTAAAAAGTTTAAAAGTTAAAGAAAAATTAGTTTGAATTATTCCTTAAATGCTTGCCAGAAATCAATAGTGAAGCCATAAGGTTCAAGGCTTATCTTTGATGGGAGATTTGTGATCACTGACTCCATCTCTGTCCTAGTTACAGGTCTATTCAGAATTTCTATTTCTTTGCAGTTTAGTCTTTAGTAAGTTTGTGTTTCTAGGAATTTGTCAATTTTATCTAGTTATATATTTCATTAGTGGAGAATTGTTATTGTACTTTTATAATCCTTTCTATTTCTATAGACTCTGTAATGTAGAAAGTCTCCAATTTCATTTTTAAGTGATTTTTTTCCCCTTTGTCGCTATAGGTATAGGTTTGTCAATTTTGTTGGTCTTTTTGAGCAATCAACTTTTGGTTTTATTGATTTTCTCGATTTTTTAAATTCCTTATTTCACTTATCTTGACTCTAGTTTTTATTATGTTCTATACTTCCTATGTTGGGTTTAGTTTGTTCTTATTTTTCTAGTCCTTTAAAGTTATAAAACTAACTCATTGACTTGAAACCTTTGTTTTTTAATGTTAGTGAATGTAACTATAAATTCTCTTCTAAGCACTACTTTTGATACATCCCATAGTTTTGGTCAAAGCAACCACACAGTCTTTAAGGAAATCAACCCTTGAATATTCATTGGAAGGACTGATGCTGAAGCTGAAGCTCCAGTACTTTCGCTCCCTCATGAGAAGAGCTGATTCACTGGAAAAGATTTTGATGCTGGGAAAGACTGAGGGCAAGAGAAGGGGGTGACAGAGGATGAAATGGTTGGATGGCATCACTGACTTAATGGACATGTTTGCACAAATTCCAGGATATAACAAAGAACAGGGAAGCCTGCTGTGCTGCAGTTCATAGGGTCACAAAGAGTTGGACACAGCTTAGTGACGAACAATAGTTTTGGCATGTTGTGTTTCTGTTTTTGCTTCTAAGTACTTCCTAATTTCCCATGTAATTTCTTTGACCCACTAGTTGTTCAACAGTGTACTGTTTAATTTCAACAATAGTGTCAATTTTCCAGTTTTCCTTCTTTATTTCTAACATTATCCCATTGTGGTTGGAGAAGATACTTTGTACATCTTCTTACAAATCTATTGAAACATAATCTGTGGCCTGACATATGGTCTATTTTGGAAAATGTTCCATGGACACTTGAGATAAATATGTATGCTATTGTTGGCTATGGTGTTCTGTATATGGCTGTTAGGCAGGGAGTTACTTAGTCATTTATTTCCTTACTTCTGTTTGACTGAACTACACATTATCATTACCAGAGCCCAGGAGTTTCCAACTGTTATTGTAGAATTGATATCTATTATTGATATCTATTATTCTCTTCCAACTGTCAGTTTTTGATTCATATATTTTGATAATCTGTCAGTAGGTCTGTAAATGATTATAATTATTATATCATTTTTCTCTATTGGAATTTGTATTAATGGTTTTGTCTCTTCCCACTTTTTAGACTTAGTCTATTTTGTATATTAGTCTATTTTAATACAGCCACTCCTGCACTTTTTGCTTATTATTTGCATGGACTATTCTTTTCAAAACTTTCAAACTATTTTGCCTTTGGATCCAAAGTGACTGTTGTAGTTAGCATACACAGTGGATTCCACTGTTTAAATCCATTTTCTCAATCTTGGTGTTTTGCTGGGAGAGTTTAATTCATTTATACTTTAAAGAGACTATTATTTGGCTTGTTTACTATATGCCTCATAGTTGTTTTAAGGTGGTGGGGGGGGAGCTCATTAATTCCTTTAGTGACTTTTCAGTTCAGGTCAGTCACTCAGTTGTGTCCAACTCTTTGTGATTGCATGGAATGCCGCACACTAGGCTTCCCTGTCCATCACCAACTCCTGGAGTTTGCTCAAACTCATGTCCATTGAGTGGGTGATCCCATCCAACTATCTCATCCTTTGCTATCCCCTTCTCTTCCCACCTTCAATCTTTTCCAGCATCAAGGTCTTTTCCGATGAGTCAGTTATTTATATCCAGAGAAGGCAATGGCAACCCACTCCAGTACTCTTGCCTGGAAAATCCTATGGACAGAGGAGCCTGGTAGCCTGCAGTCCATGGGGTCGCTGGGAGTCGGACACGACTGAGCGACTTCACTTTCACTTTTCACTTTCATACATTGGAGAAGGCAATGACAACCCACTCCAGTGTTCTTGCCTGGAGAATCCCAGGGAAGGGGGAGCCTGGTGGGCTGCCATCTATAGGGTCGCACAGAGTCGGACACGACTGAGTGACTTAGCAGCAGCAGCAGCAGCAGCAGTTCTTTACATCAGGAGGCCAAAGAATTGGAGTTTCAGCTTCAGCATCAGTCCTTCCAATGAACACCCAGGACTGATTTCCTTAGGATTGACTGGTTGGATCTCCATGCTGTCCAAGGGACTCTCAAGAGCCTTCTCCAACACCACAGTTCAAAAGCATCTATTCTTTAGTGCTCAGCTTTTATTGTCCAACTTTCACATCCATACATGACTCCTGAAAAAACCATAGCTTTGAACAGACGGATCTTCATTGGCAAACTAATGTCTCTGCTTTTTAATTTGCTGTCGAGGTTAGTCATAACATTTCTTCCAAGGAGCAAGTGCCTTTTAATTTCATGGCTGTAGTCATCATCTGCAGTGATTTTGCAGCCCCCCAAAATAAAGTCTTTCACTGTTTCCATTGTTTCTCCATCTATTTGCCATGAAGTGATGGGACTGGATGCCATGATCTTAGTTTTCTGAATGTTGAGTTTTAAGCCAACTTTTTCACTCTCCTATTTTACTTTCACCAAGAGGTTCTTTAGTTCTTCACTTTCTCACCATAAGGGTGGTGTCATCTCCATATCTGAGGTTATTGATATTTTTTCTGGCAATCTTGATTCCAGCTTGTCCTTCATCAAGTCCAGCCTTATTCATGATGTACTCTGCATATAAGTTAAATGAGCAGGGTGACAATATACAGCCTTGGTGTACTTCTTTCCCGATTTGAACCCGTCTGTTGTTCAATATCCAGTTCTAACTGTTGCTTCTTGACCTGCATACAGATTTCTCAGGAGGCAGGTCAGGTGGTCTGGTATTCTCTGGAAGAACATTCCACAGTTTATTGTGATTCACACAATCAAAGGCTTTTGCATAGTCAATAAAGCAGAAGTAGATGCTTTTCTGGAACTCTATTAGTTTTTTGATGATCCAACAGATGTTGCCAATTTGATCTGGGTTCCTCTGCCTTTTCTAAATCTAGCTTGACCATCTTCAAATTCACCATTCATGTACTGTTGAAGCCTGACTTGGAGAATTTTGAGCATTACTTTGCTAGCCTGTGAGATGAGTGCAATTGTGCAGTAGTTTGAGCATTCTTTGGCATTGCCTCTCTCTGGGATTGGAATGAAAACTGACCTTTTCCACTGTGAGTGGCCACTGCTGAGTTTTCCACTGTGAGTGGCCATTGCTGAGTTTTCCAAATTTGCTGACATATTGAGTGTAGCACTTTCACAGCATCATCTTTTGGGATATGAAATAGCTCAACTGGAATCCATTACCTCCACTAGCTTTGTTTCTAGTGATGCTTCCTAAGACCCACTTGACTTGGCATTCCAGGATGTCTGGCTCTAGGTGAGTGATCACACCATCTTGGTTATCTGGGTCATAAAGATCATTTTTGTACAGTTCTTCCGTGTATTCTTGTCACCTCTTCTTAATATGTCCTGCTTCTGTTAGGTCCATAACATTTCTGTCCTTTATTGTGCCCATATTTGCATGAAGAGTTCCCTTGGCATCTCTAATTTTCTTGACGAGACCTCTAGTCTTTCCCATTCTATTGTCTTCCTCTATTTCTTTGCATTGATCACTGAGGAAGGCTTTCTTAGCTCTCCTTGCTATTCTTTGGAAATCTGCATCCAAATGGGTGTATCTTTCCTTTTCTCCTTTGCTTTTCACTTCTCTTCTTTTCACAGCTACTTGTAAGGCCTCCACAGATAGCCCTTTTGCTTTTTTGTATTTATTTTTCTTGGGGATGGTCTTGATCCTTGTCTCCTGTACAATGTGACAAACCTCCATCCATAGTTCTTCAGGCTCTCTATCAGATCTAATTCCTTGAATCTATTTGTTACTTCCACTGTATAATTGTAAGCGATTTGATTTAGATCATACCTGAATGATCTAGCGGTTTTCCCTACAGTCCTCAATTTAAGTCTGAATTTGGTAATAAGGAGTTTATGATCTGAGGCACAGTCAGCTGCTGGTCTTGTTTTTGCTGACTGTCTAGAGCTTCTGCATGCTGCTGCTGCTGCTAAGTCACTTCAGTCGTGTCCGACTCTGTGCGACCCCATAGACGGCAGCCCACCCAGCTCTCCTGTCCCTGGGATTCTCCAGGCAAGAATACTGAAGTGTGGTGCCATTTCCTTCTCCAACACATGAAGTGAAAGTGAAGTCTTGTCCGACTCCTAGCGATCCCGTGGACTGCAGCCTACCAGGCTCCTCCATCCATGGGACCTTCCCGGCAAGAGTACTGGAGTGGGTTGCCATTGCCTTCTCCAGAACTTCTACATATTTGGCTGCAAATAATATAACCAATCTGATTTCAGTATTGACCAGTTGGTGATGTCCATGTGTAGAGTCTTCTCTTCTGTGGTTGGAACAGGGTGTTTGCTATGACCAGTGCATTCTCTTGGCAGAACTCTCTTAGCCTTTGCCCTGCTTCACTCTGTACTCCAAGGCCAAATTTGCCTGTTAATCCAGGGAATTCTTGACTTCCTACCTTTGCAATCATTCCCCTATAATGAAGGGGGCATCTTTTTTGGGTGTTAGTTCTAAAAGCTCTTGTAGGTCTTCATAGAAACATTCAACTTCAGCTTCTTCAGCATTACTTGTTAGGACATAGACTTGGATTACTGTGACATTTAATGGTTTGCCTTGGAAATGAACAGAAATCCTTTTATATTTTATGAGACTGCATCCAAGTACTGCATTTTGGACTCTTTTGCTGTCTATAGCTACTCCATTTAAGGGATTCTTGCCCACAGTAGTAGATATAATGGTCATCTGAGTTAAGTTCACCCATTCCAGTCCATTTTAGTTTGCTGATTCCTAAAATGCCAATGTTCACTCTTGCCATCTCCTGATTGATCACTTCCAATTTGCCTTGATTCATGGACCTAACATTCCAGGTTCCTATGCAATATTGCTCTTTATAGCATCAGACTTTACTTCCATCACCAGTCACATCCACAACTGGGTATTGTTTTAGGTTTGGCTCCGTCCATTCTTTCTGGAGTTATATCTCCACTGATCCCCAGTAGCATATTGTGCACCTACTGACCTGGGGAGTTCATCTTTCAGTGTCCTTGCTTTTTGCCTTTTCATACTGTTCATGGGGTTCTCAAGGCAAGAATACTGAAGTGGTATGCCATTCCCTTCTCCAGTGGACCACGTTTTATCAGAACTCTCCACCATGTCCCATCCATCTTGGGTGATCCTGAACGGCATGGCTCATAGTTTGATTTAGACAAGGCTGTGGTCCATATGATCAGATTGGTTATTTTTCTGTGATTGTGTCTCCTCAGGAGATACTCAAAGACAGTTCTGTCTCAGTCTCTGTGTTCTGGAGCACACAAAGTATGCTTGATCCCTCTGAGCATCTTTGGCAGGTATGGGGTTAGATTCTAAATGTGATTTCGCCCCTCCTAGCATCTTACTGGGGTTTCCCCTTTGCCCTTGGATGTGGGGTATCTCTTCAAAGTCGCTCAGTGCCACAATGCCACCACTCCAGCACTGCAGTGTCTTTTATGTTGACCTATTTTGGTAGTAAGGTTTAAATACTTCATTTTTTTTTGTTTGTGTATTCTATAGCTCTTTTCCTTGTGGTTACCATGGGGTTTAAGCTTAACATACTAGTTATAAATTCTAATTTATACTAGTTTAACTTCAATAACATACAGAAAATGTCTTTACACTTCTGTTTCCAGTCTTCAGTTGTTGAGGTTCCCTGAATTACACCTTTATACACTGTGTGCCCCTAAACATAGACAACTATTTTTAATGCATTAGTCCCTTAAATGAAGTAGAAAACAACATGTAGATTTACAGACCACAATTACAATAATACAAGCTTATTGACTAAACATTTTCTATTCAATGTATTAGTCTATTAAATCCTGTAGATAACAAATGTAGTAATTGACCACTTTTACATTAGCTTTTATATTTGTTCCTATATTTCTCTTTATTATGATCTGTATTTCTCCATATGGCAAAAGAGTCGGACACGACTGAGTGACTGAACCGAACTGAACTGAAGTGTCCTTTCATTTGACCCTTGCAATATTTCCATGAGCATTTCTTGCAAGGAAGGTCGAGTGGTAAACTCACTGAGCTTTATGTAGGAATGTCAGTATCTCCTTCACTTTTGAAGAAAACAAACAAACAAAATGGTCTTGCCAGATAGGAAATTCCTAGTTGAATTTTTCTTCTTTTACACTTTATATCAGCTCACTTCTTTTGGCCTCTGAAGTTCCGATGGAAAATCTTCTGATAATCTTTGAGAATCCCTTTTATGTGGGTATTTACTTATCTGTCTTATGCAATTTTATTATGTCTTGATAGGGATTTTTGAGTCAGTTTTACTTGGAATTCATTGAATTTCTTGGATATTTATAACTTTCATTTCATATTCATAACTTTTCATCAGATTTGTTTTTAGCTATTACTTCCTCAATTATTCTCTTTCTCTCCTGTGATTCAGTGTGCCTACTGGCCTGTTTGGTGGTTTTCCACAGGACACTTAGCCTATGTTCACTGGCTCCCCAAAGTGGGAAAACTAAAGAGGAAAGGATAAAGGAGGGACCTGGCTTATAATTCTCCTGTAAGTCACTTCACTGGGGGTGGTAGAGATAGGAGACATGGCTTACAAACATGGGATGTGCAACAACCATGGCTGCCAATCTCTGGCACCTCTGTGATCAAAAGCAGCATAAGTAATTATGGCATAGATTCCTCAGTATTTAAGAGTTCAGTGTTTTTTGCTCACCTTGACTCCTATCAGCAAGGTGCTCCAGGATACATATATGGCTGCCTGCCACATGGTTGGGGTTGGAAGACTGGTTGCTATTACTATGCTAAGAGCTGAAACTGGCCTAAATTAACTACAATTTACTGTCCAAGGCTTCATCTGGAAGTTGCAAGCCCTAGACTCCAGAATTCCAAAATATTGACTCTCGTGCAACTATATTAGGTGCTAAGTTGGACTCCTGGTACTTCCTACTCCATCATCTTCCCAGAAAACTCTTAGGTATAGATTTTTGTGTGAACATAGTTTTTGTTCTTAGATAAATACTCAGAAGTGTGGTGGACAGTTCACATGTTAACATTACTACAAACTTCCTCAAACTATTTTGTAAAACAGGTTGTACCATTTTGTAATTTCACCAGCAATGTATGAGAGCTGTAGTTGCTCCACATTCTTGACTAATCTTGGTACTATCAGAGTGTATTTTAAGCCATTCTAATAGGTGTGTGGTGCCATCTTATTGTGGTTGTATTTTGTATCTGTCTAAATATATCAAATTGCCAACATCCATGGGATGATCGAAAAAGTAAGAGTTCCAGAAAAACATCTATTTCTGCTTTATTGACTATGCCAAAGCCTTTGACTGTGTGGATCACAATAAGCTGTGGAAAATTCTGAAAGAGATGGGAATACCAGACCACCTGAACTGCCTCTTGAGAAACCTGTATGCAGGTCGGGAAGCAACAGTTAGAGGACATGGAACTGACTGGTTCCAAATAGGAAAAGGAGTATGTCAAGGCTGTATATTGTCACTCTGCTTATTTAACTTATATGCAGAGTACGTCATGAGAAATGCTGGGCTGGAAGAAGCACAAGCTGGAATCAAGATTGCTGGGAGAAATATCAATAACCTTAGGTATTCAGATGACACCACTCTTATGGCAGAAAGTGAAGAAGAACTAAAGAGCCTCTTGATGAAAGTAAAAGAGGAGTGAAAAAGTTGGCTTAAAGCTCAACATTCAGAAAACTAAGATCATGGCATCCGGCCCCATCACTTCATAGCAAATAGATGGGAAACAGTGGAAACAGTGGCAGACTTTATTTTGGGGGATTCCAAAATCACTGCAGATGGTGACCGCAGCCATGAAATTAAAAGATACTTACTCCTTGGAAGCAAAGTTATGACCAAACTAGACAGCATGTTAAAAAGCAGAGACATTACTTTGTCAACAAAGGTCCATCTAGTCAAGGCTATGATTTTTCCAGTAGTCATGTATGGATTTGAGAGTTGGGACTATAAAGCAAGCTGAGGGCCGAAGAATTGATGCTTTTGAACTGTGGTGTTGGAAAAAACTTTTGAGAGTCCATTGGATTGCAAGGAGATCCAACCAGTCCATCCTAAAGGAGATCAGCCCTGTGTGTTCATTGGAAGGACTGATGTTGAAGCTGAAACTCCAATACTTTGGCCACCTGATACAAAGAGCTGACTCATGTGAAAAGACCCTGATGCTGGGAAAGACTGAGGGCAGGAGAAGGGGACAATAGAGGATGAGATGGTTGGATGGCATCACCAACTCAATGGACATGAGTTTGAGTAAACTCCGGAAGCTGGTGATGGTCAAGGAGGTCTGGCATGCCGCGGTTCATGCGGTCAGAGTTGGACACGACTGAACTGAACTGAATGGATGATGATGTGAAGCATCATTTCATGTGCTTGTCATCTGTAAATCTTCGGTGTTTACAAATTTATTGTTCATTTTTATTTTTACAGTTGTTGATATATATCCTGGATATTCTTTTGTCAAATATATGTTCCCCAAAGATTGTCTCCAGTGTGTGACTGCCTCTTAATTTTTCGTAGCATCTTCTGAATAAGATTTTTATTGGATGACATCTAATTTATTTTCAATGGAGGAAACTTTTGGTGTTGTATACAGGAATTCCTTGTGTAAGCAATGTCACAGATATTTTTTCCTGTAACTTTTGGTCTGTATTTCAAATAAATTTTGTGTGAAAGAAATTTTTTAAAGGTTTCCCTTTTGTGTGTGTGGGGGGGTACACGTGTCCAATTATTCCAACATCTTATATTTAAATAGCAATCCTCTCCACTGAACTGTATTTTTGTCAAAAATTAATCTGCCATGCATGTGTGGGTCTATTTGTGGACTTTTCTATTTCAGTGATCTATGCATCTATCCTTCTGCCAAATACACTGCTATTCTAAGTTTATAATAAACCTTAGAAGTATGTAACTTAAGTCATATAACTGTTTTTTTAAAAATTGTGCTGGACATTCTGGTTGCTGTTTTTCCAAAGAGCCTGAAAGTCAGTTTAGCAATATCAACAAATTATCCTGCTATAATTTTCAATTTGAAATGAATCTATTTGAGGTGACATCACAATAATCATGACTCTTTCAAGTCACGTATACAGTATAGTTCTGTGTTTACTTAGGTCTTTTGGCATAAGTGTCTAGTGCACATTTTGGTAGACTTATACCTAATTATTTCAATTCTGGTACTACTGCAAATGTTAATTGTAGAAAAAAATTTCAAGGTCTAGTAGTTCATTGCTAGTTTATTTACTGACTTCTACATATTTACTTTTAATCTTACAATCTTGTTTAACTCAATTGTAGGAGCCTTTAAATCTTTGGGATTTTCTACATAAACAATCATATCACCTCTGTATAGGAATAGTTTTATTTTTTAATTTCCAATTTTTATACTCTTTCTCATTTTATAAACTGGCTGTCAGTGAGATGTTGAATAGTAGTGAGTGTGGCCTTCCTTGTTTCCCCTTCCTTTTGGGAAAAACATTTAGCCTTTTGGACTTCTCTGGTGGCTCAGAAAGCAAAGCATCTGCCTACAATGCAAGAGACCAGGGTTCTATCCCTGGGTCACGAAGATCCTCTGGAGGAGGAGATCACAACCCACTCCAGTACTCTTGCCTGGGAAGTCCCATGGGTGGAGGAGCCTGGTAGACTACGGTTCATGAGGTCACAAAGAATGGGACACGACTGAGTGACTTCACTTCACTTTGAAGAACAATTGGGACTTTGTAAACACTTTTCAGCTTAAAGAAGCTCTTTTCCAGTCCCAGTTTACTGAGTTTTTACTAAGAATGGATGTTTGGCTTTGTCAAATGCTTTTCTTTCATTTATTAAGATGATCATATGGGTTTTCTTCTTTAGTCTGTTGACAGGATGATTTACATTTATTGATCTCAAAAGGTTCGACAGACTGCCTTTCACAATATAAAGTTCTCTTGGTCATGATTTAAATCCTTTTTACATATGGCTTGATTCAACCTAATATTTTGTTGCAGATTTTTGCATCTATACTTACGAGAAATAGAAACACAGTTTTCTTTTATGACCAAGGTAATGAATGCCTCTCAACATGAATTTGGAAGTGTTTTGTTGTATAGTATTGTTGGTTTCTTCATTTAATGTTTTGCAGAATTCACAAGTGAAGCTCTTCAGGCCTCCAGGGAAACTTTTAACTACAAAGTAAATTTATTAGATACAGAGTCATTCAGAGTTGAGAAGTAGGTTACCTGCTTCTTAAATTAGTTTAATACTTTCAGGAAGTTGGCTCATTTCATCAAAGTTGCCATATTTATGGAAATAAATTTACTAAAAATACTCCACTCCACTATCATTTTCTTACAACCTGAGAGGGAAAAGGGGTTTTCCTTTGCAGTCAGGCTAGAACTTTTTCAATTGATCTTCTCAGGAACTAGTTCTGTTTCCAATATTTTCAACTCTTTTCTGTCTACAAGTTCACGATTTATAATTATTTTCATTATTTCCTTGTTCTGCATTCTGTTTATTCTTTTTCTAGTTCCTTATGGTAGAAGGTTAAATCTGTTATTTTTCTTTTCTAATATGCCAAATTCTCTCCTTTTAGCTGGAGTTCCCAAATTTTGATGTCAAATTTTCATTTTCAGTCAAGTAATGTCTCATAAAAAGTCTATCTTGATCCATACGTATAACATGGAAATGCATTACTTAATACCTATAAACTTGAATTTTTTTTAAGATATTTGTTACCAATATATGATTTTGTTCAGCTAAGATCAGAGAATTGCATGATTTAAGATTTTTAGCTTGCTAATAAGAATAATTATCTTCTAAATTCTACTGCTGGTTAGGTCACTGGGTTATGCAGGAAGAAAAACCTTACTTTTTTAAAACATAAGAACAGATACACAAACAGTCCAAAAGAGACATAACATTATACTGTGGTATTAAAATTTCATGAGGATGATTAGGAAAAAAAGTCTAAAAATTCATGGAGGTAGAAGGGCAAAAAATGGCTAAGAAACACTGGATTAGAGGTGTTTCACTATTTTATTTTTCATTTAAGAGGTGATATATTTGTCATACAGAAAAGTGTGAAAAAGTGTAACAGACTCCATATCCCAAGACCCACATTTAATAATGTTAACATTTAGAAAAATATACAAATAATTTTTAAAGAAAAATCCAATATATAGAGAGAACAACTCACTCAAATTTCAATCTCTTTCCCCTCCATTTTTTTTCTTCCACAGAAAGATATTAAATGTTTTCATAAATAATATATAACATTTTATGTATCATATTAAGCTCTGAAAAGACTCATGATAAAGAAATTAATCAGCTGTTCATATTTTCTTCTGGAATTCTTAAATTTTCAAAGATCCTGGTATATAAGTACTAGAGAAGTGGTATATTGATGCCATACCATAATGTAAAAAAAGAAAAGAAAAAAGAAATGTCCTATGTAGTCACATACCCTTTTACTGATTTCTGATATACATATAAATATACACACATATTTTTAAATATTGTTGTTCTTTTAAATCTTTGTATATTAAATCATAGATACTTCATTGATCTCCCAGTTTTTCCCCATGGTAATAAAACTTAAGCTCAGTGGGTATAGAATCTCTCTTTCCTGGTACTTTTTCAGTATTTGTTGAATCTTGGTTGTTTATTTTAAATTCCCTATACTATTCTTTGTGTGAATGCTATATCTCTACTATAGTTTGCTTTCAGGAGATTCCAGTGTATAATATATAGTATCTTAAGTTATGGGGGTGGGAATTCTATTTCTGTTTCTGAGAATCATCAGTTCTGCCTCTTACGTGCCTAACACATGTAGTTTAGCTGTCATCTCTACTGAACAGTCCCACTGAAGTCACTGTCTTTTGCTTTACATGCATTAGTAAAAACAATTAAATATAATAAAGTATCTTATTAACTTACACTTGAAGTTTATCAAAAAACTTCATTACTCACAAAGGGAAGTGTTCTCTTCTTATAGGACGTTAAAGATCAAATTATTATACATAAACAGTACAATGTCTTTAAAATTTTAGGTACTTAATAGGTATTGATTCCTTTGTCTTACTTCCTTTCAAATTTCAAAGACTTAATCTCTCAAGACATTGGTTTTTGAAGGAGTTTCACTTGCACAGCAAATACTTTCCAAATCATCTAAACCAGCAACTTGTATACTTTGCTGTTGTTGTCTAGTTGCTAAGTTTTGTCCAACTCTTTTGCAACTCCTTGGACAGTAGTCCGTCAGGCTCCTTTGTCCATGGGATTTCTCCAGGCAAGAATACTGGAGTGGGTTGCCATTTCCTGACCCAGGGATCGAACCCACGTCTCCTGTATTGCCAAGCAGATTCTTTACCACAAACCACCAGGAAAGCCCAACTTGTATGCTACCATTTTTTTTTTTTAATTTGGTGATTTACCTAAATCAGG
The DNA here is from genome assembly GCF_014754425.2 of Oryx dammah. Classification (NCBI taxonomy): domain Eukaryota; kingdom Metazoa; phylum Chordata; class Mammalia; order Artiodactyla; family Bovidae; genus Oryx; species Oryx dammah. The sequence goes on from NW_024070212.1 coordinate 38,295,665, forward strand.
ATTATGCTGATTCTGTTAATGACTAAGGTACGGTGAAGAGCACTTGCATTACTTGAAAGTATATGCCTCTTTAAATTTTACACCCTAGCAACCTCCTTTGCTTTACACTAGTCCAGGCCCTTGTAAAAGGCATAAATGGAAAACAATCACATGGCAAAAAGAGTTTTATATACTGCATACTGTAGCAAAATCATTTGTTTTTAGCTGCCTAATATCTAAGTTTCTTTTCTGATTTTACAATGTTATGCTTTTCCTTTAGTGAACAAGGCTATTCCCAACTCTAGTTTCACATGGTTTATATGAAACTTCACTTCTCGCCTCAGAGGTGACATGTCTGACCCACACTTGGCCAGTGTGCCAAATCTCTCTGGCAAGAGGAAAAAGATACTTATTGTTTAAAGTAACTGAAAAATCCAATGACAGACTAGCTATTTGGGCTCTTGCTATGTAAGTACTTCATCTCCATAATTTCTAGACACCAAAGATCCTAAACTTTTCAAATAGTCTCTTGCTCCCTAGATGTGGCAAGGAAGAATCTGGGCATCTCAGTGATAATCAAGGTGGAAAGATGACTGAATTTTTACTGAAAATCTCAGAATTTTTTATCACCTTCAGTATCAGGGTGAGTTGAGAATCACAACCACCACTATGAGAGCTTATATTTATTGAAAATGTGACACACTCTCTCTATATATATATATATACACACACACACACACACACACACACAACCAGGCACAAGTATTTTATATCCATCTAATCAACTTTATAACAATCCCAAGTTAGGCATTTTTATTACTCCTATGGAAAATGCAAAAAAAAAAAAAAAAAGCCATCAAGCAACTAAGGCATGGACACATTTGAATTTTGAACCTATACCTGTAAAACCACTTTAAAACGCTATTTTTCAGTGAACTATTAAGGGTGAAATTCTCAACACTAGAGCAGGATAGGTATTCCAGGGTTTTATTTAGGTTGATATTAAGAAAAATTCATTTTTGGTAGTGTTTGTGTTAGTCACTCAGTTGTGTCCAACTCTTTGTGACCACATGAACTGTAGCCCTCAAGGCTCCTCTGTCCATGGGATTCTCTAGGCACAAATACTGGAGTGCACTGTCATAAACCTGACAAATTTATACATTCCAAGGAATAATTTAACTTTTGGCTCACTACTCCTATCATAATTAATGATAATTTCAAAAAACGCATATGATCCTTTTGATATGCAAGTTTCTCAATTTCTTAAATTCATCTCTTTCCATAACCTCACGTTCACTCAACTACCATACTCACATTCTAGAAGTCACTAATTACTGTGCTCTAATATTTTCAATCTCAGTCCCTTACTCTATTTCAACCTCCCAAATTTCCTACCTCTAAGAAATAACAACTCATCTTCAACCACACTGCAGTCTCAATGGATCATACCATTTCTCCATTGTGCCTGAAACTCCGTTTTCTCAGTTTGCTCATTACCATATTACTTTCCATGTCCCTCCTTCATAATCATTCTTTTGATTATGTCAACACTTTTCCCCTTCTCCCTTTTTGTTATATTCATGTGAGAAAATACCAACTTTAAAAATCTGACTGGTCTACTCAATAGCAGTACAAAGGCTAAATTGAGAAAAACACAAAACCACATTGACTGATCTCAGTTAAATTAACAACCATGGACTTCAAGTAGGCACTTTTTAAGTAATATCCAGCAATCCTTCTAAGCATCTTTTTCTCACTTCCCTAAATATCTATATTATATCTTCTTTGCTCAATCCATTTTTCCCCAAGAGTTATTCCCTCTACTTCATGACCTTGCTTCCTATTTACTGAGAAAATACAACAAAAAATTTATATGCTCCCATTAGATATACCAAACTGCAAATATCTAGATCTTTATAATCTGTCCTTCCTTCGACTGCTATTAATGAACTGTTTACACACCCATCTTTAAAACTAACCCTTCTATTTATACACCGTATCTATGGTTCCAGTGACATTCCTCTCACTCCTGCATCATGTCTCTGTTTTTTCTCTACTACATTAGACCATACAAATCTGCTATATTTTCAATCTGTATCAAATAAAAACAAAACCTTCTTGATACTATATCCCCCTATATTAACAACCCATTTCACTATTCCCTCAGAAAGCAAGACTCCTTAACAGTTGTCTTCAGAACTCATCCTTCTTGCATCATCAACAGACCTAACATATTTAATCACTCCTTCCTAGCTGGGCTTCTTTCTTCACTTGGGTTTATCTACTCTTAGTCATGTTTTCTTACCACTTGACATCTAAATATTAGATTGTTTCAGGGTTCAAATCTCCATTCTTCTATTTGCTACCTTTAAACTTTTCACTTACCTTACTTCACAAAGTTATGAGTAAAACGGAAGAAGGTGTGATACACAAGATCATTCCAATAAAGATCTAAATGACTCTAAGGTAAAACTGTTACTACATACTCACAGAAGAGTATCAACCAGAACAAATTCATTAAAACATATCCATGTTTCCTACTTAACATACAGCTGAAATTAATTTTACTAAGGGAACAGAATAATTTTATATAGGAAACATTTATACCACTGAGTGACATTCTGATACACTGGGAGACACAACAATGGAAAACTGTTAGGGCACAAATACAAATTCCCTAACCTGTGAAAAATCCCCCACCACTTAAGAGAAAAAACAAAATCAAATCAACAACACATGTTTGGGAACACATGTTTGGGAATGCATGTACACCCGTGGTAGATTCATGTCAATGTATGGCAAAACCAATACAGAATTGTAAAGTTAAAAAAAAAAAAAAAAAAAAATCATCAAAACTCAACCAAGTAAAACTACTCTGAGAATAATTATTAAAAAATAAGATTACTATGAAAAAATATTAAATGCATCAGTATACAAGTAAGAATGAAAAAGGGCAATATTTGTAACCATAAAAGAAAATTTATATTTAGTATTGTAAAATTACTTGATAAAAAATTTATGTAATTATCAAATTATACTTTCCTTAATATATAAAGAAAAACTAAGATCATTATTTTAATTGGAAAGAAAATAATTTATTATATGAGGAAGATGATTAAAATACATGTGATAGATCTCTAATAAACTGATTTAAATGCATATAGATTTAATTTTTAAATACACTTTAAAAGCTATTACGCACAGTTCCATAGTCCAGATGGTCAACTTCATCTCCACAAAGGTGGAAAGTACTTGAGAGATAAAGGAACCTAAAACACCATAAAAATTCATTAAAAATAATGATTATTAAACAGTTCACTAGTTCTAAAACAACTAAAAGCTAGAACATTGATATTTGGAAAATTAGTGAATCATGTCAGTGCAACAAAATTTTAATTATCTAACAGCATGTAAACTGATTTATAACATAAAAAATAAAATATTTAACTGTGCCAATAGAAAAAAGCAACAGCAACTTCAATATCTCCTGCTTTTTGTATCTTTGAGTGATAATGATTAACAACGGAATTTTGCACTGTTTTCATAGTACTATTAGCATGATTTAGTAAGAAAATCCTACTATTAGTAGGATTAGTAAGAAAAGGGATGCAAAGACTCCAATGCTGTATTTTTTTCCTACTAATAAAAGTTTAGATGGCTAGAACGATGTCTTGGATCCATGTAATCAGTTTAATGTAACAAAGCAGTATTCAAATTGGTCAGTCCTTACAATTAATAAGGGAAAATTAGATTCTTGGTCCTAATTCCAGAGATTCTCATCTATCAGTTCTAGGATAGAGTCCAGGAATCTTAACGTATAAAAATCCTTCCTCAGTGGTTCTCAACCTTGGTTGCACATTAGAACCAATACTCGGTGAGGTTTGAAAATATTGATATCCATGCAGAAATCTAGGCCAATTAAAACAAAACTCTGGGAAGAAACCCAAGCAACATACTTTTTACTTTATTATTTTTCTTTCTTTTTTTTTTAAAGTTCTGCAAGTCATTCTAATATGCAGCCAAATTGAGAACCACTGTTTGGGCAGTTCTGATTATCAACAGGTCTGGAAACCACTGCTCTTACATACCTACCAGAACTGTTTCTTTCCACTTATTGTGCTACCCTGAGTCAACTTTATGTCTTCTCCTCTCTGTTACTCTTTTCTTAATCTTTTTATTTTGTTTAGAAAATGAAAGGGAAAAAAGATACTTCTACTTGCTATCTCAAAGGAGATTTCAATAATAAAACCTCAGATGTCTGCTACTCTTATTTGGAATTCATACTGAAATTCAGTTATTTAAAATTTCAACATATGTACTTTTTATGGAGGGGGGAACCCTTTTCCCCAAATTTTATAAGAGGTTATACAGAATGCCTAAACCACATACATCATGAAAGAGAAAGCATTTATGTTACTGAATTAGACTTAGAAAATATATAAATAGAAGAGGCAAGAATAAAATCTGTGTTAAAGCAAATGTATCCATTCTCCACGTAAATAAGTTGACCTGATTCACTAACTTTCTCTGGAAAAACTACATAACCTAAAGGATAGCATAGAAAATTCAGCAACAAATCTAAAAACCACATAAAAGATGTGTTCAATCAACACAGATAATTTTAGAAATAATTTCAGTACATTGTAAAAAAAAAAAAAAAAATGATTGCATAAGCTGGATCAGTGGGTTGGGGAGAGACAAAACACTTCTAGGAAAATAAAAAAACACTGCCCCAAAAGGATACGACAAGAAAGGATACACTTTGTATGACAGTATTACAGCAGTATTTACGCAGGGATGCTTCTAAAGAAGAACAGCAGAATGCAGTTTAATTTTTTTCTCATATTTGATGTTAGATTTACAAATAATCTTTTTTAAACACACATAGAAAATGGTTTATTTTCATCTGTTCTTTGAAAGTATTTGTAAGACGTCTGACTATACCAGTATAGATACTTTACTACAAAATTCAAATATTCAGGGTGTCTCCCAAAAGGAATAAACATTAGCATAACTTTCTTTATATAATTTTTTCAGCTTAACCATCAGTAACTTTGGCCCATTTACTCATGTTCTTCCATTATTCTAAAGCAGAAAGATTTAAAACAAAATGAATATAGTTCCATTCATCTTTCTTAAATCAATGTTGACATAAAATGCTTCATTTTATCATTTTTAATTATCAAATTACTTAATTATGAATTAAAATTACTTATTTGAAAGCTGAAATACTTCATTCCAAAAAATATGGACATATTTCTGTGAGGAGGACAATTAGTAATTAGCAATGCAAATTCTCAGGTCCCACCAAGGGTAACCAACTTGTCCTGACTTGGCAGACATCTTCCCACTGTTAGCATTAAAAAGTCCAGTATTCTAGAAAATGTCTTATTCACAGGAAAACTAGGAAAACTGATTACCCAAGGCCAAACACCCTTGCAGACCTACTGAATCAGAAATTTTGTGTGGGGGTTAGAGGAAACCCAGTAATCTGTGTTTTATCAAGCTCTCTAGGTGATTATAATACACGTTAAAATTTAAGAAGTACTGCTTTTTTCTAAGAAAAGAAAGTAAATTAATAAAGATACATTGCCCTTATAAAATTCATTCTCTCCAAATTTAATTTTTTACATTCAAATGAACTTTATTGCATAATTGTGAAGTTTAATGAAAATTAACAGCATAGTTAGACAGTCAGAGTGATGGATCCTTTAAAAACATTACTCAGGCTGTTATCCTTTTTTAATTTTCTCTCAAGAAAGTCTTGTCCTTTTAGTATGTTATTGCCACACTTACCTTTACTAATTTTTAACACTTTCTTTTTCCTTCTTTAGAATCTTGTTTTGGTCTAGCAGATCGAGCAAATTGCTAATATTTAAAAATTAAGGTTTCCTTCACAAACATGAAAGGAATCTTTTCTAAAGAATTATCAAGAACATCCTAATGTAGGATAGGAGCAGAGTTTTCAATTTCTCTATTTGTCTTCCTACTCAGTCATTCGTCAGTATTTCTTGACTGCCTCCTAGTTGTCTATGATCTGGGGAGAAGCAAAAAATTTTCCCTTTCTTTTATAGTCATTTTTTAGACCTATACCTCTGCTCCTTCATTTATTCCACTAATTTCTAGTTTGAAATTGCATTAACTGTGGAAAGCACGATGGCTAATCAATGATACATTGTTATTAAAATTCTTAAATATAAATATGAATTACAATACAATAAAATATAAAATTGAACTACAATGAATCATATCTTCCTTTTAAGCATTCTAATGTACTTCTGGATACTGTATTATTTTTGGTTTAGCATAAGTATATATATTTTAAGTATTAAATAAAATGTTTAGACTTGGCTGGATTTTAATAGACTCAGTATGCTAATTTTCCAATAAAAATCTAAATAACATTGTCATCTGACTCAAATGTTTGTATTACAAATATTATAACTGAATATTTTCAAGCTGGAATGCAAGCTGTTGAGATTTCCAAAGCATAATATAAAAATTAGCTTCAACTATACCCATACTGCTATAAACTCAATCTGAAACCAACTAATTTGAAGGATACAACCACCATAGGTTTTCCAAAAAGAACATATCCATTAGCTTCCTTTAATGCTTTGGCTGCTGCTTTTTCATTAGGAAGTCCAATGAAAGCTTGTCCTTTCATGCGACCTTCTTTCATCAAGCGTATATCAAACCTAGAAGTCAAGGAAGAAAGAATGTTTTGACTTGAAGAATGTCAAAGAATTCTGATGAAGTGAATGGGAATGTGTTAAGTTAAAATTCTGCTATTTCAGAGTAAAAATGACTCTACTATCTGATTAGCACATTATTTAGCCTTTCTAAAATTATATTTTATATTGTTTTAAAATTGTTTTCATAAATAGCTAATATGTTTGATGATGTTATCATTTTTTAGCTATCATAAAAGTATGTATGAGTTTAAAAAATCATATTACTTGCAACTATAAAAGTAAGTTTTCCTTTCATCTCTCTTTTTTAAACGTTTTATGCAGCCAACTTAATACTGTTTACTCAAGTGACAGAAACAACTATACAACCAAGATAAAAGGGTTGACAGAAACTATAGAAAAGTAACATGAATTTCAGAGGAGAAAGGGACCTTATTGATCACCTAGTCAAAAATCACCATTTTACAGACAATGTGTACAGAGATTGAGTCAATTCTTCAGTGTTATACTGATAGCTAAAGTTAGGGCCAAAAATACTAACCAGATTTTGCATTCCAAGTTAGTCTATTATTCCCTACTGTATTCACCTGTCAACAATTCAGGGGAGGAAACTATACTCTAAACTACTTAAAAAACAGACTATAATTTACAACTAAAATACTGCCTAGCATTTAGTCTATGAGACTAGCAAAAGCATATAAAGAAATTTTAAGAATCAAAATGTGCAGTTAAATGTTTTTCTAAAAAATTCACAAGACTAGTTTTTATCATTTTGATGTGTACAATTTCTCAATACAGAATTATTTTTCCTCTCAAATGCTACTGGGAGGCAATACTGGAAATAGAAAGGATGCATAAACATGGCGTGTACATACACACACACACATATATAGACAAACACACACATATGCATATATATACAGGCACACACAATAACACAATACATTTGTGTGTGACATACACACATTTACATACACACACACACATATATTTTTAAATTTTTTCCGCTTATACAAAGGCAACAACAGGAACAAGGGTTATCATTTTGCACATCCAGCAAAATAAAACTTTTGGTATCCCAATAAAAAGAGGTATCTGCCACTAATGAGTATAAATGGACATTTTTAAAACACAGTGCATGCTTTATATAAAGAAGTACATTCCCAGGTTAAGATTTTAAAATATTAATTTTACATTAATTAGTCTCTTCTCTATCTAACTTCCATTCAAGAGTCTCCCTCCTTACATTTTCTAATTTTTACTCCTAATTTATATGGCCAAGGTCATACACATTTTAGAGTTAACTAATTATAAAATTTCAAAGAATGAAATTCTAACTTCAAACATTACCTTTTAAATCATTTACAATCATATCCTTCTCTTTTGCACTCATAAAATTCAAGTCTTTCCAACTGAAAGAAGGGAAGCTACCACCACTACAGGAAGAATCTAAAACACTTGGCTTTAGTATCATAAACTCCTGGTTTAGTCATTAAAACACTAGTTTTCAAAATCTAATCTTTGGACCAGCAGCTGTGGCATCCATGGGCTTTTTAGAGACACAAATTCATCCATCCTATCGCAGCTTAGAAAACCAAACTTTCTAGGGATGGACCAAGGAAATGGTTTTACTAAACTCTTAGGCAGGTTAAAGTTTGAGAACCACTGCTTTAGGGTTAGGAAAGAAGCCTAGACTTTATGATGAAGCCTGTTTCTATAATGTTTTATTGGAACTCAGTCATTAATATTCATTTATGTATCGTTTAGAGCTGCTTTCAAGCTACAAAGACAAAACTGAGTAGTTGCAACAGGCACTGTAATATTTTAATATAAAAATATTTAATTTTTACTCTCTTCATTTAAAAAGAAATTTGCTGAATCCTGATCTAGATGTCTGAAAGATTAATTATGCAACAGATATGAGCAATTTCTTCATATAATTTTTATCACTAAAGGGAATATGATATTTAAAAAGGGTTAATTTCTAACAGATTAAAAACAAAACAAAATTTGAGAATATACATGCCACTTACATTATCCGTTGTGTTTCTGATGAAAAGTCAACATATCTTCCAAAAATAAATTTAAGGTCCTGGAATTTCAACAAAGAAAAGACTAATAAGGAAAATGAGGGGAAAACATGCAAAAAAATAAAACCAATTTATAAATTTCAACTTACCTTTTCCTGAACATGTTTAGCTAAATTCTTTACATAAATTCTACAGTTTGGTTCACCAGGTTCGTAACTTCTAAAAACTGAAAGTGTTTCCATTTCTTACATAAAAACAAAGCAAGACAAGGATACAAAATTAAGACAGCTTCATCAATTTTTTGAAGAAAAAATTTAACAGAAATCAAATATAACTGCTAAATAGACAAAATAAGCATTAAGAAAATATTAAAATCATAGAAATTAATGACAATGTTACTAATGGTATAAAAATACCCATTAAGAATCTAAAGTGATAAGTTAAAAAAATTCAGGCATCTAGAATTACTAAAATGTATCCAATAAAATATTTTTATTAAAGCTTAACTTTAAGTTATTTGAAAGACTGAGCAAATAAAGATACTATCAAACATCTGTGTTATTTTCGTACCAGACACCAATATATTCAAATGTAAAATAAATTACTCAAAATGTAATTATCAAGTATTTCAGACAAACTGTGGGTTCTGAATCCCTATGTAGCTATTTCTATTCAGTCTTTGAAATGTGTTCCTGACAACTAGATGTTGAAGCAAAAATGCTATTTGGAAGTCTGTTTCCAATTATTATGAAATTATGTGTCACATGTCAATCTAAAACCCCTAAATATTTTAAAGTATACTAAAACAGGAAAAATCCATTAGAAGTAAGAAACTATCGTATTAGGATATAAAATTCATAAACACAGGCTTTTAATTACCAAAGAGTTAAAACTATATTTTTAGACAAACAACTGCTTTGCATACATCTCAGACACAGTATTGTGATGGTCTATCAACTGTATCTTGAGTACAGAATTCCAGAATGTTGGTCACACTGACTTAAGATGTCATATAAAAGTCTCAGAAATGAAAACATTCTTCCAAACAAATATACTCTGGGAACACTGTATTGAGCAACACTTTCTTCCCTATAAAGTATGAGCACTAAAAACCAAGTGATGATTTAACTGAAGATATGTCTTGAAGTATATGCTTTAGTTAAGGTAAATAACATGAAGAGATTTGTTTTGCTTCTGAAAGGCCAAAGAAATGTAAAATAGAAAGTAAGTTCTGGTTTATTTCATGAAATTACCTTCTCGAGAAATTCTGCCCTTTTCCAACTCCCTTCTAGAAATACATTCTGATGGCATTTCATCAGAGTCGTCTTTAATCTCCTCTGTGATGTTCAAATTTGGTTGGGGGAAGATTTTTCCAAATCCTATATTAGATGCATCAGCTTCAGTAGCAGGTAAGTCTAGAGTTAACATTGACATTAGCCATTAAAAATCTCCCCTTCAAAATGGTTTTTCTTCTCCATTTTTAATTTTTAAGGTATCTTCTAACACTAAACCTCTTTGGTGTTTTTCTCAATGCTTTGAAACGGGTGAGCAAACTTTTTCTATAAAGGTTCAAACAGTAAATATTTTAGGTTTTGCAGGCCATATGGTTTTTATCATCACTATTTAACTCTGCCACTGTAACATGAAAATCATAAAAAAAAGACACTTCCATTTGAGGATACTTAAAAAAAAAATCCATCCATTATACCTCTCCCCACCATAAAAAAAAAAAAAAAAAAGGTCAATACAAATGATTGTCCTACAAGAGGTCAGGAAAAATATGTATTTGCAGACTTACTCAATTAGGAAAATTAAAATCATTATAAATTTTTAATTCACAACATAGCAATATAATGAATTTCATTCAGAAAACATCAATTTTAGATTTAGTGAAAGTTAAACTGATTTGGGGTAGAGGGTTGGAAAGGACAGGATTAAACATGCAGTAGAAAAATTCCGTTATACTACCTAAAAAGGCAAACAAAACCTTAAAAAAGCTATGAAAATGATGCAAACATGCCACATTTGCATGCCACATTTACGATCTTAAAAGTCTCCTAATGTTGAAAAACTATTGTTTCAAGATATCTTCTGTGGCCTGAAGGCATCAGGAAGAAAAGAACCTTTAAAACTGTTTTCATTGTTTATTCACCATTATTCTACATTGATGCAGAATGGGATGACTGCCACGCCCCTCAATAAGGTCTAAGTCTGAGTAAATTATGCTTAAAAAATAAGAAATTTGTGTCAAAGCGTCACTAGCCATCAAATACAGACACTGAAACAAAAAAATGAGCTATCTGTAAAGGCAACATGTTCTCACTACCATTAGAGAGACAAGACTTAAAATTACCTATTCATTCAGTACATCTGCAACACTTACTAGAACTCTACCCTATATTCATACAAGGGCTTTTAAAGATATATGTACAAAAATGTACATACCAGCATTTCTGTAATAATAAAAAAACAAAAACCTCAACTTCTATCATTAGAATTTAATGAAATATTGACATAACTCTACCATGGAGTGTAATGCAGCCTCAAAAGTAACCTATGATGATTATTTTTAAAAAAAGAGAGAAAATAAAATGTTTATACACAAGCATAGGATGAGATCTGGAAAGACTATCTTAATATCAAATTACTAACAATGCTTATCTCTAAGTAGTCAAATAGGGAAAAGTGGGGTTTGAGGTGTTAACTTCTTAAAATTTCACAGGCTTTTGTTTTGATTACACTTTCTATAGGCTGGTATTATTTCTAAAATTTAAAAATTAGAAGAATAAAGAAATGCCACTGTAGTATAATATCAAAATAATGTTTAAAATAAGCAGGAAAAAATCTATAATATCAGTATATTATCTTTAAACTTAAGAATGGTATATTGTTTAACAACCTTCTGTGTCTTTTGGATTAAAAAAAACTGAATCTACAAAAGATTTCAGCTTGTTTTCCTAACCAGTAATTCAACTGTACTAATAAAACCACAGAGCATCACACATTTAGTAAGCAATGAAAAATGATTCAATACAAGAAACACATATTTTTTGAGTAAATAAACATCAGCAAAAACCAGACTAAATTTCACCCTAGAGTTCCTTACTAGTAAAAGGTAACACATTTAGCACCAATTTTAGTTTTATTTAAAAAGCTTAAAATGAATAGTATTCCATGACACTCAGGAAGACCTAATTGCACATTTTAAATATAGTCACAAATACTAAAAACAGAAGCATATAAAATTTAATTCTAATACAAAAAACTGATTGAGAAAAATTTTTACATAGCATGTTAAAGAATTAGAATATGCTTACCACAATTTTCTTCTTCACAATACTGTTGCTTTTCTAAATCTTTCTTAAATGCAGCTTGCATGTCAGTAGATATATGGAATTCAATTTTTTTATTACCTACAGGTTGTGGTTGGTCAAATACATCCGAAGGTAACAACACTGGATGTAAATTGCTGTTTATAAACAATCATAGCATTACTTTGTAATTGCAAACAATTTTGAGGAAAACATTACTTCATATTAACTTTAAATTTAAAAAGCTAATAAAACACCCTAGAGGCACTGAACAAAGTAACTTACATTTAATACTTCAAAAATCCTATTCTCATATGGATATTATTAAATTCTTAGTTTAGACAGGTAAGGAGTTTGAGATTAAAGGATGTTAAATAATTGCATAAAGTCAGTCAGTAAATGACAAGAGATAGAACTTTAGGACTATTGATTCTAAATGTCAGGATATTGGCCAATATGCAAAAAAGTTCATTCTATGTGTAATGTAAGCATTTTATACACTGTATTCTATATACTACATATAATAAATCTATGCTGGCCAATGGAGTAGCCATAAGCCACATGTGGCTAATAAGCACTTGAAATCTTGGTTATGTTCTAATCTGTACTTATGTTCTAAGTACAAAATATACACCAGAATTTGACAACTTTGTGTGGAAAAAAAGAAATGTAAAACATTTCAATGTTTTATATTAATTGTATTTTGAAATAACTGTTCAGGTATAACTGGTTAAATAAAATACATTATTAAAATTAATTTCATCTTTTAATGTAGTCACTGGAAAATTTAATTGGTTCACATTACAGCTGACCTTTGAACAACTCAAGAGGTAAGGGGCCCTGACCCCAGCAGTCAAAAACCTGTATGTATATAACTTCATCAACATTCCATATCCATGATTCCTCTGTATTCATGGATCCATATCTATGGACTTAACCAACCTCGGATCATGTAGTACTGTAGTATTTACTGAAAAAATCTGCATACAAGTGGACCCACACAGTTAAAATGCATGTTGTTTAAGGGTCAACTATATTAGTTTTTAATTGTTTGGTGCTGTTATAGAGATTAAAAGCATGGGACTGTGGTGTCAAAACATACATAGGTGGGAAATATGCATCATAATATGTACACTTAACATGAGAAAATAATTCTAAAAAATCCAAAGATTAAAGACCCATTCCTTTAAAAATGTAAAAATATCATTTTAACAAACTTTTCTCAATTTATGAAGTTACTTACAAGTTCAAAGGAAATTTACCTTGTAGAAAAGCTGAACAGAATTAAAACTGTAATTAATGGCAATTTTCATTAAGATATTTAAGTACACAGAAATCCATGGCAAACAGGCTAATAATTTCTACCATAATTTTAAAAAAAAATTGTTAATGCAAAATGTCAGATAATCAGTCAAAAGGGATATAATACAATTCAAACAAAATACACAGTAATAAACACTATTTCATTGGCAATTTCTCTATTCTAACACAAAGACATTCTGGGAAGTTAATTTATATCTAATAAAATTCTTTCATATTCATTGCCCTGGTCATTACCCCACATCAGTATATTTCCTGAAAGCTTACTGTAAGATGATAAAATCTGAGAGAAATTTTTAATTTTTTAATGTATCAAAACGGCTCCTTCAATGTACTCAAATATCGTTACATAACATTTAAGGCAGGTATCTCCACATCCTTCTAGCTTTCCCTTTCATCATTTCTATTCCTACGCACCAAATTGCCTTACCTCTGGAAATGTACTTTTTTATTCAAATTGCATCTCTCTTCCCTGACTCATTTTTGCCTCTCCTCCTTCAAGCCCAGCTCAAACTGTCTCCTCTGTCTTAAAGTCTTTGCAGATTTCTTAACTGGCTGTGATTTCTCCTTTCTCACAATCTTTCATTCTCAGTTACATCTTGTTATATCATTTAATATTGTAATTGCTAATACAATAGTCATCTGTGCATATGTTTTACCTGCCCATAAGACTATTAACTCACTGTTTGAAAAGGTAGCTCTGAGCTTTGGAAGCATGCTCTAAACCCCACAATATTTAGCATAGAACTTTTCACACATTTAATAAATATTTAAAGGTGGGTCCTGTGTGCTAAACCATGTCAACTTTTACCTGCTAGGGTACTCTGAAGCAAAAAAATGTTTGATATCAGGTAGTGAAGTTAGGAAAAACTAACAAACTTTCATATAAGCACACTGGTGATGCCATTATCAAAACTGTCAGTACAGGAAGAGAAAGACATAATGAAAGTAAATTAATTTTGCTTTGAATAATACCTTAAGTGCATATAAGACATTGAGTATACAAACAGGAAACTGGAAATAAAACTCAGGAGTTTAAATCTAGAGATGGAGATTTGGAATCTATCAGCTACAATAGGTGAATCATAAAAACTAATGATATTAACAAGTAGTAAAAATATATGAAGGGAAAATGACCACAGACAGGAATATATGGAATCCAATACTTAAAAAGCAAGTAAGTGAGTGAGTGAAAGTCATAAAAGAAAAAAGTAGGAAGAAAAAGAGGAAGAGATGGAGTTAAATATGAGAAACAAAAAAATTAAAGGTGGACAATTTTGAAACCTGGCATAGTCAATAGTATCAAATGCTGGTCAACTTTGAGAAAATTAGGGATACTTGTGAATTTGGCAAATAAGAAATCATTGGTAAACGAAATGGACTGATAAAAGAATGAGAAATGATTTCAGTTAAGCAATTAAACAAATTATATAAAGAACCCTTACCCTATAATCTAAAACAAAACTACCTGTGTGAAGCAGATGATGGTATATTCAACATATCCTTTATTTTTCTCTTTTTTCTCACATGGCGTTGCTTTATTGGTTTTGGTCTTTTGGGCTGAAGATTTGCCAGTTCCATTAGTTTGGTCATTCTACATTAGCGGAAAGAAAAGTAAAAAAGATTTATGTAAAAGCCCAGTTATTTACCATTGTTTTTGTTAAGCTTAAATTTTTATTTGAGCTTATAAATTATAAAATGATTTATATGGCTTCAGTAGAATCTCTAAGTCATAATTTAAGATACAATTCATTTGACAAAAGCTCAAGTTATGAATCTCCTTGATCAATTTTCATCTTAGCTTGAAGGAACTGGGAATTTACTTAATTGCAACTTGTCAAGTTTTAAGATATGTTTTATTAAGAAAATTATTAGTTGCCCAAATAAATGACTGTACTTTGTGTCAAAAAGTTAAACAAGATACACTAAGTATAATCTATGTAACTTTACTGCTCTTGCCTTGACGCATAGTCAACAGATCTTATAAACATAGTAAAATTATTTTGATTCATATTCTAATTATTAAAGAAAACCTAGACTTAAATACTTAAGTTAAAAATATTTTGTGCATAATTGTTGGAAAGCATCCTTATATAAACAAGATAACTTACACTGTTCCTGAAAACAGAGTTTTCAAGTATTATACTCTAAAGTAGCTTAATCAACCAAGGGGTGACAATTGATACTTTGTATATAACTTATCTCTGTTATGATTATGAATATTTAGAATAGATCTTCTCTAGTCTTTCCTGGCTCTTTCACAGGATCAGATACAATGTTTCCACAAAGCAAGTTCAAAACCATTAGTCACAGCTCTACTTCTTGAGTTAAATTTGTGAAATTGGAAAACAAGCACAATAAAATGTAGTTAAAGAGTTAAAATAAGTTTTAAACCCTTTTTCCTTAAGCAAGAAAAAAATGAAAACATATTCTACAAATTTTTAAAGCCTCTTAAAAACCATAGTTTAACAAAAAATTTTATGAATAAATCCAGTTCTATGAACATATATCTATATTCATATATTGCTCACCAAAAGTATACTAAGCCTCTACAACAGTGCAAGGCATATTTTATGTAAGTAATCAATAAATATTTGCTGACAAATACATAGTAGCAAGTGTTATAATATTTCCAAAAGATAACAGAGAAGCATGAAACCAGAGCTTAGCTTAGTTCATTCAAAGGCTTTGTTCTCATGACTTGAGATGAATTAGTTGCAGACTTCCTCACTACATCCCTAAATGGAAATTCAAATAAAACAAAAACAGTTGTGGCCAGCCTATAAAACATTTCTCATTACTATCATTTTTTCATAAAGAAAATAAAATTTACAGAGGTTAATTAATCCACTGTAATACTTTTTGTTCTTTATTTAGCAACAAATTAGTCTAACAAAAGCTGCCAGCCTTCATAAATATCTCTATTCAAGACAGACGTTCTATTAACTCCCATTTTGGTCATTTTAACCCCACCTATGCTTTGACTTTTAACTCTTTCCCTAGAAAGAGAATGTATAAGGAGCCACACTACTCAAGTGGATGATGGCTCAGTAACAGTCAAATTGCTGCTGATTACTTGTATATGGTGCCTAGATTCTCTGCTTGGATTCTGACTCCTGTCAAAACACTCCCTCTGTATCTGGTGGCTTCTGTGTGTATCTATGATTCTCACCATTTGCCTATATAGGTCTTCCAGGCTAGGGGTTGACAAATTACAGCCAAGGGACCAAATCTAGTCACTGTCTGTTTATTTTTAAATAGAAAGTTTTATTGGAAGATAGCAACATCAGTTCATTTAGGTATCATCCACTGGTGCTTTCCCACTACAACAGAACTCTGTCTCTCTACAGAAAATGTTTAGCAATTTCTATTTTAGGCTCTGCTGAACATTATTAACAACTTATTGCTCTTTGCCAGAAGCTTTAAATAAAATATATGTAGATCGTCAAGAAGAACCAGTGAAAGAATAATTCATTTGCAGTAATTATTATGAATAGTCTTGTATAAAATTCTATAAAGTCGCTCTAGAAATTACTCTGAGGTAAATAAAGTCCAGGGAAGTAAACTGACAAAACAGAAATACAACCTAAGTTTGCTCTGTAAGGTCTTCGCAAACACTGAATTAGTGAATAATGAATCACTGTCCCTAAAGGAAATTCATGATTAGGTTCCTGCAAGCACATGTTCACAATTCATCAACTGATCATCAGATACCTCGTTTTATGTTTGTTTACTTTTAAGAACATCTTATTTAATATATATTTTTGATTCAATAACACTGAACTCATAGTCAACAGCACTATAACTCAGGCCTGAACAAAGTTTATCTAACACACAGAATTTTCTCCATAAAACACATCACAGCCTTCTTAATTTTGGAAACTCTAGACAGCACTTCAACACTACACCTGGGGGCATTTGAAACAGCAAAACCAACAACAAACAGCACAAAAATATGAAAAACATGGTACATATAAACAGTGAAAAAGACCCCTGTTTACAGTGTAAGAGTTGAAACAAGAAGACAGAATGTCACTTTGTTCTACCTCATCAGTGATGTGCATGTCAAATGACTCAAATTTTTCACCATTCTGTACATGCCCATGTCTGCTAGAAGACTGTAAAAGCACTGCAATTACTGACGTTGAAGTTATAAATAAACTATAACAAGTGGGCAAGTTCTCAAATACAGAATCAATAAAAAACGATCATCAATTTTACACCATGATCAGTAAAAAAAAATACTCATCATGCAAAAACTTTTCCTTAGGCCTTGATTTCTAGTCTCAGGCCTTAATCTATAGTATGATGGGGAGCTGGAAATGGACAAATGCTAAGGACCCTGAATTAGGAAGAACTATATGCAAAATTTACGAAGAGTAAGAGAATCTCATTCATATATTCTATGTTTATTAGAATCTACACAAATATTTGACATGACATACCTTTGACGGTCTTCATCATCACTGCTTTCATATTCTGATTCTTTACTAGATAATTCCTCATCCTCAT
Organism: Oryx dammah; assembly: GCF_014754425.2. NCBI lineage: Eukaryota > Metazoa > Chordata > Mammalia > Artiodactyla > Bovidae > Oryx > Oryx dammah. The sequence goes on from NW_024070212.1 coordinate 38,313,509, forward strand.
CTGGCAAAGGAGGTTCCTCTGGTGGTTGAGGAGATGTAGGTGGAAGAGGTACATGTAATGGCATATAGTCCTCATACTAAGTAAAAACAAAAAATACTATGGTAATCTATGATGTTTACAGATTAGAAAACTATTTACATTCAGATACATGATTCTTACATTTCTCTATTCCTCATGGTTTTCTTTTACACATTCAACATATATTGATGGAACACTTGCCTTAGTAGACTTTAGTCAATCACAAAACTTGTTTCTTCTGCCTTGGCACCTAGCTGCAGTTCCAAACTTCCCTTGCAGTTAGATTTCACCCGAGTTTTAGTCAATGAAAAGGTAAGCATAAAGACTTCCCACACATAAATCTCTCTCATTTCTTTATCTGCAGGCTGCACGTTAACGTCCTCACCAACCAGGGAATGCACATAGTGCAGATTAATTTGGATCTTTTTAGTGATTCAGGAAAGAACACCATTTTGCCCTACTTTTGGAATGAACCTGGGATGAGCAAGGGATAATTTGAATTGTGTTAAGTGACTAAGATTTGAATTTTGTTAACAGCAGCTAGTATAATTTTAACTATTATCCTCGCAACATGCCAGGCATTGAGGTTTTAGAGTTACAAAGAAAAATTATGAAGCGAATCTAGACATTAGAAAAGCAATAAATGCACAACACAAAAGCAAATTTTCTATTTGTTAGCCTTCTAAAATAATTTCTCATTGCTGTTATCTAAAAAAGTAATAAGGGGACATTTATACAATGGAATATTACTCAGCCATTAAAGAGAATGAAGCAATGCCACTTGCAGTGACACAGATGGACCTAGAAACTATCTTACTGAATGAAGTTAAGTCAGAGAAAGACAAATATCATATGATATTGTTTATACATGGAATCTAAAAAAATGGTACAATGAACTTATTTAGAAAACAGAAATAAAAGTTACAAACATGACTTAAGAATCACTCATGAATCTGAACAAACTTATGATTACCAGGAGGGAAGTGAGGGAGGGATAAATTGGGAGATTGGGATTGACACATATACACTACTATATATAATATACATAAGAACCTACTGTATAGCATAGGAAACCATTCAATAACCTACAATGGTCTATATAGAGAAAAGAATCTAAAAAAGAGGGCTATACATATATGTATTAATATAACTGATTTAGGTGTGACTGCACACCTGAAATACAGCACTATACACTGTACTCCAATTAATAAAAAATAAAAACAAAAAACAAAGTACTGAGCATTACAGCAAAATAATAAAATTGCTTAAATTACTGAAGAGCAGATATAACCTACCAACAAAATTATTGATAGATTTGCATAGTAAATTCTAATAAAAAAATTATCAACCTTTATCTTCTGCAAATGTAACTTACTAGCAATAAAACCAGAAAAACGTAAATTTTAGATAATTCAGCTTGTTAAATGTAACTATCTTGTAGGATAGCACAATGTTCTAGCTCAAAGGACTGAATAACCCTAAGAGAAATGATGGCCTCTATTACCAAAAACACCGATTTAATATTCTGGGGAATTCCCTGGCTGTTCAGTGGTTAGGATTCCACGCTTCCACTGCAGGGGTCATGGCTTCAATTTCTGATCACAGAACTAAGATCCCACATGCTGCATAGCATGGCCAAGAAAGAAAAAATTAAAAAAAAAAAAAAAAAAGTTCTGGCTCTTTCCCACTTTCAGTTCTCCACAGGACTCTTATTACGTTAATTTTGTATTTGTTCTTCATTTTCAATACACGTTAGAGGTCACTGGCACAACATTTGTACAATTTAGCCTCAATAATCTCACCACAAGAAGCGAAATTTTGAACGTTGAAAATTCCAAGAGCTTTCTTACCATGGGAGGCCGGGTAGTAACTGGTCCAAAAGGTGTAGGCAAATTCATTTTATTCATAAGATGAAGCACCTTAATAAAAGGGATAAAACATTTGAAATCAAATAGAAAAATCATGATTCAACTCACATCTGATAGTGTACTTAAAAACTCTGCAATAACACTGCTGCTGCTGCTACCGCTAAGTCGCTTCAGTCGTGTCCGACTGTGCGACCCCAGAGACAGCAGCCTACCAGGCTCCCCCCTCCCTGGGATTCTCCAGGCAAGAACACTGGAGTGGGTTGCCATTTCCTTCTCCAATGCATGAAAGTGAAAAGTGAAAGTGAAGTCGCTCAGTTGTGTCCGACTCTTAGGGAGCCCATGGACTGCAGCCTACCAGGCTCCTCTGTCCACGGGATTTTCCAGGCAAGAGTACTGGAGTGGGTTGCCATTGCCTTCTCCTGCAATAATACTAGTGATTAATTTAGTGCAAAGGAAGGATCACTTCTTGCCTTTATAATACCAGGAAAGGGCTAAACTGGTATATCTCAGGCACTGGTATATCTTAGAAAACCAACCTTCCTAAAATATTTATCAGTTGTATTAAATATCATTCTCATTATTAAAAATGTCATATTCTTACAATGTGAAATTTACTAAAGTGTTTTTTCCCTTGATTATTGTGAACTATGAAACATAGAGAAGCATAATAAAGAAAATCATCATCTATATTTTGTACTTAAAAGTATCTTTTATTGTCAATATTTCTAAGGATTTATTGAGGGATTCTTTGTATCTTTTCCTCTAAGAAAGGAAAAAGCATATGCTAAAGTAATGAAGAATTACCAGAAATTACATTTCCCAAATTAGCTTATGCTTATTAGTATTATTAATAATAAACATAGTATTTTTACACTATAGTTTATAAAAACCCTTACTTGAATGTAGTAATTTTTTTACTACCTTCTGCAATGGACTGAATGTTTATATCCCTCTCAAAAATTCATATGTTAAATCCTAACCTGTAATGGTATGGTATTAAGACATGAGGCTTTTGTGAAGTTATTAGGTCATAGTGTAGAACTCCCATGAATGGGATTAGTGTACCTCATAAAAAAGCAAACTGAAAGCTCTCTCACGCTCTTTCAGCTACATAAGATTACCAAGAGAAAATGGCCATCTTCCACCCAGAAGAGGGCCCTTACCAACCTGACTACTGGCACACTGGAATACAACTTCCAACCTCCAGACTATGAGAAATAATTTTCTATTATTTAAAAAATGCCCAGATCATGGTACTTAACTATAACAGCCCAATCTAAGGCATCTTTAAAATTCTGAAATATAATCACCCCTATAGCAATTAGTCTGCTTACTACAACTATTTTTTAAAAAGTATGAGAAAGTATTTACTTTGAGAAATGTTTATTGTACTTACCTGCACATAGAACTTAGGCACACTTGCCAAAGCATTTACTATATTTGCTAGGATTGTACTTGAAGGTGGTGGGTACATATACTTGAGGCACGAATTTAGAGGAAAAGTCAGCCTAAAAAAAATACTTAAAATGCTTATTGTGTTTTAGTAAGATTCATATCAATAATTCATTTTAAGTAACCTAATAACATACAAATTGCTCAAATGATTCAGTAAATCTAAGAGTACTCTGTTCCTAAAAGATCTAAATGATTACATTTAAACAGTAAGTTGCCATCTCTCTGCATTATAGAATACAGCATTTCTTTTCAGAGCTTACCTTACAACTTTGAACATTTTAATGGAACCAAATTCAGTGACAAACTCTTAATGCTCAATATGTTTAATCAACACACTAAAAATCTTCATTATATATACTAAAATATCCTTTAAAAGTATCTTATTTGACAACATACACACACATACCCTACACACACAAACCTACCTATCCAAAATAAAACCAAAAGACACAATGAAATACAAACAAAAATGCTAACCCATGGTTTGGTGCAATTCCATTTTCTATGGTTAAACAATCAAGTTCTTTCTTTTCTTTATCATCTTCCACAGGATCATCAGACCTAAGAAATATGGAGTCAAAATTGATGTTATCTATAGAAGAAACAGAATGACAAAAATGACACTATCTTTTCAAACACAGCATTATAAAAACAGCTGCGAAAGTACAATTTTCAGCTATTAAGTAAATACCAATGCAAAAGAAAACTAATTCCAGATATTATATAAGGCAAGACACGTTTTCATTTATTCTTCATAGCAACGACACAAAGATGGTATGATGAATCTTACTGACAGCCCTCACTCACCAAAACTGAAGTTCACAGGTATAAAATAGTGGCACACAAATGTCTTTAACGTGCATTAGCAAGGGTTTCTTAAAAATCAGACCACTGGGGCCTATCCTCCTCCCCACCCCCAACAACCCAAATTTCTGATTCAGTAGGACTAGGTTAAGGATGAACAATCTTTCCTTCAGTCAAGATTCTCGATGATGCAGCTGGTGCAGGGATTGTACTATGAGAACCACTAGTGTAAAGCAATTTATAAAGGTTATATAGCTACAGAGAATTACAGCTAGGAATCAAGGCTGTGCCTATTAACGATACCTTGTTATATATTAGGACTTTATACTAGTTACCTTCCCTCCACTTATAGTTGAACGCTTTCACCCTACTCTCTTTTCACTCCACACTGGTTAAGTCCTAATATTAAATCAATACTCAGGTTACTAATGCATAATTAGGAACAAACAAATGTATTGCTTTCAAGTACTAGATTTAGTAGAGAGATACAATTATTTACTGTTTCAGATTATTTACTTGCTAGTCTGAAAATAATCTAATAGCAATACAACTCCTTAAAAAATTAATACTTTTTTAATTAAAAAAATTTTTTAAATAAATTAAAAAATAATAATAAACTTTTAAAAGGCTAGGAAAACCTATCTACATACCTTTTCTTTTTTTCAGTGCCCAAAGAGGGACATGGTGAATGAACTCGATCTTGCTCTTTTGCAAATTCAACAACTAAAGTATGACCCAAAAGTTTCAGTTGATGAAGTCTTGTCAATGCCTTCAGTTGGAAGAACAAAAGAGTAAAATAATTAATAACTGTACCTAAGTTATCTGTTAGAGACCACATATAAAGTAATTTATACACTTTTTTTGTTAATGCTGATAACATTTCCTTGGCTATTTTTTACCCATTTCTAATGTCAGGCTGCCAAGCCTTCATTACTCATTAGGCAATCACTTCCAATCACTTAGCAAAACTAAGATCTGGTTAAGTCCAACTTTACCTGTGCTAATGCAGCAGAAAATGTTTAAAAAAACAAACATAATGAACTGGGCTGGTCTCACTTTAAATTCACAATCACAACCAGAAATCTGAGGGCAACCTTAATGAAGCCAACTAATTACATACTACATTCTCAATTCATTTTTTTCTGCCAATCTCTAAGATAATATTTTGCACTATTTCCTTCTTCTTCATGATAGTCCTGTCCCATTCTTTTAGCCTTGGATATAGCTTTCTACTTTAAGAAAAATGAAGCTACAAAATGAGAACTTCGGATTCCAAACCATGATTTCTCATCTACCATCTTCTGAATCCACATATTCTACCTTCTATCTGTTATCGCATATCAACGATCCATGTTCTTATTTAAATCTAGTTGACTTGTATATGCTTCCCTGGTAGCTCAGACGGTAAAGTGACTGTCTGCAATGTGAGAGACCTGGGTTCAATCCCTGAGTTAGGAAGATTCTCTGGCGAAGGAAATGGCAACCCACTCCAGTACTCTTGCCTGGAAAATTCCATGGATGGGGAGCCTAGTAGGCTACATTCCATGGGATCACAGAGTCAAACACGACTGAGCAACTTCACTTCACTTCACTTGTATACTAAATCCTAGCCCCTCTTCTTTCTGGAACTGTACAGGGTGTGTTCCTACCTACATTGCCAATTTTCTGTCTTCTACGGGACTGTCCACAATAGCATACAAACACAATCTGATTTCTCCCATCCTAAAAAGTATTTTTTCTTCATCTACTAATCCCACTTATCACTATTCCCCCCTTTCCTCTCCCTCCCCTTACTCTTACAGTAAAGCTCCTCAAGAAACATCTATGCCCTCTATCTAAAATTCCTCTCCTCCCATCCAGTTTCAAACTCATTCCAATCAGGTTTATGCCTTAATCACTCCACTGACACTGCCTGTTATAAACAAATTCTGTACTGCCACACCAATGGTCAACTCTCAATCTTCATTTTATAGTATTTAACACAATCACTCTCTCCTTGATACATGTTCTTCCCTTGGAGTCTAGACATTATAACTTCCCTACAGTTTTCTTCCACGCTTATTGTGTTTTACTCCTCAATCACTTTGGTTTATGCTGTCTTGAACTCTTAATGTTGGTATACTCCAGAGATCTATTTTTGGATCTAATCCAGTACCCTAAATTTAAAGACTGTCTCTATGCAGATAATTTCCCAATTTATAATTTCAGCCAAAATCTCTGTCCTTAAGTCAAGGAACATATATCCAAATTACTGGATAGCTTCTCTTAATTTTAAACATTTTTAAATTAACACTCCAGGAATTGAATCTTCTCTCCCCACCCTCACCTCAAATGTTTCCCGTCTGGAAACTTTCAATGGAAACTCCCTTCTTTCATTTACTCATGTAAAAATCTTTCAATAACCCTTAACACCTCTTTCCCATGTTGCATAACCAAGCCATCAAAAATTGGTATTTGCTTCTGCTTCCAAATTAATCTAGAATCTAACTACTCCTTACCATCTCCACTGCTACCACCATGGTCCAAAAAACCATCATCTCTGGACTGAACTAGCAGTATAATCTTTTAACACATTTTCCTGTTTCTACTCTTCCCTGCCTTCCATCTAGTCTCAACACAAAAGTGTTGAGTTCAAGTTTCTTCCTCTCAAAATGTGTCACACATTCTCTTCAAAGTTATAGCTTTTAATTTTTAATGTTAACTAGTCCTCTGCTGCTGCTGCTAAGTTGCTTCAGTCATGTCTGACTCTGTGCGACCCCAGAGATGGCAGCCCACCAGGCTCCTCCGTCCCTGGGATTCTCCAGGCAAGAACACTGGAGTGGGGTGCCATGTCCTTCCCCAATGCATGAAAGTGAAAAGTGAAAGTGAAGTCGCTCAGTTGTGTCCGACTCTTAGTGACCCTATGAACTGCAGCCTATCAGGCTCCCCCGTCCGTGGGATTTTCCAGGCAAGAGTAATGGAGTGGGCTACCATTGTCTTCTCCCAACTAGTCCTCATAGCTTTCTAAATATAAGTTAAATTATGATGCTCTTTTGCTCACAGTACTCCAATGGCACCCAATTTTATTCAACAAAATCTAATGTACTTAGAAGGCACATGTCATGGCCCTCTCTAACTTCTCTGAATTCAAATTCAATTTCTCCCCCCATTTTTTATGCCTTGGTCACAAGCTAGTACATTTTACTTATTCCCCTAACTGGAATTCACTTCCCCAGATTCATTAGCTAACTTCCTCCACTTCTTTCAAAATGTTGGTCAACCCTAACTACCTTAACTGTAGCTTAATCCTCTCAACCCAGCACTCCTGATCCTATTTTTTTTTTAATAGCATTTCTCATTTTCTAAAATACTAAACAACTTATTAAGTTTATTATTTATGGTCTCTCTCTCCATGCAAGAACATGAGTTCAAATGAGGGCATAAATCTGTGTTTTATTTACTGATAGATCCCAAGATTTAAAGGAGCATCCAGCATATAGCAGGTACTGTGTATTTTTTGAACAAATGGAACTTTAGGGCTTAACTGGAACTATAATTTTATTTTACCATCTTTATGCATTCTTATTTGACTCCATTATACAAACCAAGTTTCTAAATGTTTTAATAATTTTCAAGTCCTTAATTCAATCTAGACCTCTTCACTGTCAGCGAACCTTTGATTATCTGAAATACAGCTGAATTACTTCAAGTTTCTTCCACTCAAAATGTGTCACACATTCTCTTCAAAGTTATAGCTTTTAATTTTTAATGTTAACTAGTCCTCATAGCTTTCTCAGTTACTTATTATAAACATTTCTCTCTCTTTGTTTTAAAAAACTATCAATCAGGTGCACTATAACCTAAAAACTCTTATCACTGCTACTATCTTCTCATTCCTTCTTTTCGATACAAATATTTCCCAAAGATAATGACGGGTTCCATGTCCTCTCCATTAAGTTAATCTTGACTCTAAAACAATGTGGTTTATCACCATATTTTACCAACAATATTTTAAAACTGTATTTCAAAAGGTCTTTTTTGAAAAAAATGTTTTCCTATATTTTAATATATAGAATCTGAAAGTCTTCTGTAATTCCACCCTGGGAGAAAGACATTTATTATCTGGTATATAGCTCTGCTACATTTTGTTCTAGGCATACACTAACATACATAGTAGTACTTTTCAAGAACTCCAAGGTTACATAGTATGTATTTCCCAACTTTGGTTATGAATCTATCTAGGTTACATTCCTGATCAATACATATTGTTTTGACTTCATTTTCTGAGGGTTGTAGTCCAGTGTATGGATACACTACAATTTAAAGTGTCCTTTCCCCTTATTAAGAATTTGGTCATTTCTACAGTTTCCCAATAAAAAGTACTTTACTATTAGACTGTTAATTCTTCACCTTGTGTCATCAGAGGATCTTGTCTTCTTAAAACTCTCTTCTCTTTGCATTCATGAGAATTTGTTTTCTAGTTCTACTTCCTTTTTAACATCTCCTTCCCTCCCTGTCTTCTTTGCTGATTCTTCTTCCTTTGGGTAACCATATTCATTCACTTTGTTGAAGAAATTCCATTTTTAAGCCTACCTCTACTCTAGACCCATATTTTTAATTGCTTTTTAAAATATTTCCACAGAAGTAGCCCACTGACTCCTCAAAGTTAATAGATAACATATGAATTCATTACACACCTTTGAAAACATTCTGAGTCCTGCCCCTCATATCAGCTAATGTAATAACCCAAGAACTCAGTCTGAAAATCTTCACGTGTTCCCTCTCAACCATATCTACAGGGATCACAGGACCTACAAACACAACCTCTACCCAATGTATATCTACTTCTTCTTTTGTCTTCTTACTTCCTTATTCAGATCTTTTCTCCTGCCTTGGCCATTGTAACAGTTCTCTTGTCTCGGCTTTCCTTTTGATTTTTCTATGTCTAATTTTTTTCCCTATCTAATCCATTACATGAACTCTACAAGATATCTTTCATAAAGCTGACTATATTACTGGTAAGCTTAAATTTATCAAGTACCTTAAGAATAACTACTAAACAAAATTCAATCCCTCCCTCCCCTCAACCCAAATTTAGACTCAATCTACTTTCCAAGTCCTATTTCAATTTCAACCCTCAGCTTTTGCTCCACTTAGAGCTTTCCATGGTCCAGTTTTCTTTAGTGGTCTCAGAACATGGAAGGCCCATTTCCCTTTGTTTTCGTCTCAAGATCCAACTAATCATTAAAGGTCTACCTCAAAGGTCACCTCCTTTGCAAATGATCCCCTAGGATTTTTTAAATATACATTCTCTATTTAATGCTTAAAGCATCTTGCCTTACAACTTTTATGTCTAAAGGATGTTTGCATCCTTCAAAGCTTGTCATTTTTAATTATATAAAAAGTTAGTTCAATTTTTATTCATGTTCCTGTTAATCTATTCCATAACATCATAAGGAAAAACCCCAATGAACTTTTTGGTCAACTCATAATAGTGTTATGCCCAAATAGCTACACTTTGGGCAAAATCTGCCAACTGACAAGCCACATGCAGCCAATGAGGCAAATTCTGGAAATACAAACCTTTTTGCTTTTAGAAGGGCTTCCCTGGTGGCTCAGTTGGTAAAGAATCCGCCTGCAATGCAGGAGACCCTGGGTTCGATCTCTGGGTTGGGAAGATCCTCCAGAGAAGGAAAAGGCTGCCCACTCCAGTATTCTGGCCTGGAGAATTCCATGGACTATATAGGCCACAGGGTCGCAAAGAGTAGGAAAGGACTGAGCGACTTTCACTTACTTCACCTTGCTTTTAAAAACTATAGTTTAGCCTAATGTTTCATTTTTTAACTATGCCTGGATAATAGAAAGTTGGTAATAAGTAACAGAAAAGAAGGAGTCATACCTTTACAGCTGTTTTTTCATTAGGGAAAGTAGCAAAAGCTGTATGTTTCTGAAAAACAATTAAGGTACAAATTATTTCAAATATAATTTCAATTTCTCATAAGGATGTCTGATATTTTACCAGCTGACAGTGATTTGACACACTAATAAAATCACAGAAAAGGCAGGAAATCAAGATCATTTAACTGACTGTGAATTTCAGGACAGTGTTTTTAAATCAGTTTAGGATCAGACTTCTTTGAAATGAAAGCCTTCCAAGTGCACACACACAGCATGTTTTAAATATATTTTCAAGTACTTCAACAGTCCGTAAGTTTAAAAACCTCTACTATCCACGGAAGTCCACTCTTAAACTACCCAAAATCATAAAATATGTTCCATGTATAACGCATCCAAAGATCTAAACTTTTCACTATATAGCCAAATGCAAAGTTTAAATGGGTCTTTCTTTTAACTCAATTCACAACCTTGGCTGCATATTAAAATCACCTAGGGAGACAAACTATTGATGTCCTGTCCCGTCATAGATCATCTAGCAGAAATTTAATAACATCACCATCACTATTTTAATGAAGAGCAATCATGTAAAACATCTTCAGATATAATGGAAAATAAAGTCATTTTGTACATTGCTGGGTTGGACTTTTAATAGTTTTAAATTATCACTCCCTGAAAGATGACGTTATACAATTTTTATGAAGAACACCTTCCTCAAAAATCTAGTAGAAGTCCTGTAACTAGCTTACTCAAGTTGCTGACTTCTGTAGTTTCTTCTCTATTTTGCTGAATGTCTTAACGCTGGCTTATTAGCAAACCAAGATGTTTAAGTATCCCTTTGTTACATATTTTTGAGACTCTTGAGTTTTAGAAAAATACTTCTAAATACCGAGGAGTTTCGAGATTCCCAGGGTGGGTGAGAAACGGAATATAACAAAAGTTACTTTTCATTCTTTCTGCTTTGCCTTTCTCAATCGCCCTTTTCCGCAGCGCGGCGACTAATCGAGGCACAAACCAATTAAAACTTGATTTGGGACGAAAGCTATTTTGATACGAAAGCAGACAGACTGGGAAGGGGAAGAGGAAGCCTCCACTCCACAAGCGCACCTTCCCCACTCTCCTTTTTCCTTCTGTCAGAACTTCCCTTCCCCACGTCACCGGCCTAGGACCTTCCCCGGAAACTAGGGGTTCGCGCGCTCTTACCAGGCGCCCCTTATCAGATAGGACGCGCACGGACTGCGCCCCGAAATACTTCAGCAAGTCCTCTTTCTCCTCAGCGGTAAGCTCGGCTGGCAGGTGCCTCACTAGAAGGGTTCGGTCGCCCCGCGAGGGAGAAAGCGAAACAGAACTCTGGCATCCTCTGGACATCGGAAGCGGCTGTTCTGGGGCCGCCATTTCTCACGCAGACTCAGCACTTGGGAAGCCACTGAAGAAACCGCAGTAATCAAAAGAAGCAGAGCTAAGAGTCTTCTTCCACTCCGCGCTAAGGATTCTGGAAGCAAGGAAATAACGCGAGAGACGGTCGCCTTCTCGCGAGACCTGCACCACAGACGGATGACAACTTTTTGGAGACAAGTTCCTTAGATTGAAAGAGGAATTTCCAGTGATAGGAAACCAAAATGATTCAAATTCCAGATATCTGCTGATGATGTTTAAAACAAAAATTCCCTCGAGAGAGGTGTGAGGATTAAAATATGTTAAAGTACGACGGACTTCAGCCGCCTTTTCCGAGGAGGAAGTAACTCCAAGGGCAGAAGGACTTACTGCTGCGCATGTGCGAGCGGCGCGCCGGTCTGGGCGTGGCACCGGGGCGGTCCTGAAAGGCGCTCGTTAGGTTTCTAATCCTGGCAGGTTTCCAAGTGCTTGTGATTGGCTGACAAATACAGGCTGTTTGTCCACGGCATTGGGATGGTAATACCTGAAGGTTGCAAGTTTGTTTTTCGGCTCAGTAGCCTTGGCATAGCCAGGCTAACTCAGTTTTAAGGATGGAAAAATTGAGACACAAACCGTGTTTTGTTTTGTTGAATCATGGGACACAGCAACCTGATAAGGCATGGCCATTGTTCCCTTTCAATAGCGGCCTCTGGGGCTTAGTGGTGAAAGAATCCGCCTGCCAATGCAGGAAACACAGGTTGGATCCCTGGATCGGGAAGATCCCCAGGAGGAGGAAATGGCAACCCTTTCCAGTATTCCATGAGATTCTCCCGTGAGGCCAGAGGATCCTCTCAGGTTACAGTCCTTACGGTCGCACAGAGTTGGACTGGACTGGCATGCAGGAAGAGATACCCTAACATCAGTCCCTAGTTTAGTTGAAGACTGATGTATACAAGGAGGTGTAAATCACACAGCTAGTAAATGAGAGAGCTGGAATTTGACCCTGCTAGTAAGACTGGACTTTACACTATTCTGCCCTGTTTCTGAATGGAGTGACGCTGAGATGTTTTACTTATTCCATACAGTGAGGGCCTTGAGAATTCTAGGTAGAGGTATTTTAGGTGCAGCTACTACAGTCTGGAGGTCTAAGGTGCCTCTTACTACTCTTTTTAATTTGATACTTGATCATATGGTAACTATATAGCAATAAACAGTGTACCAAAATTTGGCTCCTATGGAAAACGAATTGGGGAGCTCGGAACGAATAAAAACTAGAGAAACCATGACGAACCCATCCACAAAATGTCATGTATGGAGAGCCAGACCATGAGGGCCCTGTGGGTTAGTTCGGAGTCTTGATTATCTGAAAAGCAATTGGAAACTGACACAATTTTTTAGTAGAGCCCTGTGTAAATATGTATGTAATGATTACATTTTAGATATGAAAATTTCTCTGGTTGCAATATGAAAAATGGAGTAGAAGCAGGAAGACTAATTGGGCTACTGCAGCAGCCTAGGCAAAAGACAGTTGTTAGAAATAGTATGGTAACAGTTGTTTAGTCGCTAAGTCATGTCCAGCTCTTGCAACCCCATGGATATAGCCCACCAGGCTCCTCTGTCCATGGGATTTCCCAGGCAATAATACTGGAGTGGGTTCCTATTTCCTTCTCCAGAGGTCCTCCTAACCCAGGGATGAAACCCTCCTCTCCTTCATTGGCAGATGGGTTCTTTATCACTGAGACAACAGCGAAGCCCTTGCTAACAGTATATATGGAGAAAACAAACAGAAATTGGGATGTATTTTGGAAGTAGAATTAATAGATTTGCAGATGAAAAAGAGTAGTTATACATAAAGTTTGGGGTTTTGGCTTAAGTCCCAAACCATCTAGATGAATGAGGATGAGAAGAGTTCCTAAATTGCAGCTAGTTTAGGGACTGTAGAGGAGGAAGGAAAACATTAACCTATTCAGTATCCTTTTTTTTTTTTTTTCAGTATCCATTTTTAAAGTAGGTAGTTGGATGTGTCGGAGAAGGCAATGGCACCCCACTCCAGTACTGTTGCCTGGAAAATCCCATGGACAGAGGAGCCTGGTGGACTGCAGTCCATAGGGTTGGTAAGAGTAGGACACAACTGAGCGACTTCACTTTCACTTTTCACTTTCATGCATTGGAGAAGGAAATGGCAACCCACTCCAGTGTTCTTGCCTGGAGAATCCCAGGGATGGGGGAGACTGGTGGGCTGCTGTCTATGGGGTCACACAGAGTCGGACATGACTGAAGGGACTTAGCAGCAGCAGCAGCAGCAGTTAGATGTGTAAGTATGGCATTCTGGAGAAACAGCAACACTGGGTACATATGTAGCATCACCACATATAATATTTATATCCAAGATGTAAGAGTGTAGGTAGAGAGAAACGGGACCAGTATTGATCCATGGGGAATGCCAGTGTTGAAAATTGAGAGGAGGAAGAACAAAGCAATTCTTTCTCTCTTGGCACTTATGTTCTAGTAGTAAAGACGGACTGAAACATGTGGATAAGTAAGTAAATGGGTTCCTTTTGGAGAATAAATAAGTGCTTTGAGTGAGAAAAAAAAAAAACAGCCAAGGTAGAGAGAGAAACGGATTGGTGTGCTCAGTTGCTAAGTCATGTCTGACTCTTTGCAGCCCCGTGGATTGAAACCCACTGGGCTCCTCTGTCTATGAGATTTTCCAGGCAAGAATACTGTAGTGGGTTGCCAGTTCCTCCTTCAGGGAGCTTCCCAACTCAGGGATTGAACCTTCATCTCCTGCGTCTCTTGCCTTGGCAGGCCAATTCTTTACTCAGTCACCTGGGAACCCCAAACTGATTGGAGCATGCTGCTTTAAACACTATCTTTGCATGCTTTCTCCAGCATCTCTTACAGTTATCATATATAATTAGCATATAAGGTGGGTGGGTCTGTGTGTTAGTCACTCAGTCATGTCTGACTCTCTGTGACTCCATGGACTGTAGCCTGCCAGGCTCCTCAGTCCGTGGGATTTTCTAGGCAAGAATACTGAAGTGGAGTACCGTTTCCTTTTCCAGAGGATCTTTCCAACTTAGGGACTGAACCTGGGTCTCCTGTATTGCAGGCAGTCTCTTTACTGTATGAGCCACCAAGGAAGCCCTAGCATATGGTAGGCATATGTATATATTTGTTCAATGAATGAATTCATGAATGGATTAACTTTAATATTACCGCTTTCTCATATGCTGCTGCTAAGTCGCTTCATTCGTGTCCAACTCTGTGCGACCCCATAGACAGCAGCCCACAAGGCTCCCCCGTTCCTGGGAATCTCCAGACAAGAACACTGGAGTGGGTAGCCATTTACTTCTCCAATGCATGAAAGTGAAAAGTGAAAGTGAAGTCGCTCAGTCGCGTTCGACTCCTAGCGAGCCCATGGACTGCAGCCCACCAGGCTTCTTCATCCATGGGATTTTCCAGGCAAGAGTACTGCAGTGGGGTGCCATTGCTATAGTCAGTAATAACTACATGAATCATTAAGATGAGTTTAATTGTCTTTACTATAATTGAGCTATCACAACTCAGTGAGATAAGAACATGACAGAATTTTATTTTCTCTATACTTAATTGCTTTTAATGGTACTCAATTAAATACACCTTATCCTTCCCTTGACAATAACTCAGGCAGATTTCATAATGTCTTGGTCAACCTCGGTTACTAACAGTCCAAGTTGGTTTGAAATATCAACTTCAAACTCTAATAAATTCACAATTCTTACCCTCCCCTCTTATAAGTCTTGACCTGAGGGATAGGAGGAAGATGTAATTTGCTTTCATTTCTTTCATGTTTAAGTGGAAGTGGCTGTGCTCTGCTTTGAGTTGTGCTTTTCTCATTTCCTTTTCTTGATATAGCCCAGAGGTTCCCAAACTTTTCTCAGCTTATGGTACCTTTATTGTTTTAGTAATTTTTTCACAACATCCCTCAGTGATTCCTTGTTGCCTATTATCCCTCTTTTTCTTTCTTTTTTTTAAAAGATCTTAGTTGCAACAGGTAAGTTCTTAGTTGTGGCATGTTGGATCTAGTTTCCTGACCTGGAAATGACCCTGGATTGAGAGAGCAGAGTCTTAGCCACTGGGCCACCAGGGAAGTCCCACCTTTTGATTAAGAAGCACTGCCACCTGGGCAGACTCAGTAAGGCTCAGCAATTATTCCATGTTATTTCTCTGCATTTTCCAACTCCCTTGTTAGGTGAGACTGTACAATTCATTCTGGTCAGTGGGCTGCTAATGAAAGCAACATGTGTCAATTCCAAACTATATTATAGAAGAAGAGATGTGAAAGCAGTGATTGTGGGGGCTATATATTAAGGTCAAAGAGCTGAGGTAAACACTGCATAGAATACCTACCTGGTCACCATATCAAAGGTACTTGACTCTCTCCAAATTTTGCATAAGTAATAAATAGCTTTTATTAACTTTTATTGAATAAATACACTGTTAGTTTAGGGCTAGTTAATTTTTTTTTCCCATGGTAAAGCCTATTCTTTTACCATTAAAAATATACTCTGTGATAGCTCATTTTATGTGTCAGTTTGACTGACCGTAAGGTACCCAGATGAAACATTATTTATGGGTGTGTAGCTGAGGGTGTTTCTAGATGAGATTAACATTTGCCTTGGTGAACTCAGTAGAGTAGATTGCTTTCCCTAATATGGATGGGCATCATATAATCCACTGAGGGCCAGAATACTACAGACGGTGGAAAGTGAAAGCGAAGTCGCTCAGTCGTGTCCGACTCTTTGCAACCCCATGGACTGTAGCCTACCAGGCTCCTCCTTCCATGGGATTTTCCAGGCAAGAGTACTGGAGTGGGTTGCCATTTCCTTCTCCAGGGGATCTTCCCAACCCAGGGATAGAACCTGGTTCTCCCTCATTCCAGTAAGACGCTTTAACCTCTGAGCCACCAGGGAAGAAAAGAAGAATCATCCCCTTTTTCATGCCTCACTGATTATGCTGAGTCATCTTCAGCAATCAGACTGGGTTCTGCAGCATCAACTCCCCTTGGTTCTTAGGCTTTCAAACTTAGGCTGAATTACACCACCAGCTTTTCTGGATCTCCAGTTTGAAGATGACACATCATGGGATTTTTCAGCCTCCATAGTCACATGAGCCAATTCTTCATGCTGCTGCCGCTGCTGTCTCTTCAGTCATGTCCAACTCTGTGTGACGCCATAGACAGCAGCCTACCAGGCTCCCCCATCCCTGGGATTCCCCAGGTAAGAACACTGGAGTGGGTTGCCATTTCCTTCTCCAATGCATGAAAGTGAAAAGTGAAAGTGAAGTCGCTCAGTCATGTCCTGCTCTTAGCCACCCCATGGACTGCAGCCCACCAGGCTCCTCCATCCATGGGAGTTTGCAGGCAAGAGTACTGGAGTGGGGTGCCATTGCCTTCTCAGAATTCTTTAAAAATATAAATACATATTTTAATTTATAAATAAATGATATTATATATATTTTTATAAAATATAAATGTATATTGTATTGGCCAAAATGTTTGTTCAAATGTTCCATGTTACAGAAAAACCCAAACTTTATGACCAACCCAATAATAAATATAAAATATAATTTTATTTTTATTTATGCAAGTATGGAAATACATTCATAAATCATATACTTAATTTTATATATTTTTATATTTTTAAATTTATTATACATGTGTAATATTATGTATAATATATTCCTCAATATGTTTTTGTTACAAAAGCCACAGTGACTCTGTTATACCCTTGGAACTCTCCAGTGGCCTTTCCTCTCACTTAGACTAAAAGGTAAAGTTCTTCCTTTGATTTGTAAGAGCTTATGTGATCTGGCTTCTTCAAGGTAGTATTTAATACTTCTCGAATTTCATCTATTCTTTTCCCCCTCCTTCACATCATACTATAGACATATGAACCTTCTCTCTGTTCTTGAGTTCTTCAGACCCGTGACTAAGATCTTTATACTAGCTAAAACTTTGAAAAATGTTTTTCCCACAGAGATCTGCATTTTGGCTCCCTAATTTTCTTCCTGTGTTCAAATGTTACATTTTTACTATATTGTTCCTTGTCCATCAACACTATCTCTGCACTTTCTGTTCTTTGTGTTGCAGCTGCTGAAATACAGAAAACTAGATTTTTCAATGGAGAAGGCGATGGCACCCCACTCCAGTACTCTTGCCTGGAAAATCCCATGGACGGAGGAGACTGGTAGGCTGCAGTCTATGGGGTCGAGAAGAGTTGAACAAGACTGAGCGACTTCACTTTCACTTTTCACTTTCATGCATTGGAGAAGGAAATGGCAACCCACTCCAGTGTTCTTGCCTGGAGAGTCCCAGGGACAGGGGAGGCTGGTGGGCTGCCCTCTATGGGGTCACACAGAGTCGGACACGACTGAAGCGACTTAGCAGCAGCAGCAGCAGCAGATTTTTCAATGCTTTTGTTGTTTACTGCTGTGTAATAAGCCATACCAAAATTCTGTAGTTTAATACAACCACCACCAAAGACTTTTCCTTTTCCTAAGGCAGAATTTATTTTTATAGTTTAAATCATCATATATACATTTTATTATAGTTAACTGAGTGTGTGTATGGTTTCCCTCTTGCTAGTAAGCTTGAAAATAGGAATTGCTATATTGTTCTCTGTATCCCCTAAGCATTAATGTATGCCTTCAGTTCAGTCACTCAGTTGTGTTCGACTCTTTGTGATCCCATGGAGTGCAGTAGCCAGGCCTCGCTGTCCCTCACCAACTTTTGGAGTTTACTCAAACTCATGTCCATTAAGTTGGTGATGCCATCCAACCATCTCATCCTCTGTTATCCCCTCTCCTTCCACCTTCAATCTTTCCCAGCATCAGGGTCTTTTCCAGTGAGTCAGTACTTTGCATCAGGTGGCTGAAGTATTGGAGTTTCAACTGCAACATCAGTCCTCCCAATGAATATTCAGAACTGATTTCTTTTAGGATGGACTGGTTGGATCTCCTTGTTGTCCAAGGGACTCTCGATAGTCTTCTCTAACACCACAGTTCAAAAGCATCAATTCTTTGGTACTCAGCTTTCTTTATAGTCCAATTTTCACATCTATATATGACTACTGGAAAAGCCATAGCTTTGACTAGATGGACTCTTTTGGCAAAGTAACATCTCTGCTTTTTAATATGCTGTCTAGGTTGGTCAGAACTTTTCTTCAAGGAGCAAGCATCTTTTAATTTCATGGCTGCAGTCACCATCTGCAGTGATTTTGGAGCCCCCCAAAATAAAGTCTGACACTGTTTCCCCATTTATTTGCAATGAAGTGATGGGACTGGATGCCATGATCTTAGTTTTCTGAATGTTGAGTTTGAAAGCAGCTTTTTCATTCTCCTTTTTCACTTTCATCAAGAGGCTTTTTAGTTCCTCTTCTCTTTCTGCCATAGGGTGGTGTCATCTGCATATCTGAAGTTATTGATATTTCTCCTGGCAATCTTGATTCCAGCTTGTGCTTCACCCAGCCCAGCGTTTCTCATGATGTACTCTGCATATTAGTTAAGTAAGCAGGGTGACAATATACAGCCTTGACGTACACCTTTCCCGATTTAGAACCAGTCTGTTGTTCCATGTCCAGTTCTAACTGTTTATTCCTGACCTGCATACAGATTTCTCAAGAGGCAGGTCAGGTGGTCTGATATTCCCTTCTCTTTCAGAATTTTCCACAGTTTGTTGTGATCCACACAGTCAAAGACTTTGGTGTAGTCAATAAAAGAAGTAGATGTTTTTCTGGAACTCTGTTACTTTTTTGATGATCCAACGGATGTTGCCAATTTGATATATGGTTCCTCTGCCTTTTCTAAATCCAGTTTGAACATGTGGAAGTTTGCAGTTCATATACTGTTGAAACCTGGCTTGGAGAATTTTGAGTATTACTTTACTAGCCTGTGAGATGAGTGCAATTGTGAAGTAGTTTGAACATTGTTTGGCATTGCCTTTCTTTGATATTGGAATGAAAACTGGCCTTTTCTAGTCCTGTAGCTACTGCTGAGTTTTCCAAATTTGGTGGCATATTGAGTGCAGCACTTTCACAGCTTTGTCTTAAGATTTGAAATGGCTCAGCTGGAATTCTGTCACCTCCACTAGCTTTGTTCTCACTGATGCTTCCTAAGGCCCACTTGACTTCACATTCCAGGATGTCTGGCTCTAGGTCAGTGATCATACCATTGTGATTATCTGGGTCATGAAGATCTTGTGTATAGTTCTGTGTATTCTTGCTACCTCTTCTTAAAATCTTCTGCTTCTGTTAGGTCTATACCATTTCTGTCCTTTATTGTGCCCGTCTTTGCATGAAGAGTTCCCTTGGTATCTCTAATTTTCTTGAAGAGATCCCTAGTCTTTCCTTTCTATTGTTTTCCTCTATTTCTTTGTAGTGATCGCTGAGGAAGGCTTTCTTATCTCTCCTTGCTATTCGTTGGAATTCTGCATTCAAATGGGTATATCTTTCCTTTCCTCCTTTGCCTTTTGCTTCTCTTCTTTTCTCAGCCATTTGTAAGGCCTCCTCAGATGACCATTTTGCCTTTTTGCATTTCTTTTTCTTGGGAATGGTCTTGATCCCTGCCTCCTTACAATGTCATGAACTTCCATGCATAGTTCTTCAGGCACTTTGTCTATCATATCTAATCCCTTGAATCTATTTCTCTCTTCCACTGTATAATAAGGGATTTGATTTAGGTCATACCTGAATGGTCTAGTGGTTTTCCTTACTTTCTTCAATTAAGTTCAAATTTAGCAATAAGGAGTTCATGATCTGAGCCACAGTCAGCTGCCGGTCTTATTTAGAACTTCTCCATCTTTGGTTGCAAAGAATATAATCAGTCTGATTTCAGTACTGAGCATCTGGTAATGTCTATGTGTAGAGTCTTCTCTTGTGTTTTTGCAAGAAGGTGTTTGCTATGACCAGTGCGTTCTCTTGGCAAAACTCTATTAGCCTTTGCCCTGCTTCATTCTGTTCTCAAAAGCCAAATTTGCCTGTTACTCCATGTGTTTCTTGACTTCCTACTTTTGCATTCCAGTCCCCTATAATGAAAAGGACATCAATATCACAGTAATCCCAGTCTATGCCCCCACCAATAATGCTGAAGAAGCTGAAGTTGAGTGGTCCAACGTATGCCTTACAAGTAGATTAGTGGTTGCTGAATGTAATATGTAAATTAATATTGCTCACAAGAAACTAAAACATATCCTGCTGGCAACTAGAGGTTACATATTCATTGATTTGCATGCTGACTTTAAGAAACTAGGCTAAAGAATTAATTGCAAAATTATCATGCTGGTCAAGACAAAATGTCAGTGTTATACTGTGTTACTTATTGAGAGATGATGATGTGTGGATCTCATGGATAGCCTGTGTAGATTTACTTCTGGGTAAAATAAGCCTTTTAACCAGCTGTGAAATCTTATGTTGGCATGCATATGAAGGTAAATTTTGACATAGCTTTCAGAAGAGTAAATCCTTAACTTTTGCTTAAATAAAATATAAATACATCTTTTTATCTAGCAATTCCGTTTTCAGAATTTACATTGGATAGCTTGGGCTGCCACGAACAAGATACCATAAACTGAGTAGGTTACCTAAAGAAATTTATTTTCTTACAGTTTTGGAAGCTGAAAGTCCAGGATCAGTGTCAGCATTGTCAAGTTTTTGTGATAACTCTTTTCCTGGCTGGCCTTCTAGCTGTGTTCTCACATGATAGAAGAGAGAGGGAGAGGGAGATAGATAGAGTGAATGTTCTGGTATAACTCTTAAAAGGACATAATCCCATTATGAGGGCCCCACCTTCATAAGTTCATCTTTACTAATTACATATATATTTTAATTAATTATATATGTTTCTGAGACCCAAATCAAGCTTGTCTTTGTGACCTAGCAACTTACACCTGTCACTTTACAGCTTAGTTTACTCAGTAGTAAATAAACTAGCTTTCTGCACATGAACCTTCAGTTCAGTTCAGTTCAGTTGCTCAGTCATGTCCGACTCTTTGCACCCCCATAGACTGCAGCATGCCAGGCTTCCCTGTCCATCACCAAATCCCAGAGGTTGCTCAAACTCATGTCCATCGAGTTGGTGATGCCATCGAACCATCTCTTCCTTTGTCATCCGCTTGCTGCTGCTGCTGCTGCTAAGTCACTTCAGTCGTGTCAGACTCTGTGTGACCCCAGAGATGGCAGCCCACCAGGCTCCCCCGTCCCTGGGATTCTCCAGGCAAGAACACTGGAGTGAGTTGCCATTTCCTTCTCCAATGCATGAAAGTGAAAAGTGAAAGTGAAGTCGCTTAGTCATGTCCGACTCCTAGCGACCACATGGACTCCAGCCTACCAGTCTCCTCCTTCCATGGGATTTTCCAGGCAAGAGTACTGGAGTGGGTTGCCATTGTCATCCGCTTACACATATATAATTCTACTAGTCTCTTTATGGATTTAGTTTTTCTCTTTTGAGATAAATGAGTTCAAGTCTCTGGAAGTAATGTGGAATAAAAATATTACTTAAAAATAATTTTGTGATCTGTTTTTGAAAAACCTTTGCCTTGTATAATCATCTATCTTTCTATTGTGAATATGTGGGTACTGACCTCTGTTCACAACATGTACATTTCCCATAATTCCAGTTTAGTGACATAACTAAGTTCTAAGTAAACTTTATCTGCTATTTCTTTAAGATATAAATCATGGCAATAAATATATATGTATTTTACAGCTTCAAACATGTTTTATTGGATCTGCATTCCCTGACATGTCCCTTAACTTTCCTACATTTTGATTTTAAAAACAAACTATTATTTATCATTCAGTCTAGTTAAAATAGTAATCTCAGTTCTAAGCTTATATATACCCTTCTCTGTGGAAATCTGTAGTGAAGAAGCTAGGATAATCTTTTCTTTCAGCATTCCTTCACCTCCTCTTTCTGCTTTAAGAGCCCCTGGAAAAAGACATAGTTCTTTCTTGGCTCTTGGTTTCCTCTTTGTGGCAGATATCCAAGTATATGGGTCATTTTGGTGGACCTTTAAAGGGCAAGATCTCTGCCATACAATTTCATGGTATTGATGGGTCCCTGATGACTCAGAAGGTAAAGAATCTGCCTGCAATGCTAGAGACCTGGATTTAATCCCTGGGTTGGGAAGATCCCTTTGAGAAGAGAATGGTAACCCACTCTAGTATTCTTGCATGGAGAATTCCATGGATAAATGAGCCTGATGGGCTACAGTCCATTGGGTTACAAAGAGCAACTAACACTCCACTCCACTTCTAGCTGACTACTTATGATTCCCCTTCAGTTACTGCTTCTAATCACTTGGAGCCATTCATTCAAGCAAATGACCGTGTTGCATAGACCCTATCCACAAGTAATCCAGCTATTTCCTACAGTGATTTGATGGCTTAAATGTCAGTTACTTTCTAGGAAGTTTCAGCATTCTTATGACTAGCTCACAAGTGGTCTGAGCAAATGGCAGATGTCTCCACTCACCTCTAAACTGCTCTGCTCTTCTCACTCATTCATTCCCAAGACAGGCATGTGACTGCTTCATCAACTCAGTTCAGTTCAGTTCAGTTCAGTCGCTCAGTCGTGTCCGACTCTTTCCGACCCCTTGAATCACAGCACACCAGGCCTCCCTGTCCATCACCAACTTCCAGAGTTCACTCAAACTCATGTCCATCGAGTCGGTGATGCCATCCAGCCATCTCATCCTCTGTCGTCCCCTTCTCCTCCTGCTCCCAATCCCTCCCAGTATCAGAGTCTTTTCCAATGAGTCAACTCTTCCCATGAGGTGGCCGAAGTATTGGAGTTTCAGCTTTAGCATCATTCCTTCCAATGAACACCCAGGACTGATCTCCTTTAGGATGGACTGGTTGGATCTTCCTGCAGTCCAAGGGACTCTCAAGAGCTTTCTTAAGTTGAACTTCAACATTTTAGGCAAAACTAGCATTTTAAAATTGTGCTCTAATAAGTAAAACAATAATGTTAAGAGCTATGCACAAGGGTGAAAAACTGTAAAATAAATAAATAAAAACCTCTTTGTTAATTAACTCCAGTGATGTACCACTGAAAAAACTTTGTTCCCTAAAATAATAGACAACAAGAAACTTTGCTTTTTTGCAATCACATTAGTGAGATGGGAACACCCCATATTTCCTGAGGAATGAACTGTGTGGCTACTTTGATACAGAGAAGTAGCCTCAATTTCCTACCCAAGTGTAAAGCGTCAGATAATGTGTTCTCAGATACGATTCCACATTCATTTTTACTTCATAGTTTCCAAGGAAACAGGACCTTAAGCCCATTTCTCAATCCAGTCCTGATCCTTTGCTTTCAGTGTATCAAAGAACTATTCACTTAAATTTTACTTAAACTTCACCTTGCCCCCCATACTAGTGAGAATATTGGTTTTTCCTTCCTTAGTTCTGATGAAATTCTCCAACAGTTCTGCTAATGTGCAATCTCTTACTGTAGCAAATAAATAATCATAACTTTGTCAGACTATGGATGTGCCACAGTTTAATGTCTTTGAGCAGATTTATTAATCATTTCCAAACAGTTTCTGTGCTCAACACTCCAAGAACTTAAAAATACATGTACTAATCACATTGACAGAAAGAAACCAGCAATAACAGAATTGTTTTAGGATCTCCTGGAAGCTGTGTTAAGAAAGCATGGAGAAAAAAAAAAAAGAGAGAGATTAATCTTTTTTTCCCCTAATTCTTTGAGTCCCTCCATTACTTGACTCTGATTCATGTTTTCTTGATCCTCATTCAAATGTGACCCTTTCTTTTATTCCCTATGTACTTTGTGCCTTCTGTTATGACATTTATAGTTTTTTGAATAATGGTTATTTGTGAGTTTGATTTGACATGGTTAGACTTCTTCATCAATATCCCTTACCTGGAATTTTGCACTATCCTCTACCTTATATACTCTACTAAAAGTCTACTTTTCTCACACTAACTAATGTGAAATTTTAAAAATATTAATTTGATCATGTTACTTCCCTCCTTGAAACTTTGATTTCCCATCACACTTGGAATAAAATATAAAGTTCTTATGCCCTCTAAGGGTTTCTGGGTACTGCTTTAATTTGATATCCCACTACTATTCTTCTTGAATACTTCCCTTTAGTCATTCTTGCTTCAGTGGGGGTTGGGGTTGGGGGGGTGAAGGCACCGAAGGAAAAATAGGCTCCCTTCTAGTGCCTTTGTGTTTGTTGTCACTCTTTCTAGCATTCTTGGTTTAGATGCGCACATCCTTCACATTTGTTCAGTCTCTTTTCAGATGTCCTTACCTCAGAGAGGACTTTGCCAGTGCTCTGGAAGTAGCAGGCCACTTCATTTAAACATCACTAATCACTTACTTGCCTTATTCATTTCTTGGCATATAACAACCTAGAAGTTATATATTAATTCTTATATGTGTATTTGTGTGTGCATGCCTATGTGTGTTTATGATGTAAGCTCCATGAGGTTAGCATGTTTCTCTTTATTTGCTTCTTTATCTACAGGCCAAACATAGTATCTGATACATTGTAGGAGGTTGGTAGATATTTACTGAATTAATGAATGTTGTCAAGTCATATTTTTATCTTGCTTGCATATATCACAGTTTCAGTTTTACATTCACAGTCAATTTAAAAACAGATTTGAGAGTGAAACAGTCTGTGTCTTCTAATCCTGCTCTGCTTTGTGACATATGGAAAGGTACTTAACTTTTCTTCAGTTTTCTGATCTGTAAGAAGACAATATCTTTATCTTAGAATTGCTGTAAGTATTAAGTGAATTATTCTGGCAGAGTTTTGGTGCTAGAGATGTGATTATATTTGCAATTTTTCCATTTAACTGGTGATTATTTGGATATCTGTTTTCCATTAAAATTTTAGGAGCCATATTAATTGTTTCCAACCATTGTCTCTCCACATTCCTACTCATAACATGAACTCTTTAAATATTCGTTGGGGGAAAAAAAAAAAAGAATGGTTTGTTTTGAGGTAAAGCATGCATGTTTGTGGGCTTCCCTAGTGGCTCAGTTGGTAAAGAATCTGCCTGTAATGTGGGAGACCTGGGTTTGATCCCTGGGTTGGGAAGATCTCCTGGAGGAGGGCATGGCAACCCACTCGAATATTCTTGCCTGAACAATCCCCAAGGGCAGAGGAGCCTGGCAGGCTACAAAGAGTTGGACAGGACCTAGTGACTAAGCACAAGCACATCCATGTTTGTATGCACCACATTCCCATATTCTGTAGTTACACGTAATTGTCACTAGATGGCAGACTTGTCATAGACAAGGCAAAGGTGCTGGTATTAAGACCTCAGACTGAAGAATGAGGGCACAAAATTGGGGCAAATGTCATATATGTGTTTGTAAGGTTGGTGAGATGAAAGGAATCTGAAAGTTTAAGCATAAAATAAGAATTGCATATATTTTATTCAGCTTCCTTTCATTGTGTACTTTACCCTCTGACTAGCTCATCTTTTTATATAGTAATGCATTTTAGCATTTCTATCGTTCCACCAACCTCTTATTATTATATTTATAATTTTTCTTAAAATTTTTGTTAAAATTGTTTGTTAAAAAACAATGTTTAAAAAGGTCTCTTAGTTAAACTCAGTTCAGTTCAGTCGCTCAGTCATGTCTGACTCATTGCAACCCCATGAACTGCAGCACACCAGGCCTCCCTGTCCATCACCAACTCGGGGACTTTACCCAAACTCATGTCCATTGAGTCCAGGATGCCATCCAACCATCTCATCCTCTGTCGTCCCATTCTTCTCCTGCCCTCAATCTTTCCCAGAATCAGGGTCTTTTCAAATGAATTAGCTCTTCACATCAGGTGGCCAAAATACTGGAGTTTCAGCTGCAACATCAGTCCTTCCAATGGACATCCAGGACTGATCTCCTTTAGAATGGACTCGTTTGATCTCCTTGCTGTCCAAGAGACTCTCAAGAGGCTTCTCCAACACCACAGTTCAAAAGCATCAATTCTTCGGCGCTCAGCTTTGTTTATAGTCCAACTCTCACATCCATACATGACTACTGCAAAAACCATAGCCTTGACTAGATGGACCTTTGTTGACAAAGTAATGTCTCTGCTTTTGAATATGCTGTCTAGGTTGGTCATAACTCTCCTTCCAAAGATTAAGCGTCTTTTAATTTCATGGCTGCAGTCACCATCTGCAGTGATTTTGGAGCCCCTAAAAATAAAGTCAGCCACTGTTTCCACATCTATTTGCCATGAAGTGATGGGACTGGTTACCATGATATTAGTTTTCTGAATGTTGAGCTTTAAGCCAGCTTTTCACTCTCCTCTTTCATTTTCTTCAAGTGGCTCTTTAGTTTTTCTTCTCTTTCTGCCATAAGGGTGGTGTCATCTGCATATCTGAGGTTATTGATATTTCTCCTGGCAATCTTGATTCCAACTTGTGCTTCTTCCAGCCCAGCATTTCTCATGATGTACTCTGCAGAGAAGTTAAATAAGCAGGGTGACAATATACAGCCTTGACGTACTCCTTTTCCTATTTGGAACCAGTCTGTTGTTCCATGTCCAGTTCTAACTGTTGCTTCCTGACCTTCATACAGGTTTCTCAAGAGGCAGGTCAAGTGGTCTGGTATTCCCATCTCTTTCAGAATTTTCCACAGCGTATTGTAATCCACACAGTCAAAGGCTTTGGCATAGTCAATAAAGCAGAAATAGATGTTTTCCTGGAACTTTCTTGCTTTTTCCATGATCCAGTGGATGTTGTCAATTTGATCTCTCATTCCTTGCCTTTTCTAAATACAGCTTGAACATCTGGAAGTTCACGGTTCACATATTGCTGAAGCCTGGCTTGAAGAATTTTGAGCATTACTTTACTAACATGTGAGATGAGTGCAATTGTGCAGTTGTTTGAGCATTCTTTGGCATTGCCTTTCTTTGGGATTGGAATGAAAACTGACCTTTTCCAGTCCTGTGGCCACTGCTGAGTTTTCCAAATTTGCTAACATATTGAGTGCAGCACTTTCACGGCATGATCTTTCAGGATTTGAAATAGTTCAACTGGAATTCCATCACCTCCACTAGCTTTGTTCTCACTGATGCTTCCTAAGGCCCACTTGACTTCACATTCCAGGATGTCTGGCTCTAGGTGAGTGATCACAAAATCATCATTATCTTGGTTGTGAAAATCTTTTTTGTACAGTTCTGTGTATTCTTGCCACCTCTTCTTAAAATCTTCTGCTTCTGTTAGGTCCATACCATTTCTGTCCTTTATTGAGCACATCTTTGTGTGAAATGTTCCCTTGGTATCTCTAATTTTTTGGAGAGGTCTCTAGTATTTCCCATGGAGAAGGAAATGGCAACCCACTCCAGTGTTCTTGCCTGGAGAATCCCAGGGACGGCGGAGCCTAGTGGGCTGCCGTCTATGGGGTCGCACAGAGTCGGACATGACTGAAGTGACTTAGCAGCAGCAGCAGCTAGTATTTCCCATTTTATTGTTTTTCTCTATTTCCTCATTGATCACTGAGGAAGGCTTTCTTATCTCTCTTTGCTATTCTTTGGAACTCTGCATTCAAATGGGTGTATCTTTCTTTTTCTCCTATGCTACTGGAGATCAGTGGAGAAATAACTCCAGAAAGAATGAAAGGATGGTGCCAAAGCAAAACAACACCCAGATGTGGATGTGACTGGTGATAGAAGCAAGGTCTGATGTTGTAAAGAGCAATATTAACTAGGAATGGAAGTTAATGGAATGTTAGGTCCATGAATCAAGGCAAATTGGAAGTGGTCAAACAGGAGATGGCAAGAGTGAACGTCGACATTCTAGAAGGCAGCAAACTAAAATGGACTGGAATGGGTGAGTTTAACTCAGATGACCATTATATCTACTACTGTGGGCAAGAATCCCTTAGAAGAAATGGAGTAGCCATCATAGTCAACAAAAGAGTCCAAAATGCAGTACTTGAATGCAATCTCAAAACGACAGAATGATCTCTGTTCATTTACAAGGTAAACCATTCAATATCACGATAATCCAAGTCTATGCCCTGACCAGTAATGCTGAAGAAGCTGAAGTTGAATGGTTCTATGAAGACCTACAAGACCTTTTAGAATTAACACCTAAAAAAGATGTCCTTTATTCTCCAACACCACATCTGGAATTTCTTGGTCATATACTGTTGAAACGTTGCTTGGAGAATTTTGAGCTTTACTGTGCTAGAGTGAGATGAGTGCAATTGTCTGGTAGTTTGAACATTCTTTGGCATTGTCTTTCTTTGGGATTGGAATGAAAACTGACCTTTTCCAGTCCTGTAGCCACTGCTATGTTTTATTCAAATTTGCCGACATATTGAGTGCAGCACTTTCACATCTTCATCTTTTAGGATTTGAAATAGCTCAACTGGAATTCCATCACCTCCAATAGTTTTGTTTGTAGTGGTGCTTCCTAAGGCCCACTTGAGTTCCCATTCCAGGATGTCTGGCTCTAGGTGAGTGATCACATCATCATGGTTATCTGGGTCATTACAATCTTTTTTGTATAGTTCTTCTATGTATTCTTGCCACCTTTTCTTAATATCTTCTGCTTCTGTCAGGACCATACCATTTCTGTCCTTTATTGTGCCCATCTTTGCATGAAAATTTCCCTGTAAATTTCCCTGTTATCTCTAATTTTCTTTCCCTTTCTATTATTTTCCTCTATTCTTTTGCACTGATCACTGAGGAAGACTTTCTTATCTCTCCTTGCTGTTCTCTGGAACTCTGCATTCAGATGGGTAAAACTTTCCTTTTTATCTTTGCCTTAAGCCTCTATTCTTTTCTCAGCTGTTTGTAAGGCCTCTTCAGACAACCATTTTCCCTTTTTTATTTTTTGAGGGGAGGATGGTCTTGATCACTACCTCCTGTACAATGTTATCAACCTTCATTCATAATTCTTCAGCGACTGTCTATGAAATCTAATCCTTTTAATATATTTGTCACTTCCAGTGTATAATCTTAAGGGATTTGATTTAGGTCATAGCTGAATGGTCTAGTGGTTTTCCCTACTTTCTGAAGTTTAAGTCTGAATTTTGCAGTAAGAAATTCATGATCTGAGCCACAGTCAGGTCCCAGGCTTTATTTTGCTGACTGCATAGTGTTTCTCCAACTTTGGCTGCAAAGAATATAATCAATCTGATTTTGACATTGACCATCTGATGATGTCCATATGTAGAGTCATCTCTTGTGTTGTTGGAAGAAGGTGTTTGCTATGACCATTGCGTTCTCTTGGTAAAATTCTGTTAGCCTTTGCCCTGCTTCGTTTTGTACTCCAAGGCCAAACTTGCCTGATTATTCCAGGTATCTCTTGACTTCCAACACTTGCATTCCAGTCCCCTATGATGACAAGGACATCTTGTTTTGGTGTTAATCCTAGAAGGTCTTGTATGTCATCATAGAACCATTCAACTTCAGCTTTTCAGCATTAGTGTTTGGGGCATAGACTTGGATTACTTAAACTTCGACCACTGTGAAAATGAAAATTAGTCTAAAGTTCCTAATTTTTTACATATATGTAATAGAATAATTATACATAAATAATATAAACAACATATATAAATTATATATGCATATAATAATTACTAAGCTAAAATTTAGATATGTGGTCAACACTGCTATTTATTAATGCCCCTCATCCATTTTCTTTCCCCTTAAAATGATGATACATCATCTAGACTGGAAAAGACGTTTTCAAGTCTCCCTCCAAGCTAGATATATTTATGTACTGGACAGTGGCATATAAACAGACCTATTCTCTGCCTCCTGTAAATAATACCCTTAAAGAAAAAGGAAATATCTTTCCTTCCCTCTTTCCTTTTTACTTTTTTATAGGTGGTAGTGAATCTTCTATGAATACATAGATGGACACAGGATAGAAGGAGGCTGACTCTGTGATTAATTTGTGTAGCACAACTGCCACACCAGCATGGGCCCTTAAAACTTGTGTGAGAATAAATTTCTTTTTTATTTGTGCCATTGGTGATGCTATATTTGAAATGTGTATCATAAAAATGCATATCATAGTCATCTGAGTTATTCCAATTAGATGGTTTAATGTTTTACATATTTTTAAAAATTACAAAATATATGTGTTAGTGTGCTTATGCATTGAGTAAGAAATCAGAAATCTTACCCTCTGCACCCTCTTGTCTAGTACTGGTCTTAAGAGTTTGGTGCTGTTATTGCACTTGCCTGACAAAGCCAGTTGTAATGTGTTCATTCCCTCCTGTGTAAGGTATTAATGTCAAACACACCTCTCCAGAACAGTGTTCACAAGTCCCTGGGCTTAGAGGCTGCCAACGAGAAAAGGGGAAAGGACAGAAGCAGAGAAGAGAAGGGGAGTGGGAGCAGGGGAGAAACATATGACATGCCACTTATTGCCTGCTTGCATTTTTTAATAAGGCTGACATAAGATTAACTTTGAGGCTTCCCTAGTGTCTCAGTGATAAAGAATCACCTGCCAATGCTGGAGATGCGAGTCTGATTCTTGGACAGGAAGATCCCCTGGAGAAGGAAATGGCAACCTGCTCCAGTATTCTTGCCTGGGTCATACCATGGACAGAGAAGCCTGGTGGACTACAGTCCATGAGGTCTCAAAGAGTAGGATGACTTAGTAACTAAAACAACAGCAACAGTAGGATTAATATCTTCAAAGTAGGTATAAGGGTTAAGGAGTGGGAGTGGAGATCAAAAAAGTCAGGGTGAAGTGTTTTGCAGACAACTTGCTTATCTAGAATAGCAGAAATGATAAAGTAAGTATGAGCATCTGACAACTTTCTCACTGGTAGTAATTTACTACAGTCAACTCTATTTCTGACAGATATGTATCCTTTTAACTCAGTTTTAAAAGTTGCATTAAACCTGATTACAATTAAAAATGGGCATGATGACTAATTTTATGTGTCAGTTTGGCTGAGCTATGGTGCCAAATACATATTCAAACATTATTTTAGTTATTTCTGTGAGGGTGTTTTTAGATGAGATTAATATTTAAATTGGTGAAGTTTGAATGGAATGGATTCAAAGTGGATAGGGTTCATCTAATCAGTTTAAGGTTTAGATAGAAAAACAGACAGACCTCCCCCAAGTAAAAGGGAATTCTGCTTTTGATTTGAACTGTAGCATTGATTCTTCCCTGAGTCTCCAGCCTCTCTGCCTGAAAACCCTGTCAATTTTGGGCTTGTTAACCTCCGTAATCAGGTAAGCCAGTTTCTTAAAACAAATATCTTCATATATTCAGAGAGAACCCTGGCCAATACAAAGGCATAACTGAAATACTTACTAAATATGAATTATGTTCATATTCATTTTCTATAAGAAATTTCAACTCCACATGAAGGTAAAATGATGATGGTGGTGATAATTGCAATATAGCCATACTAATTTATTATTAAATGTAATATACCCCACTTCTAAGGTAAGAGAAACCCAAGTAAGACAGTAGGTGTTGTGAGAGGGCATCAGGGGGAAGACACAGTGAAATCATAATCACAGAAAACTAGTCAATCTAATCACACTAGGACCACAGCCTTGTCTAACTCAATGAAATTAAGCCATGCCATGTGGGGCCACCCAAGATGGGCGGGTCATGGTGGAGAGGTCTGACAGAATGTGGTCCACTGGAGAAAAGAATGGCAAACCACTTCAGTATTCTTGCCTTGAGAACCCAATGAACAGTATGAAAAGGCAAAATGATAGGATACTGAAAGCGGAACTCCCCAGGTCAGTAGGTGCTCAATATGCAGCTGGAGATCAGTGGAGAAATAACTCCAGAAAGAATGAAGGGATGGAACCAAAGCAAAAACAATACCCAGTTGTGGATGTGACTGGTGATAGAAGCAAGGTCTGATGCTGTAAACAGCAATATTGCATAGGAACTTGGAATGTCAGGTCCATGAGTCAAGGCAAATTGGAAGTGGTCAAACAGGAAATGGCAAGAGTGAACGTCGACATTCTAGGAATCAGTGAACTAAAATGGACTGGAATGGGTGAATTTAACTCAGATGACCACGATACTACTGCGGATAGGAATCCCTTAGAAGAAGTGGAGTAGCCATCATGGTCAACAAAAGAGTCCAAAATGCAGTACTTGGATGCAATCTCAAAACGACAGAATGATCTCTGTTCATTTCCAAGGCAAACCATTCATATCACAGTAATCCAAGTCTATGCCCCAACCAGTAACGCTGAAGAAAATGAAATTGAATGGTTCTATGAAGACCTCCAAGACCTTTTAGAACTAACACCCCAAAAAGATGTCCTTTTCATTACAGGGGACTAGAATGCAAAAGTAGGAAGTCAAAAAACACCTGGAGTAACAGGCAAAATTGGCCTTGGAATACGGAATGAAGCAGGGCAAAGGCTAATAGAGTTTTGCCAAGAGAACACACTGGTCATAGCAAACACCCTCTTCCAACAACACAAGAGGAAACTCTACACATGGACATCACCAGATGGTCAATACTGAAATCAGTTCAGTTCAGATCAGTCACTCAGTCGTGTTTGACTCTTTGCGACCCCATGAATTGCAGCACGCCAGGCCTCCCTGTCCATCACCATCCCCCGGAGTTCACTCAGACTCACCTCCATCGAGTCCCTGATGCCATCCAGTCATCTCATGCTCGGTCGTCCCCTTCTTCTCCTGCCCCCAATCCCTCTCAGCATCAGAGTCTTTTCCAATGAGTCAACTCTTCGCATGAGGTGGCCAAAGTACTGGAGCTTCAGTATCATTCCTTCCAAAGAAAGCCCAGGGCTGATCTCCTTCAGAATGGACTGGTTGGATCTCCTTGCAGTCCAAGGGATTCTCAAGAGTCTTCTCCAACACCACAGTTCAAAAGCATCAATTCTTCGGCGCTCAGCCTTCTTCACAGTCCAACTCTCACATCCATACATGACCACAGGAAAACCCATAGCCTTGACTAGACGGACATTAGTCGGCAAAGTAATGTCTTTGCTTTTGAATATACTATATACGTTGGTCATAACTTCTCTTCCAAGGAGTAAGCGTCTTTTAATTTCATGGCTGCAATCACCATCTGCAGTGATTTCGGAGCCCAAAAAAATAAAGTCTGACACTATTTCCACTGTTTCCCCATCTATTTCCCATGAAGTGATGGGACCAGATGCCATGATCTTCGTTTTCTGAATGTTGAGCTTTAAACCAACTTTTTCACTCTCCTCTTTCACTTTCATCAAGAGGCTTTTTAGCTCCTCTTCACTTTCTGCCATAAGGGTGGTGTCATCTGCATATCTGAGGTTATTGATATTTTTCCAGGCAATCTTGATTCCAGCTTGTGCTTCTTCCAGTCCAGTATTTCTCATGATGTACTCTGCATATAAGTTAAATAAGCAGGGTGACAATATACAGCCTTGACGTACTCCTTTTGCTATTTGGAACCAGTCTGTTGTTCCATGTCCAGTTCTAACTGTTGCTTCCTGACCTGCATACAGATTTCTCAAGAGGCAGGTCAAGTGGTCTGGTATTCCCATCTCTTTCAGAATTTTCCACAGTTAATTGTGATCCACACAGTCAAAGGCTTTGGCATAGTCAATAAAGCACAAATAGATGTTTTTCCGGAACTCTCTTGCTTTTTCCATGATCCAGCGGATGTTGGCAATTTAATTTCTGGTTCCTCTGCCTTTTCTAAAACCAGCTTGAACATCAGGGAGTTCACGGTTCATGTATTGCTGAAGCCTGGCTTGGAGAATTTTCAGCATTACTTTACTAGTGTGTGAGATGAGTGCAATTGTGCAGTAGTTTGAGCATTCTTTGGCATTGCCTTTCTTTGGGATTGGAATGAAAACTGACCTTTTCCAGTCCTGTGGCCACTGCTGAGTTTTCCAAATTTGCTGGCATATTGAGTGCAGAACTTTCACAGCATCATCTTTCAGGATTTGAAACACCTCAACTGGCATTCCATCACCTCCTCTAGCTTTGTTCGTAAGTGATGCTTTCTAAGGCCCACTTGACTTCACATTCCAAGATGTCTGGCTCTAGATTAGTGATCACAACATCATAATTATCTGGGTCATGAAGATTTTTTTTGTACAGTTCTTCTGTGTATTCTTGCCACCTCTTCTTAATATCTTCAGCTTCTGTTAGGTCTATACCATTTCTGTCCTTTATTGTGCCCATCTTTGCATGAAATATTCCCTTGGTATCTCTAATTTTCTTAAAGAGATCTCTAGTCTTTCCCATTCTGTTGTTTCCCTCTATTTCTTTGCATTGATTGCTGAAGAAGGCTTTTTTATCTCTTCTTGCTATTCTTTGGAACTCTGCATCCAGATGCTTATATATTTCCTGCTGTAAAGAGTGATATTGCATAGGAACCTGGAATGTCAGGTCCATGAATCAAGACAAATTGGAAGTGGTCAAAGAAGAGATGACAAGGGTGAACGTCGACGTTCTAGGAATCAGTGAACTAAAATGGACTGGAATGGGTGAATTTAACTCAGATAACCATTATATCTACTACTGTGGGCACTAATCCCTCAGAAGAAATTGAGTAGCCATCATGGTCAACAAAAGAGTCCGAAATGCAGTACTTGGATGCAATCTCAAAAACGACAGAATGATCTCTGTTCATCCCCAAGGCAAACCATTCAATATCACAGTTATCCAAGTCTATGCCCCAACCAGTAACGCTGAAGAAACTCAAGTTGAATGGTTTTATGAAGACCTCCAAGACCTTTTAGAACTAACACCCAAAAAAGATGTCTTTTTCATTATAGGGGACTGGAATGCAAAAGTAGGAAGTAAAGAAACACCTGGAGTAACAGGCAAATTTGGCCTTGGAATGAAGAATGAAGCAGGGCAAAGACTAATAGAGTTTTGCAAAGAAAATGCACTGCTCATAGCAAACACCCTCTTCCAACAACACAAGAGAAGTCTCTACACATGGACATCACCAGATGGTCAAAACCAGAATCAGATTGATTATATTCTTTGCAGCCAAAGATGAAGAAGCTCTATACAGTCAACAAAAATAAGACCAGGAGCTGACTGTGGCTCAGATCATGAACTCCTTATTACCAAATTCAGAATTAAACTGAAGAAAGTAGGGAAAACCGCTAGACCATTCAGGTATGACCTAAATCAAATCCCTTATGATTATACAGTGGAAGTGAGAAATAGATTTAAGGGCCTAGATCTGATAGATAGAGTGCCTGATGAACTATGGAATGAGGTTCATGACATTGTACAGGAGACAGGGATCAAGACCATTCCCATGGAAAAGAAATGCAACAAAGCAAAATGGCTGTCTGGGGAGGCCTTACAAATAGCTGTGAAAAGAAGAGAGGTGAAAAGCAAAGGAGAAAAGGAAAGATGTAAGCATCTGAATGCAGAGTTCCAAAGAATACCGAAATCAGATGGATTATATTCTTTGCAGCCAAAGATGGAGAAGCTCTATACAGTCAGCAAAAACAAGACCGGGAACAGACTGTAGCTCAGATCATGAACTCCTTACTGCCAAATTTGGGCTTAAATTGAAGAAAATAGAGAAAACCACTAGACCATTCAGGTATGACCTAAATCAAATCCCTTATGATTATATAGTGGAAGAGAGAAATAGATTTAAGGGACTAGATCTGATAGATAGAGTGCCTGTTGAACTATGGACGGAGGTTCATGACATTGTACAGGAGACAGGGATCATGATCTTCCGCATGGAAAAGAAATGCAAAAAAGCAAAATGGCTATCTGGAGGGCTTTACAAATAGCTGTGAAAAGAAGAGAAGCAAAAAAGCAAAGGACAAAAGGAAAGATATAAGCATCCGAATGCAGAGTTCCAAAGAATAGCAAGGAGAGATATGAAAGCCTTCCTCAGTGATCAGTGCAAAGAAATAGAGGAAAAGAACAGAATGGGAAAGACTAGAGATCTTGTCAAGAAAATTAGAGATACCAAGGGAACATTTCATGCAAAGATGGCCTTGATAAAGGACAGAAATTGTTTGGACCTAACGGAAGCAGAAGATATTAAGAAGAGGTGGCAAAAATGCACAGAAGAACTGTATAAATCAAATCAAATCAATCAACCAAGATAATGATGATTTTGTGATCACTCACCTAGAGCCAGACATCCTGGAATGTGAAGTCAAGTGGGCCTTAGAAAGCATCACTACAAACAAAGCTAGTGGAGGTGATGGAATTCCAGTTGAGCTATTTCAAATCCTGAAAGATGATGTTGTGAAAGTGCTGCACTCAATATGTCAGCAAATTTGGAAAACTCAGCAGTGGCCACAGGACTGGGAAAGCTCAATTTTCATTCCAATCCCAAAGACCACTGCCAAAGATTGTTCAAACTACTGCACAATTGCACTCATCTCACATGCTAGTAAAATAATGCTCAAAATTCTACAAGCCAGGCTTCAACAATACCTGAACCTTGAACTTTCAGATGTTCAAGCTGGTTTTAGACAAGGCAGAGGAACCAGAGATCAAATTGCCAACATCGGCTGGATCATGGAAAAAGCAAGAGAGTTCCAGGAAAACATCTATTTGTGCTTTATTGACTATGCCAAAGCCTTTGACTGTGTGGATCACAATCAACTGTGGAAAATTCTGAAAGAGATGGTAATACTAGACCACCTGCCTCTTGAGAAATCTGTATGCAGGTCAGGAAGCAACAGTTAGAACTGGACATGGAACAACAGACTGGTTCCAAATAGGAAAAGGAGTACGTCAAGGCTGTATATTGTCACCCTGCTTATTTAACTTCTCTGCAGAGTACATCATGAGAAATGCTGGGCTGGAAGGAGCACAAGCTGGAATCAAGATTGCCCGGAGAAATATCAATAACCTCAGATATGCAGATGACACCACCCTTATGGCAGAAAGTGAAGATGAGGTAAAAAGCCTCTTGATGAAAGTGAAAGAGGAGAGTGAAAAAGTTGGTTTAAAGCTCAACATTCATAAAACTGAGATCATGGCATCCAGTCCCATCACTTCACGGGAAATAGATGGGGAAACAGTGGAAACAGTGGCTGACTTTATTTTTTTTGGCTCCAAAATCACTGCAGATGGTGATTGCAGCCATGAAATCAAAGGACGCTTACTCCTTGGAAGTAAAGTTACGGCTAACCTAGATAGCATATTCAAAAGCAGAGACATTACTTTGTCAACAAAGGTCTGTCTAGTCAAGGCTATGGTTTTTGCAGTAGTCATGTATGGATGTGAGAGTTGGACTGTGAAGAAACCTGAGCACCGAAGAATTGATGTTTTGAACTGTGGTGTTGGAGAAGACTCTTGAGAGACTCTTACACTGCAAGGAGATCCAACCAGTCCATCCTAAAGGAGATCAGTCTTGGGTGTTCTTTGGAAGGAATGATGCTAAAGCTGAAACTCCAGTACTTTGGCCACCTCATGCAAAGAGTTGACTCATTAGAAAACAGTCTGATGCTGGGAGGGATTGGGGGCAGGAGGGGAAGGGGACGACAGAGGATGAGATAGCTGGATGGCATCACCAACTCGATGGATGTGAGTTTGAGTGAACTCTGGAAGTTGGTGATGGACAGGGAGGCCTGGCATTCTGCAATTCATGGGGTCACACAGAATCGGACACGACTGAGCAACTGAACTGAACTGAATTATATTATTATTCAGTTTATTTAAAACCTTTCAATGTTATGTTGTCCTTAACATATTACCAGCCATGTATCTTGGTCCCTATCTGTTATTTATTAATTTATCAAGCAAAATTATTGTCTATAGCAAACTAATTCAAATGTAAATCAAATAATTTACCATGACAAGTAAACAGAAATGTTTACTCAGTAAGCTTTACCTTTGGGTTCTTCTGCAGCTAGTGGAAAATGTCCCCTTGTACTAATGAATAGATTCAGTTAAGCTAGCCAAAGCACCTGCCAAAAATACCTTAAAAACGTTCCTTTTACACAACCTTCAAAATTAAATGTGCTCAAATGTTAATTCAGGGTACTAAAGGAACAAGCACATACCTTGTGCTAATCAGTGTTTATATGAAGTGGGAATTCAAATTACTGAGGCTTAATTGTATAAGGATATCTGGAATCTAGCAATAATTTTGGGGTAAGATGTTTGTATAAGGCATTACTCAAGTAAATATATTTCTCTCATTTTTTAATTCAATCAAGTATCTTTCTAAATTTCTTTTTTTTTTTTTGAGGGGAATGGATGATTTTTATTATACAACAAGAAAAGCAAGGAAGTGATTATTATTATGATCACATTCAAACTTGTCGGTTCAGTCAGTTCAGTCGCTCAGTCATGTCTGACTCTTTGCGACCACATGAACCGCAGCACTCCAGGCCTCCCTATCCATCACCAACTGCTGGAGTCTACCCAAACCCATATGCATTGAGTCGGTGATGCCATCCAACTATCTCATCCTCTGTCATCCCCTTCTTCTCCTGGCATCAATTTTTCCCAGCATCAGGGTCTTTTCAAATGAGTCAGCTCTTTGCATCAGGTGGCCAAAGTACTGGAGTTTCAGCTTCAACATCAGTCCTTCCAATGAACACCCAGGACTGATCTCCTTTAGGATGGACTGGTTGGATCTCCTTGCAGTCCAAGGGACTCTCAAGAGTCTTCTCCAACACCACAGTTCAAAAGCCTCAATTCCTTTCTTTATAGCCCAACTCTTACATCCATACATGACTACTGGAAAAACTATAGCCTTGACTAGACAGACCTTTGTTGACAAAGTAATGTCTCTGCTTTTGAATGTGCTGTCTAGATTGGTCATAACTCTCCTTCCAAGGAGTAAGCGTCTTTTAATTTCATGGCTGCAGTCACCATCTGCAATGATTTTGGAGGCCCCCAAAATAAAGTCAGCCACTGTTTCCCCATCTATTTGCCATGAAATGATGGGACTGGATGCCATTATCTTCATTTTCTTAATGTTGAGCTTTAAACCAGCTTTTTCACTCTCCTCTTTCACTTTCATTAAGAAGCTCTGTAGTTCTTCACTTTCAAACTTGTAGGGTCACTGAATATTCTCCAAGCTTAAGGTGTCTCCACACTCAAGCTGGGACACACCATGAAAATACTTTCCCAGATTTCTGCTCTCACAGGAAAGATCACTGAGATAAAGGCCTTTCCCATGCTTTAGAGCCCATCTACTCCCATTCCTTCAATAATATTGTTTCATAAGTTAATCATCAGTTCTTTTTTCATAGCTTTATCTTATCACTCATTATTTCCTTCCCTTCTGAAAATAAACATATGTACTTGATTTCTCCTGTCTTGAAACACTCTCCCTTAGCTCTGTGTATCTTGATCACACTCACTCCTTTATTTCACTGCCAAACTTTTTGTAAGCGATTTTATAGGCTTGCTCTCTTCACTTCTTTATTTCCGTAATTCAGAAATATTTCAAAACCAAAGCTTAGAGCTTGGCTTTGCACATAATATCAAATTCTTAACCTTGTGGCCAAACATATGTAGTAATTTCTAGGCACAATTTACAGAAGAGGAAACAGATTCAAAGAATCCAAAGGATTTGCTGAAGATAACCTATATCCAAAACATGTTCACCATAATATAGATATTGTCATCCTTTCCTAAAATTCTTAACTGGTGTTCACTCTTGGAGTGATTACTCTATTAATATGTATAAGGCACTGACCAATCTCTTTACCCAGTTTTTCATGTTTGTTACTTACCACAGCTCTGTGATGTGGATGCTCCCATTCATTTCTCAACCTCCATTCATCTTCCAAATTCATATGAAATCATTTTTAATTAAAAATGCTTTTTACTTCCTAAATAACTTATTTTTATTTTTTATTTTTAAATTTCTATTGGAGTATAGTTGATTTATAATGTTGTGTTAGTTTCAGATATACAGCAAAGTGAATCAGTTATGCATATACATACACATTTTTAGATTATTTTCTCATATAGGCCATTACAGAGTATTGAGTAGAGTTCCCTGTGCTATACAGTAGGTCCTTATTGGTTATCTATTTTATATATAGTATATGTATATGTTAATTCCAACCTCCTAATTTGTCCCCGATCTTTATAACCATAAGATTTCTTTCTACATCTGTAACTCTATTTCTGTTTTGTAGATTAGTTCATTTGTACCCATTTTAAGATTTGATGTATAAATGATGTCATGATTTTTGTGTTTCTGTGCTTGACTTCATTCAGTATGACAGTCTCTAGGTCCATCCAATGTAGCTGCAAATGGCATCATTTCATTCTCTTTAATGGCTGAATAATGTTCTGCTGGGGCTTCCCTGGTGCCTCATTGGTAAAGAATCCACCTGCCAATGTAGGAGACACAGATTCGATCCCCGGATGGGGAAGAGTCCCTAGAGAAGAAAATGGCAACCCATGCCAGTATTCTTGCCTGGGAAATACCATGGACAGAAGAGCCTGGTAGGTTACAGTCTATGGAGTTGTAAAAGAGTCAGACACAACTTAGCGACTAAACCACAACAACAACCATATCTTCTTTGTCCATTCCTCTTTTGATAAATGAAATGGCTTTTTAAATTGGAAATAATGTATTGATTCTCAGATCAAGTCAACACCTTTTTCATTTTTATTTATTTCTCTGTGGCATTTTAGTGTTTCTTTGTACAGAAAGATATCTTCAATAATGTTAAAGTAGGAAAAACCCTTTGCTTACACATATTTTTAATAGGAAAAAAATAGAAAATATCAGTAAATAGGAGAAGAAATAAATATTAATCCTATTAACTAAAGATTATCACCATTACTACTTCACTGTATATACTTATAATTTTTTTTCTGATACAGACATACATTAACATAGTCAAACAACTTTCTGGCCCCTCCATCATCATCAATTTGCTTGAATCATTCTTTCTTGGTCCTCTGCCTATTTCCTAGGACACTATCAATCAGTCTCCTTTACTAATAGCCTCTTTCTCTCTGAATCCCTTAAATGTTTCTGATTCCCAGGGATCTAATTATGCCCTTCTCACTATCCATTCTCATGTGTGTGTGTGTGTGTGTGTGCACACGTGCATGTGCACACACACACGAATGTGTGCATGCACTAAATTGCTTCAATCCTATCTGACTTTTTGTGACCCTGTGGAATACAGCCCACCAGGCTCCTCTGTCCATGAGATTTTCTAGACAAGAATACTGGATGAGTTGCCATTTCCTCCTCCCTATGGACTATAGCCCACCAGACTCCTCTGTCCATGAGATTTTCCAGGCAAGAATATTGGAGTGAGTTGCCATGTCCTCCTCCCTGGGAGTTTCCCAATCCAGGGATTAAACCCGCATCTCTTACCTCTCCTGCTGCCTGATTTGGCAGGAGGGTTCTGTATATTATCTAGGCACCTGGTTTCTATTTATAGCTTCCTATCACAGTTTCATCACCATATTTTCAGCCTTCACTAACGACTTACTCTCCATTTCCCAAGGCATCACCCTTCACCTAGGGTCTAAGCCAATGACCTTTGCTTTCATTGTTAATGCAGCAGACCTCAATTCTCAGTACTTATATCTGTATCATTTATTTAGTACCTAATGAATCATATGAATATGTGGTGGCTTAAAACATCACACATTTCTGTGGATCACAATTGGATGAGGCTCACACTGTGATTCATATATGTCTGTAGTCTTCTGAATGTTCAACTGTGGATAGATGGTCTAAGATATTGTATTAGCTTCCTACTGCTACCATAAATAAACTACTTAAGATTTAGAGGCTTAAAACACACAAATTTATTGCTTCACAGTTCCATAGGTCAGAAGTTTAAATTGGCTCCGCTGGTTTCTCTGCTCTGGATTTCACAAGGAACAAAAACCAATGTATTGGCTAGCTGAGTTCTTATGAGAAGACCCAAGGGAGAATCAATTTCCAAGCTCTTTTGGGCTGTTGGGAGAATCTAATTCCTCATGGTTATAGGGCAGAGATCCTCATTTTCTGTTAGCTGGGGGTTGACGTTAGCTAATAGAGGAATTTTTTTTTTTTTTTTGTACATACCAGAACCAGCATCAGTATTTTCAATCCTTCTCATGCTTGGAATCTCTTGTACTTCCCCTTCTTCCAGTCTCTCTGACTCATTTTTCTGCTTTTAAATGAAATTTCAGGTAGTCATAAAACAAAACATGTTAACTCTGGAACTCAAAATAACAACTGAATTTATATTCACAGGGACACAATTGAAACTTGTACTTTTCCGGCTGATATTTCCATTCCCTTTTTCATAAGAGGGAAAGAGGAGAGTGAAAATTTTGGCTTAGAGTCAACATTCAGAAAACGAAGATCATGGCATTTGGTCCCATCACTTCATGGGAAATAGATAGGGAAACAGTGGAAACAGTGGCTGACTTTATTGTTTGGGGCTCCAAAATTACTGCAGATGGTGACTGCAGCCATGAAATTAAAAGATGCTTACTCCTTGGAAGGAAAGTTATGACCAACCTAGACAGCATATTAAAAAGCAGAGACATTACTTTGCCAACAAAACTCTGTCTAGTCAAGGCTATGGTTTTTCCTGTGGTCATGTATGGATGTGAGAGTTGGACTGTGAAGAAAGCTGAGTGCTGAAGAATTGATGCTTTTGAATGGTGGTGTTGGAGAAGACTCTTGAGAGTCCCTTGGACTGCAAGGAGATACAACCAGTCCATTCTAAAGGAGATCAGTCCTGGGTGTTCATTGGAAGGACTGATGCTAAAGCTGAAACTCCAATACTTTGGCCGCCTCATACAAAGATTTGACTCATTGGAAAAGACTCTGATGCTGGGAGGGTTTGGAGGCAGGAGGAGAAGGGGACGACAGAGGATGATATGGTTGGATGGCATCACCAACTCGATGGACATGAGTTTAAGTAATCTCAGGGTGTTGGTGATGGACAGGGAGGCCTGGTGTGCTGTGATTCATGGGGTCACAAAGAGTCAGACATGACTGAGCAACTGAACTGAACTGAACTGAACTGAAGTATGTTAAGATGTTCTGCTACATTTTCTTTCATTTATCCTGTCAAATTTTTTTGGCTTCAAGGTCCAGAAACCTACTTAAACTAATTTAAGCAAAAAGTTGTTTATTATAAAGCCACAGATGTCTCAGGATTCCAAAGAATCAAAATAATTAATGTTAGGCTTCATGGAATCTGGATTTGGGATGTCAGGAACTGAGACCACTCTGTTATTTTCAGAAATCCTATG
Organism: Oryx dammah; assembly: GCF_014754425.2. Lineage (NCBI taxonomy): Eukaryota > Metazoa > Chordata > Mammalia > Artiodactyla > Bovidae > Oryx > Oryx dammah. Next base: position 38,357,082 of record NW_024070212.1, read on the forward strand.
AACTCTAAAATCAGATTTCTACCTTTCTATCTGCTGCTGTAGTACTTGGTTTCTCTTTTTGTCTCACCACCTTCTTACTCCTTTTATATAATGATTGTTAGACCATCAGCAACAAGTTGAAATTAAGAATGTTCAGCATCTATTTTTTTCAGTAATTGATATGATCATTTTGTCTTAGTTTATTTCTTGAAATATTTAGCATTGGACTTCCAGTGCCTTGACTGGCTTTGGGATAGAGGATGATCCATGGTTGCATATGAGGAGGTGAGTTAAAAGGCAGTAAGTTCTGTCTTTCAAGGGTCTATATTTACAGTAGATTCTAGAAAATGAGTATTTAAGAAAGGAAATAACAGACATGTCTATTATACTTGTCAAAAATCTGGAAAGTAGAATTTTAAGGAATATTTAAATAATATGTCATAGTGCTGTGCTTTGCTCAGTCATGTCTGACTCTTTGTGACCCCATGGACTCTAGCCAGCCAGGCTCCTCTGTTCATGGGGATTCTCCAGGCAAGAATACTGGAGTGGGTTGCCATGCCTCCTCCGGTGGATCTTCCCAACCCAGGGATCAAATGCAGGTCTCCCACATTATAGGTGGATTCTTTACCAACTGAGCCACCAGGGAAGCCCAATATGTCATTAGTTCAGTTCGGTTCAGTCACTCAGTGGTGTCCGACTTTTTGCGACCCCATGAATCACAGCACTCCAGGCCTCCCTATTCATCACCATCTCCCGGAGTTCACTCAGACTCACGTACATCAAGTCCGTGATGCCATCCAGTCATCTCATCCTCGGTCGTCTCCTTCTCCTCCTGCCCCCGATCCCTCCCAGCAGGACTCTTTTCCAGTGAGTCAACTCTTTGCATGAGGTGGCCAAAGTACTGCAGTTTCAGCTTTAGCATCATTCCTTCCCAAGAAATCCCAGGGCTGATCTCCTTCAGAATGCACTGGTTGGATCTCCTTGCAGTCCAAGGGACTCTCAAGAGTCTTCTCCAACACCACAGTTCAAAAGCATCAATTCTGCGGTGCTCAGCCTTCTTCACAGTCCAACTCTCACATCCATACATGACCACAGGAAAAACGATAGCCTTGACTAGACGGACCTTAGTCGGCAAAGTAATGTCTCTGCTTTTGAATATACTCTCTAGGTTGGTCATAACTTTTCTTCCAAGGAGTAAGCATCTTTTACTTTCATGGCTGCAGTCACCATCTGCAGTGATTTTGGAGCCCCAAACAATAAAGGCAGCCACTGTTTCCACTGCTTCCCCATCTATTTCCCATGAAGTGATGGGACTGGATGCCATGATCTCAGTTTTATGAATATTGAGCTTTAAGCCAACTTTTTCGCTCTCCTCTTTCACTTTCATCAAGAGGCTTTTTACCTCCTCTTCACTTTCTGCCATAAGGGTGGTGTCATCTGCATATCTGAGGTTATTGATATTTCTCCTGGCAATCTTGATTCCAGCTTGTGTTTCTTCCAGTCCAGCGTTTCTCATGATGTACTCTGCATAGAAGTTAAATGAACAGGGTGACAATATACAGCCTTGACGTACTCCTTTTCCTATTTGGAACCAGTCTGTTGTTCCATGTCCAGTTCTAACTGTTGCTTCCTGACCTGCATACAGATTTCTCAAGAGGCATGTTAGATGGTCTAGTATTCCCATCTCTTTCAGAATTTTCCACAGTTAATTGTGATCCACACAGTCAAAGGCTTTGGCATAGTCAATAAAGCACAAAAAGAGGTTTTCCTGGAACTCTCTTGCTTCTTCCATGATCCAGCAGATGATGGCAATTTGATCTCTGGTTCCTCTGCCTTTTCTAAAACCAGCTTGAACATCAGGGAGTTCATGGTTCACGTATTGCTGAAGCCTGGCTTGGAGAATTTTCAGCATTACTTCACTAGCATGTGAGATGAATGCAATTGTGCGGTAGTTTGAGTATTCTTTGGCATTGCCTTTCTTTGGAATTGGAATGAAAACTGATCTTTTCCAGTCCTGTGGCCACTGCTGAGTTTTCCAAATTTTCTGGCATATTGAGTGCAGCACTTTCACAGCATCATCTTTCAGGATTTTAAACAGCTCAATTGGAATTCTGTTACCTCCACTAGCTTTGTTCATAGTGATGTTTTCTAAGGCCCACTTGACTTCATTTTCCAAGCTGTCTGGCTCTAGATTAGTGATCACAACATCATGATTATCTGGGTCATGAAGATCTTTTTTGTACAGTTCTTCCATGTATTCTTTCCACCTCTTCTTAATATCTTCTGCTTCTGTTAGGTTCATGCCATTTCTGTCCTTTATCAAGGCCATCTTTGCATGAAATGTTCCCTTGGTATCTCTAATTTTCTTAAAGAGATCTCTAGTCTTTCCCATTCTGTTCTTTTCCTCTATTTCTTTGCACTGATCGCTGAAGAAGGCTTTTTTATCTCTTCTTGCTATTCTTTGGAACTCTGCATTCAGATGCTTACGTCTTTCCTTTTCTCCTTTGCTTTTCGCCTCTCTTCTTTTCACAGCTATTTGTAAGGCCTCCTCAGACAGCCATTTTGCTTTTTTTCATTTCTTTTCCATAGGGATGGTGTTGATCCCTGTCTCCTGTACAATGTCACAAATCTCAGTCCATAGTTTATCAGGCACTCTATCTATCAGATCTAGGCCCTTAAATCTATTTCTCACTTCCACTGTATAATCATAAGGGATTTGATTTAGGTCATACCTGAATGGTCTAGTGGTTTTCCCTACTTTCTTCAGTTTAATTCTGAATTTGGTAATAAGAGTTCATGATCTGAGCCACAGTCAGCTCCTGGTCTTGTTTTTGCTGACTGTATAGAGCTTCTTCATCTTTGGCTGCAAAGAATATAATCAATCTGATTCTGGTTTTGACCATCTGGTGATGTCCATGTGTAGAGACTTCTCTTGTGTTGTTGGAAGAGGGTGTTTGCTATGAGCAGTGCATTTTCTTTGCAAAACTCTATTAGTCTTTGCCCTGCTTCATTCTTCATTCCAAGGCCAAATTTGCCTGTTACTCCAGGTGTTTCTTTACTTCCTACTTTTGCATTCCAGTCCCCTATAATGAAAAGGATATCTTTTTTGGGTGTTAGTTCTAAAAGGTCTTGGAGGTCTTCATAAAACCATTCAACTTGAGTTTCTTCAGCGTTACTGGTTGGGGCATAGACTTGGATAACTGTGATATTGAGTGGTTTGCCTTGGGGATGAACAGAGATCATTCTGTCGTTTTTGAGATTGCACCAAGTACTGCATTTCGGACTCTTTTGTTGACCATGATGGCTACTCCATTTCTTCTGAGGGATTCTTGCCCACAGTAGTAGATATAATGGTCATCTGAGTTAAATTCACCCATTCCAGTCCATTTTAGTTCGCTGATTCCTAGAATGTCGACGTTCACTCTTGCCATCTCTTGTTTGACCACTTCCAATTTGCCTTGATTCATGGACCTGACATTCCAGGTTCCTATGCAATATTACTCTTCATGCTATATTTCTCTGCAGTTCCTGTATAAACATTTGCATAGTTATGATCTTATGTTTGTGCATAGACTTTTATTTTGCTTTTTTGTTATTCTTAACATAGTGTAAATATTTCACTACATCCTTAGAAATATTAAAAGATTAATTATAAATGACTGCATTGTATTAAATTATTTGGGTATGTGATTCACCTAGCTAGTCCTCTGATATTAAAAGTTTTGTATGTTTCCAACATTATAACTATTTTGATGAAATTCTTTGCTCAGAATTTTTTTCCTGCATTTTATTTTATTTATTTATTTTTTTGCATTTTAGGTTTTAATCTTTTTTTCTTTATTAGATTATTGATATATAATAAGGAAGCTGGGTATGAAGACTTTTAATGCTTTTGAGTTTTGTCAAGTTATTGGCAACTTTCTGAAAGGATTATGTCATTTTACAACATGGCTTCTGTTAACCCTTTTTACTCATGATCTAGTGATGCACTAAAGAAATATAATAATCCTGACAGTATGAGTGGATCTTGTTAAAATTTAATAGTAATCTCAAGGAGAGAGATCTAGGTTTGTACTTTATCCACTAAGAAACATATGCTCTAGGAAATAGTGGCAGAATCATGAAAAGTACTAGCTACCTTTTTGTGAATTATCCATTCATTAAAACAATAATTTATTTTAAAGTAATTAATTAATTTGGCTTCATTGAGTCTTAATTGCATCATGTGGGATCTTCTGTGCCACACACTGAATTTCTAGTTGTAGCACATCAGCTCCAGAGCGCTTTTTTATGTTCTTGTGCTTTTTATGCTGTTGTTGTTTTTCAGCCGGTAAGACATGTCCAACTCTTTGTGGCCCCATTGTCTGCAGCACACCAGGCTCCTCTGTCTGCCACTATCTCCAAAAGTTTGCTTAAATTCTTGTCCATTGAGGTGTGATGCTATCTAACCATATCATCCTCTGCTGCTCCTTTCTCCTTTTGCCTTCAGTCTTTTCTAGCACCTAAGTCTTTTCCAACGAGTCAGCTCTTCACATCAGGTGGTCAAAGTATTGGAGTTTCAGCTTTATCATAAGTCCTTCCAATAAATATTCAGGATGGATTTCCTTTAAGATTGACTGATTTGATCTCTTTGTGGTCCAAGGACTCTCAAGAGTCTTCTCCAACACACAGTTTGAAAGCATCAGTTCTTCCACACTTAGCCTTGTTTAGGATGCACCTCTCACATCAATATGTGACTAATGAAAAAACCATAGCTGTGACTTTATGGACTTTTGTCAGCAAAGAGATGTCTTTGATTTTTAATATGCTGTCTAGCTTTGCAATAGCTTTCTGTCCAAGTAGCAAGCATCTTTTAATTTCATGGCTATAGTCACCATCTGCAGTTATTTTGGTGCCCATGAAAATATAATTTGTCATTGCTTCCACTTTTTCTACATCTATTTGCCATGAAGTGATGGGACAAGATGCCCTGATCTTAGTTTTTCACTGTTGAGTTTCAAGCCAGCTTTTTCACTCTCCTCTTTCACCTTCATCAAGAGGCTCTTTCATTCCTCTTTGATTTCTGCCATTAGAGTGGTATCATCTGCATATCTGAGGTGGTTGATATTTCTCCCAGCAGTCTTGATTCCAGCTTGTGAATCACACAGTCCAACATTTCTCATGGTGTACTCTGCATAGAAGTTAAATAAGCAGGGTGACAGTATACAGCCTTGTCATACTCCTTTCCCAATTTGAACCAGTCAGTTGTTTCATGTCTAGTTCTGTTACTTGTCCTGCATATAGGTTTCTCTGGAGGCAGGTAAGGTGGTCTGATATTCCCATCTCTTTCAGACTTTTCCACAATTTGTTGTGATCTACACAGTCAAAGGCTTTAGCATAGTCAATGAAACAGAAGTAGATGTTTTCCTGGAATTCCCTTGCTTTTTTTATGATCCAACAGATGTAGATGATTTATCTCTAGTTCTTCTGCCTTTTCTAAATCCAGCTTGTACATCTGGAAGTTCTCAGTTCATGTACTATTGAAGCCTATCTTGAAGGATTTTGAGCATTACCTTTCTAGCATGTGAAATGAATGCAGTTGTGCAGTAGTTTGAACATTCTTTGGCACTGGCTTTCTTTAGGATTTGAATGAAAACTGACCTTTTCCAGTCCTGTGGCCACTACTAAGCTTTAGCATAGTCGAAGATGGTGAATTAGATATTTTCCTGGTACTCCCTTGCTTTCTCCATGATCCAACAAAAGTTAAAAATTTGATCTCTGGTTCCTCTACATCTTAGAAATAGCAGAAAATTATGTATTACCTTTCTCACTCTTTATATTAATATTAAATTATATTATCTAATCTTAAATAAATCTAAAATCTAGTCGGAGTAGGCAATGGCAACCCACTCCAGTACTCTTGCCTGGAAAATCCCATGGATGGAGAAGACTGGAAGGCTGCAATCCATGGGGTCGCTGAGGGTTGGACACGACTGAGCAACTTCACTATCACTTTTCACTTTCATGCATTGTAGAAGGAAATGGCAACCCACTCCAGTGTTCTTGCCTGGAGAATCCCAGGGATGGGGCAGCCTGGTGGGCTGCCATCTATGGAGTTACACAGAGTCAGACATGACTGAAGTGACTTAGCAGTCTAACATTATGACCTCATCAGTGATTGGCATCATATTCTGTGTGTCCTCATACTAGATAGCCACTCTGATGTCTAATAACCTTAAATCTTATGATTTATTATCTTCCTAGAGGAACCTCTTTAGAAAATAAAGTGATAGCATAAAGACTGAGGTCTTGGCACTGAAGGCAGATAGACATGGTTTCATATCACATATCTGTTTCTGTTATATATTAGTCTGGATGACCTAAGGTAAGTTATGCAATGTGTCTTATTCTTTTTCCTCATCTGTAAAATTGAAATAATACTAGAACTCATGCTGTTGTTGCAAGGAGTAAATGAATTTTTGCAAGTCTAGTACTTGGCCCATAGTTAGCACTCAAAATGTTAATATTATTGATTTAATTCTAATAAATGTTAGCCATTAGCTATTTCTATCCTATTTGCTCTTTATTATCTTTACTTTATGTAAACCTTGATTTTTCAAAGTTAACAAAAAATCTAGTTCCTACTTCAGCTTTATTTTCTCCATATTTATTTCAAATCCTTTGAATTACTAGTTTTAATGATAAAATTTCCCCTACGTAAGTCCTTAATATAAATTGGAAGTCTACCCAATATCATTAAAACATTTTTAAAAGATCACATCATTAGTTGTAATAAAAAATTAATTAGTAAAGATAATATTGAGTCACTCTACCTCTGGAGGAGGAAATGGCAACCCAGTCCAGTATTCTTGCCAGGATAATCCCATGGACAGAGGAGGCTGGTGGGCTACAGTCCATAGTGTTGCAAAGAGTCAGACATGACTGAAGTGATTTAGCACACACTCTACCCATATTGCTTATTCAGGAGCACATTTGCATCTCCATGTGATGACAAATGGTCAAAAGTTGCAATGTTCTACTTGTAAGATAAATAAGTACTAAAGATCTAAAGTACAATATGAGTAATATCATTACCACTGCTAATGTTATATGTCCCAGTGATTAGTCCCGGTGGCTCAGACGGTAAAGCGTCTGTCTACAATGCTGGAGACCCGGGTTCGATTCCTGGGTCGGGAAGCTCTTCTGGAGAAGGAAATGGCAATCCACTCCAGCACTCTTGCCTGGAGAATCCCATGGACAGAGGAGCCTGGTAGGCTACAGTCCATGGGGTCGCAAAGAGTTGGACACGACTGAGTGACTTCACTTTCACTTTCACTTTCAATGTTATATGTGAAACTTGTTAAGAGAGTAAATCCTGTGTTTTTATTATAAGGGCATTTTTTTCCTTTTATTTCATATCTATATGACATGATGGATGTTCACGAAACATTATGGTAATCATTTCATGATAAATGTAAGTCAGATCATTATGCTGTACACCTTATACTTATCCAGGCCTGAATGTCAATTTTATCTCATTAAAACTGGAAGAAAAACATTTTTAAAATATTCATGATAATATCGTACAGAATTCAGTGAAAATAAAGCCACTGTATACATTTTTACTGAATTAAATAAACTAATTGTCAAAGAAGAGGAAAAAAGTCAACTAAATGTCTACATAAATGAATACTGATGAAGAGAAAAGCCACTGCCAACATTTGGGGGCTGGCCTGGTACTATCAACATAGGCTTAGTGTTCTTATCAGTTTCCCTGCCATTCCTAGCTAAATGTTGGTGTTCTTTTTGTTGCTCATAGAATAATTTTACAGAATGCCAAGATTAGACAAGGCTACTATGTGACCATAATGGAGCAAGACAAAAACAAGCCCACTTAATCATGTCTGAACACAAAAGAACATAAATAACTGTGAACGATAGAAGAGCAAACACTTCAGTCTTCTAGCTAATATGAATGACTATTGCTTCTTTACCAATTATAGCTTTAGCCTCCCTGTAGTGTACCTTTCTTATAAATAAGATTTATTGAGATACCCAATCATAAAATTGTCCCATTTTCTAACAATCAACTTCAGGGCATTACTGCTTGCACCCTCCCCCAAATCGTGCAGCCAGAGTCTAGATCTCTGAAAACTTCCACAGTTCTCCTTAGCATGCCTTCTTTCTTACAGGGGCAAGCAACAAACCTAACTTGTTCAACTATAGACGTATTCCTTATTTGGTCTTTGTCTAGAGGGCATGACAAAACCTAAAAGCTGACAACTACTCAGATTTTCTTTACTTTTATCCAACATCAACTGTTATCCATTCTGTTGAATAGTAGGGCCACTTTTAAGGTCTCATAGTTGGTTATTTAACAGTAAAATGTGAAAACTTTTTTACAGTTTATGTTAATAGCCACAAAAATTTCAGTTGTGCAGATTGGTGGGTGCCAGAGGCAAGGGATGATGGTGGGAGAAATGGGTACAAACTTCCAGTTATAAAACATGAGTCTTGGGGATGTAATGTAGAGCATGATCGCTCCAGATAAAAATACTGCATTGTATATTTGAAAGTTACTAAGAGAATAGATATTAAAAGTTCTCATCACAAGAAAAAGTACATAAGGTAATAGCTGTTAAATTTATTGTGGTGATCATTTTGCAGTATATACACATATTGCATCATTAAGTTGTACACCTGAGAATGTTATATATCACATTTCTCAATACAACTTTTGTAAAATTTATTCTGTTTCTTCATTTGGTGATTGCCATACTGGTTTTTTTTTTTTTTATTTAATAATATCCCTCAAATACCGTGTTTACCAAATGCTGTTGTATAGCATTCAGTGTTTTTAAAGTAAATTCATTTAAGAGCTAATTAGAGCCACATTCTAAATTAGAATACACCATTTAGTAGCATGCTGAGACAGTTAATGGTTTGTGATTGTAAATTACAATGTGAAACCTTAATAATGCTGTTCTTTTCAGTAGGACAAAATAAGATATAATCAGTTCACTAACTTTTATATTGAACTACTGCCTAAAAGAATTATTTAATCACTAGTTCCAAGAACAGTAATATTTAGCAAAATAAACATTTAAGTAAATGGAACTTTTTAACACTCTGCTATCAATTGCAAATTCAATTCAACAGGGAATACTTTCTTATGAATAATTTTTTCACTATCTAATCATTTAAGCCAGTTTAGGCCTTTTTTTCCCTATTCTTATAAAATGTTAGAGAGTGTAAACAAATGTTTCTATTTGTATCCTTACAAATGTTTTATTTATCAAAGATTATGTTTAACTCTACCTTGTCGTAAAATGTATATGTAATGACAATCTGAGATCATCTTCTTTATATTTATAGTAATTAATCATTCAGATGGACAATAATATGTTCAATGAAATTGCAGAAATTTCAAACAAAGCTAAATTTATATTTAGGTCAACTAGATCTTTTAAATTAACCGCTGTAAATCAGCAGTACTAAACCCTATTCAGGGGAAGCATAAGCAAACAGGATAAATACACTTCTTTAAGATGCTTTTAATAGGACTTAATTATCCTGAGTTAAAGGACAAGAATTTGCATGTGGGAAATGAATTGCAAATAATAATGGACATATATTGAGTACTTACCATGAATCTTTGCTATGTAAAATACTTAGAAGTGTATTATCCCGGAGATAACAAAATCACTTAAAAAAAGTACTTAAAATGTAATTATAGACCAATTTCCTAGAGAATGTTTTTCCCCTTTAGTTTATTAAGAATGGAGGATAGCTTAGTCTGTTAAGGAAGATTGTTAAAGATTTCAATTTGAGATTTAAGTCTTAGTCAGAATATTCTTTATGTTATTTGATCTCTAGGTTCTGTTAATATCTGTAAGTTGTTTGGCTACTTTGAAAAATTATACTTAGTTTTGGTTCTTCCTCTGTAGTTTATTCAGAGAACATATAATAGAACTTTAAAAATTGGAGCAAAATATTCAAAGATACAGATTTTAAAAGGTTAAATGTCAATATTTTAATGGTCACTCCCCCAAAATGTATAGTTAATTACTTTAACACTGGAGGTAAAAGGGTCCAATAGAAGTCTAAGTCTCAACTTTGCCCAAGGCTTTTCATCAGCTTTTACACAAAAGAGCAAAGGGCTGATGAAGAAATGATCAGTCTATGTAGTACACTATAGTCCTTCAAATGTAGGATGATTAATTTTGTTAAGGGACGTAGATTGGTTTTTGCAGCCTGGTTATTAGACTCTGTTTCTCTTGGTAGCCCTGTGCCTGAAGGGCTACCTGTGTCTCTCTTCTAAACTATGAAGTTTAGGGGAAGTTAAAAATGTTCCTGTTGGGTAGGCAAAGAAAGAAAGGATTAGAAAGCTATGAATAGTGAAGTTAGTGACAGTGAGGGTGTGACAGATATGTTTATGTGATTAGATGAGCAGTGTAGTAAGTTATCACATTTCATCCAATCAAAGATCCATTTTTCCCCCTAAATACTAACATATCTAAAATTAAAATGCATCTTACAGTTGCTGTCAATTGTCAGTTGTGATGTACTAGCTAATGCCTATACGTATTATGCAAACTTGGCATAGCTAAATTATATTTTACTTATCTAATTGAGTTATGTGTATTATTGGAACTACATCTGTTGTTCCTGCGCATGAAACAATGCAACCAAAGCAGGAGAGATTACCAAGGTCATTGAAATAAATGAAACAAATTGTAAACTAAGGCCAAAAGAATGACCAAATCCCTTCATCACACAATATATTGTTAAAGTATTGAGACATCAATTTGTTTTAAAACTTCTCATTATTTTTGAACAGAAGCTGCTTAACTTTCAGCAAAATATAATTTAACTGAGGAAAAAATAATATTATGAGCTTTCAAATAGAAAAATACCAGCATCACAACTTTCAGAATGGATATTAAAAACTTGAAGATAAATCTGGTAGACAACAAAAATAGAAGTCTTTTAAGAAATGCTGTATCACCAACAAAATTTGAAGAAACAGATTATGTTGAAAAACATGGAAGACAATGATTCCAAGTTAAAAACAAGATTTTATAGATTTAGATTTAATGAAGAAGTTTTTAGGAATAAACAAATTTCCTTAAGTAACGTTTCCCTTGTGATATATGTTAAAAATCTATATCTAAATAAATATGTTTTCAATAAAAATTAGAAGAGTGCATTTCTCTATGTATAACTAGGAGTATTTGCTAATATCATATCATAAAAGATAGTGAGATGTTTTCTAATCAATATCAGCTTAGATAAAATATCATAATTTATCATATCTTCCATGATCTGATAATGAAATATTTTGAAACACTTTTTTAAAAAGTCTTAAGCCCATGTTTAAGGATATGTGATTTTTTTGGGGGGGAGGGTTCTAGAGCCTCAGATTCTTTTTTTTTTTTTTCTTTTTTTTTTTTAACTTTACAATTCTGTATTGGTTTTGCCATACATTGACATGAATCCACCACGGGTGTACATGCGTTCCCAAACATGAACCCCCCTCCCACCCCCCTCCCCACAACATCTCTCTGGGTCATCTCCATGTACCAGCCCCAAGCATGCCGTATCCTGCATTGGACATAGACTGGCAATTCGATTCTTACATGATATTATACATGTTTCAATGCCATTCTCCCAAATCATCACACCCTCTCCCTCTCCCTCTGAGTCCAAAAGTCTGCTATACACATCTGTGTCTTTTTTGCTGTCCTGCATACAGGGTCATCATTGCCATCTTTCTAAATTCCATATATATGTGTTAGTATACTGTATTGGTGTTTTTCTTTCTGGCTTACTTCACTCTGTATAATTGGCTCCAGTTTCATCCATCTCATCAGAACTGATTCAAATGTGTTCTTTTTAATGGCTGAGTAATACTCCATTGTGTATATGTACCACAGCTTTCTTATCCATTCATCTGCTGATGGACATCTAGGTTGTTTCCATGTCCTGGCTATTATAAACAGTGCTGCGATGAACGTTGGGGTACATGTGTCTCTTTCAATTCTGGTTTCCTCAGTGTGTATGCCCAGCAGTGGGATTGCTGGGTCATAAGGATATGTGATATTTAAATGTTGATACCCATGAATTGGTTGATCCCTTTGGCTCATCTGGTGTTACACCTGTTTATCTAATATAGAGGAAAGGGAAGAGTGACTTCATTATCATTATCATGGCTTACAGTGATTAAATAATTTCAGTTAATAAGCACTAAGCTGAAGGCTCTTTGTGGGCTATATCATATAATCCTGACAAAGATCTGAATAAGACATAATTCCATTTATCATTCTAATGTGCAAATGAGGAAACTGAGGCTGAGAGAAATTATGCTCAATGTCACATACTAAGTATACAGTAGAGTTAGTATTTGAGTTCAGACAGTCTGGCTCCAGAGTCTGTGCTCTTTACCTTTGTTCTATGCAGGGAGATTATATTGTTTAAAGCAGAAACAGAAGACTGGTTGGGTTAAAAAAAATTATACTCTGCCACTAACTAGTTGTGTGACTTTGAAGAATGAACCTCTCTGTCTCAATTATCTCTTCTGCAAAATGCTTATGAAAATAGTTATAAAAGTATCTCATTAGGATTTTTTAAGGATAAATAAGATATGTAAAGCATTTAAAACAGTGTCTGGTATATGATTAGCATTATCTAAATCTTATCTAATACTACACAATCTATTTCATACTATAATTGGCCAGGAGAGGGATTGTCTGCCCTGAAAGAAACAACGTGGTCATCTCAGAAAAATCAGTCAGGCATTTTCAAAATTTCTCTGCTACCTGCATTCATTTTTTAGCAGAATATCAAGTGAGATAGCTCTTTTCCAGTTGTTCTGTTTAATTGAACAATTAGGATTAAAGGGCAGCATTTACTTTAATGAGTTCTCCTACAAATACATTAACCCTACTCTTTAACTTGGTCTTCCATGGACCTTTTTATTTTCTCATTGATATTAGCAATTCAAAGGCATTGTTTTATTCACTTGTTAAATGATTTTTTCCTAAAGGTGAGAATACCAAGAAAATTTAAAAGGACACCTGAAAAAATCACAATAACAGGTCATATCGGAATAGAGATTATTATTGAAATGTGCTTAATGTTGTATTCTTTTTCCATGAATTGTGTTGTCATAAAACCTTCTTGATAGAACTAAGTTATTTGTTTTCGCTCTAAAAGGTACACATGCTTTAAGAGTATTAGGGAATCATAACATGGAGGATAGAGTACACAGTGACACAGATCTGGATTTTAATCTTGGTTCTATTAATTATTAGTTGTATGACTTTGAACAAATTGTTTTAACGTTTTTGAGTTTCTGTTTCTTAGTAAGCATTGAATAAATATCTGTTTTATAACTCGGTTTTGAGGATTAAAAGAGTAAATTAATATAAAATATCTAATGTATGTGTGTGTGCTCAGTTGCACAGTCATGGCCGATTCTTTGTGACCTCCATGGACTTCAGCCTGCCAGACTCCTCTCTCCGTGGGATTTTCCAGGAAAGAATACTGGAGTGCATTGCCATTTCCTATTCAATGGGATCTTCCTGATCCAGGAATTGAACCTGGGTCTCCTGTGTCTTCTGCATTGGCAGGCAGGCTCTTTACCACTGAGCCACCTGGGAAGCCTGGAAATAAAGTACACCAACTTACAAAAAGTTTCCTGAATATTGAACATTATAATGCTTCCAGTCTTTGTTAGTGGGCTTTCTTGATGACTCAAGTCTTCCCTGGTGGCTCATATGGTAAACAGTCCACCTGCAAGGCAGGAGAACCAAGTTTGATCCCTGGGTTGGGAAGATCCCCTGGAGGAGGAAATGGCAACCTACTCTATTATTCTTGCCTGGAGAATTCCATGAACAGAGGAGTCTGGTGGGTTACAGTCCATGGGGTTGCAAAGAATTGGACATGACTGAGTGATTAACACTTTCAGTGATGGCTCAAATGGTAAAGAATCTTCCTGCAGTGCTGAAGACTGGAGTTTAGTCCCTGGGTCAAGATGATACCCTGGAGAAGGGAATGGCAACCCACTCCAGTATTCTTGCCTGGAGAATTCCATGGACAGAGGAGCCTGGAGGGCAAAAGTCCATAGGGTCACAAAGAGTTGGGCATGACTAACACACACAGTCTTTGTTAGAGTATGTAAACTTTGAAAAGTTATTAATGTAGGAATTTTAATATTTCTATTAATACTCATAAATACTATGATGGATAATAAAACAGTTGAAATCAGGTTTTGGATTGTTTTTGAATTCTATTTATCCATTTTATCTCTACCTTTATTATTGCAAAATCTAGGTTCTCTATTGGAATTGATAAGAACACTTGATAACTTGAGTCAATAGTGTTTTATTAAATATGAAAACTTCTACAGTCATTCCTGAGTGTTTAATCTCAGTAGAATTTTACATAAATCCACAATGGAGTATTACTCAGCTGTTAAAAAGAATAAATTTAAATCAGTTCTGATGAGATGGATGAAACTGGAGCCAATTATACAGAGTGAAGTAAGCCAGAAAGAAAAACACTAACACAGTATACTAACACATATATATGGAATTTAGAAAGATGGCAATGATGACCTTGTATGCAGGACAGCAAAAAAGACACAGATGTGTATAGTGGACTTTTGGACTCGGAGAGGGAGAGGGTGAGATGATTTGGGAGAATAGCATTGAAACACGTATAATATCATGTAAGAATCGAATCGCCAGTCTATGTCCGATGCAGGATACAGCACGCTTGGGGCTGGTACACGGGGATGACCCAGAGAGATGTTGTGGGGAGGGGAGTGGGAAGGGGGTTCGTGTTTGGGAACGCATGTACACCCGTGGTGGATTCATGTCAATGTATGGCAAAACCAATACAGAATTGTAAAGTAAAATAAAAAATAAAAAATAAATAATAAATGAATAAATAAATAAATAAATAAATAAATGGAAATCCAGATGAACTAAACATGGATTAATCCTTCAGGCATTTTAGGCAAAACTTGCAAACTTAATTCAAGTAATTAAATGTTTTTCACGGCTTTAGCTATTGTAGCTATTCACATCATCCTCTATTTATAATCTTTCATCTATTACAAGCACTACATTGGATGCTTAATAAATGAAGTTCTAAGAATGATAACTTTCAGAAAAATGTGTTTACTGGTAGAACATAATGAATATATTTTATATAACTTTGCACGTTATTAGAAATGCCCATGTTGAACTTATTTATATTTTTGTCAGCATTGCAAAATCCAAGTGTATATAATTTATTAAAATAACTATTAAAATATACTTTATAGATGGCAATTTTTCTAAATTTTATGAGCATTAATATTGTACAAAAATAAATTATAATGCATTTTTTTGCTAATTATTGAGGTATTTAAAAATGGAGTAAAGTGGGGAATTATATTCAAAGATATATAGTTCCACATCTGGACTAAAGAAATTCATCCAGGAAAATATGGGTAAGGTTATAAAAATGTAGGTGGACAAAATTTTATAGTTCAGGAAATAGATTAGGAAAGAGATTAAAATCATATCATTTTTATAGTTATTGATGAGATTTCTTTAGACTATATATATGAAAACTGAGTCTTGGACTTATTCAGGGTTGTAAAACTAGTGAGTAATATTTAGTGATTGAAGTTCATATTTTACAATTTTAAGCCCAGTGTTCTTTGTTCAATATTAAACTGTAGAAAGAATAAACTTCAGTGTCTTTGTATCACATTTTAAAAGGTTTACCCCTCTTACCAACTTTGTTTTTATTCTGAAGATTGTCACTAAAAAGAGTTTTGATGATTTTTATTTCTAATAATAAATTTTAAAACTCAGCAGTGGCCACAGGACTGGAAAAGGTGTTTTCATTCCAGTCCCAAAGAGAGGTAATGCCAAAGAATGCTCCAACTACCGTACAATTGTACTCATCTCACACGGTAGTAACTGCCGCTGCTGCTAAGTCACATCAGTCATGTCCGACTCTGTGCGACCCCATAGACAGCAGCCCACCAAGCTCCGGTCCGTGGAATTCTCCAGGCAAGAATACTGGAGTGGGTTGCCATTTCCTTCTCCAGTACATGAAAGTAAAACGTGAAAGTGAAGTTGCTCAGTCCTATTCGACTTCGCGACCCCATGTATTGTAGTCTACCAGGCTCCTCTGTCCATGGGATTTTCCAGGCAAGAGTACTGGAGTGGGGTGCCATTCCCTTCTCCGCACATGCTAGTAAAGTAATGCTTAAAATTCTCCAAGCCAGGTTTCAACAGTAGGTGAACTGTGAACTTTCAGATGTTTAAGCTGGTTTTAGAAAAGGCAGAGGAACCAGAGATCAAATTGCCAACATCCGCTGGATCATGGAAAAAGCAAGAGAGTTCCAGAAACACATCTATTTGTGCTTTATTGACTATGCCAAAGCCTTTGACTCTGTGGATCACAATAAGCTGTGGAAAATTCTGAAAGAGATGAGAATACCAGGCCCCCAACTTGCCTCTTGAGAAATCTGTATGCAGGTCAGGAAGCAACAGTTAGAACTGGACATGAAACAACAGACTGGTTCCAAATAGGAAAAGGAGTATATCAAGGCTGTATATTGTCACCCTGCTTATTTAACTTATATGCAGAGTACATCATGAGAAATGCTGGGCTGGAAGAAACACAAGCTGGAATCAAGATTGCTGGGAGAAATATCAATAACCTCAGATATGCAGATGACACCACCCTTATGGCAGAAAATGAGGAAGAACTAAAAAGCTTCTTGATGAAAGTGAAAGAGGAGAGTGAAAAAGTTGGCTTAAAGCTCAACACTCATAAAACTGAGATCATGGCATCTGGTCCCATCACTTCATGGCAAATAGATGGGGAAACAGTGGAAACAGTAGCTGACTTTATTATTCTGGGCTCCAAGATTGCTGCAGATGGTGACTGCAGCCATGAAATTAAAAGATGCTTGCTCCTTACTCTAGGAAAGTTATGACCAACCTAGACAGCATATTAAAAAGCAGAGACATTAATTTGTCAACAAAGGTCCGTCTAGTCAAGGCTATGGTTTTTCCAGTGGTCATGTATGGATGTGAGAGTTGGACACTAAAGAAAGATGAGTGCTGAAGAATTGATGCTTTTGAACGGTGGTGTTGGAGAAGACTCTTGAGAGTCCTTTGGACTGCAAAGAGATCCAACCAGTCCATCCTAAAGGAGATCAGTCCTGGGTGTTCATTGGAAGGACTGATGTTGAAGCTGAAACTCCAATACTTTGACCACCTGATGTGAAGAGCTGAGTCATTTGAAAAGACCCTGATACTGGGAAAGATTGAAGGCAGGAGGAGAAGGGGACGACAGAGGATGAGATGGTTGGATGGTATCACCGACTCGATGGACATAGGTTTGGGTAGATTCTGGGAGTTGGTGATGGACAGGGAGGCCTGGAGTCCTGCGGTTCATGGGGTCGCAAAGAGTAGGACACTACTGAGTGACTGAACTGAACTGAACTGAATAAATGTTAAGAATCTGGGGACACTTTCACTTCATCTTTTCCCCTGAATATCTATATACCTGTTGGCTCATAATATAAAACATGGGTCAAACTCATCTCTGTCTCCCTCATATACATAAACATAAATGCACACACCCACACGCAAGCATACCACCTGAAAATGTTAAAGATAAATTTTTCTTTCTCATCTTTATTGGGGAAAATGGCTTCTCAAGACATACATTTTGAGTTCATTTTAGAACATTTTTTTCATTTAATTTCCACAGCACAAAGCCAATTGATCTTACTTCCCTAATAAATCTTTCTAAATAGCTGTTTTTCCTTTTTCAGACCTCCTCTTGCCTCCCAGTTTGCTTGTGCCCTCTTCCTTGTTCCATCTCCCTAATTCATTATTATAATCTTGGTCCTACATTCTCCCATGGTATCCATAAATTCAGCTGTTTTATATCATTTTAATTTTCTCCAACAAATTATACTTTTGCATTGCTCCATGACTTTGCTTATTCCATCCCTAGGCCCCAACACCCTTCTCAACTTCCACTGCTTTGAAAAAACTCAGTCATCCTGTAAGACCTGACTCAGATATGTGTTCTTGTATTTTACAAATGGCTGCTCTAGGATCAGTAAAACTGCTGTGAATCCATTCTGTTTTGTTTTTTAAATAAGTTCATTTGTATCATGTTTTTTAGATTCCACTTATAAGTGATATCATTTGATATTTGTCTTTCTGATTTACTTCACTTAGGATGATAATCTCTAGATCCATCCATGTTGTTTCAAATTGCATTTTTTCATTATTTTTTATGGCTGAGTAATATTCATATGTACTATATCTTCTTTATCTGTTCCACTATTGGTGAACATTTAGGTTGTTTCCTTGTCTTGGCTATTGTAAATAGTGCTTCAGTGAACTTTGGGGTGCATGTATCTTTTAGAATTATTGTTTTCTCAAGATATATGCCCAGGAGTAGGATTGCTGGATCCTATGGTAGTTCTATTTTTAGTTTTTAAAGGAGCATACACAATGTTCTCTGCAGTGGTTGTACCAATTTACATTCCCACCAACAGTTTAGGAGGGTTCCCAATTCTCCACACCCTCTCCAGTGTTTGTTGCTTATAGAATTTTTGATCATGGTCATTCATACTGGGAGCTGACTGTGGCTCAGATCATGAACTCCTTATTGCAAAATTCAGGCTTAAATTGAAGAAAGTAGGGAAAACCACTAGACAATCCAGGTATGACCTAAATCAAATCCCTCAAGGTTATACAGTGAAAGTGACAAATAGATTCAAGGGATTAGATCTGATAGACAGTGCCTGAAGAACTATGGATGGAGGTTCGTGACATTGTACAGGAGGCAGTGATCAAGACCATCCCCAACAAAAAGAAATGCAAAAAGGCAAAATGGTTGTCTGAGGAGGCCTTACAAATAACTGAAAAAAGAAGAGAAACTAAAGGCAGAGGAGAAAAGGAAAGATATACCCATTTGAATGCAGAGTTCCAAAAAATAGCAAGGAGAGATAAGAAAGCCTTCCTCAGCGAACAGTGCAAAGAAATAGAGGAAAACAATAGAATAGGAAAGACTAGAGATCTCTTCAAGAAAATTAGAGATACCAAGGGAATATTTCATGCAAAGATGGACACAATAAAGGAAAGAAATGTTATGGACCTAATAGAAGCAGAAGATATTAAGAAGAGGTGGCAAGAATACACAGAAGAGCTATACAAGAAAGATCTTCATGACTCAGATAACCACAATGGTGTGGTCACTGACCTAGAGACAGACATCCTGGAATGGGATGTCAAGTGGATGCTTAGGAAGCATCAGTGCAAACAAAGCTAATGGAGGTAATGGAATTCCATTTGATCTATTTCAAATCCTAAAAGATGATGCTGTGAAAGTGCTACACTCAATATGTTAGCAAATTTGGAAAACTCAGCAGTGGCTACAGGACTTGAAAAGGTCAGTTTTCATTCCAATCCCAAAGACCACTGCCAAAGATTGTTCAAACTACTGCATAATTGCATTCATCTCACATGCTAGCAAGCAATGCTCAAAATTTTCCAAGCCATGCTTCAACAGTACATGAACCACAAACTTTCAGATGTTCAAGCTGGATTTAGAAAAGGCAGAGGAACCAGAGATCAAATTGCCAACATCTTTTGGATCGTTGAAAAAGTAAGAGAGTTCCAGAAGAACATCAACTTCTGCTTTAATGACTATGCCAAAGCCTTTGACTGTGTGGATCACAACAAACTGCAGAAAATTCTGAAAGAGATGGGGCTACCAGATCACCTGACCTGCCTCCTGAGAAACCTTTATACAGGTCAAAAAGCAACAGTTATAACTGGACATGGAACAACAGACTGGTTCCAATTTGACTTTACACATTTTTTAAATTTAAATTTGGGAAAGGAGTACAGCAAGGTTGTATATTGTCACCTTGCTTATTTAACATGTATGCAGAGTACATCATGAGAAATGCTGGACTATGTGAAGCACAAGCTGGAATCAAGATTGCTGGGAGAAATATCAATAACCTCAGATTTGCAGATGACACCACCCTTATGGCAGAATGTGAAGAATAAGAACTAAAGAGCCTCTTGATGAAAATGAAAGAGGAGAGTTAAAAAATTGGCTTAAAATTTAACATTCAGAAAACGAAGATCATGGCATCCGGTCCCATCACTTCATGGGAAATAGATGGGGAAACAGTGGAAACAGTGTCAGACTTTATTTTGGGGGGCTCCAAAATCACTGTAGATGATGACTGCAGCCATGAAATTAAAAGACACTTGTTCCTTGGAAGAAAAGCTATGACCAACCTAGACACCATATTAAAAAGCAGTGACACTACTTTGCTGATGAAGGTCTCTAGTCAAGTCAGTGGTTTTTCCAGTAGTTATGTATGGATGTGAGTATTGGACTATCAAGCTGAGAGCTGGAAAATTGATGCTTTTGAGCTGTGGTGTTGGAGAAGACTCTTGACAGTCCCTTGGACAGCATCAAACCAGATATCAAGCCAGTCAATCCTACAGGAAATCATTCCTGAATATTCATTGGCAGGCCTGATGCTGAAGCTGAAACTCCAATACTTTGGCTGCCTGATTCAAAGAACTGAATCATTGGAAAAAACCCTGTTGCCAGGAAAGATTGAAGGCAGGAAGAGAAGGAGACGACAGGATGAGATGGCTGGATGGCATCACTGACTTGATGGACATGGGTTTGAGCAAACTCCAGGAGTTGGTGATGGACAGGGAAGCATGGTGTGCTGCAGTCCATGAGGTTGCAGAGAGTCATATATGTCTAAGCAACTGAACCGAACTGAACTGATTCATACTGATGTGAGGTGATAGCTCACTGTAGTTTTGATGTGCATTTCTCTAGTAATTATTGATGTTGAGCATATGCTTGTGGCCATCTGTATGTCTTCTTTGGAGAAATGCCTATGTAGATCTTTTGCCTATTTTTTGTCGGGGTTTTTTGTTTTTTGATGTAGAGTTATTTGAGCTGTTTATCCTTCCTTTTCTTAATATTGTGTAACACAATGATTTATGAATATTAAGCCATCCTTGTATCCCTGGAATAAGTCCAAATTGATCATGATGTATGACCCTTCTTATATATTGTTGGATTTTGGTTTGCTAATATTAAAAACAACAACAACTTTGGCCTGTAATTTTATTTTTTGTAGTGTTTGTATATATATATATATTAGTTTCAAGGTAATGGTGGCCTCATAGAATGAATTTGGGAGTATATCATCTTCTTGAATTTTTGGGAATAATTTGAGAGGGATGGGTATTGAATATTTTTGAAAATCTTGTTTATTTCCGCTTTCATTGCATTTTTTTTCCTTTGGTGTCACATTCAAAAAAATCATTGCCAAGACCCATGTTGAGAAGCATATCTTCTATGCTTTATTTAGTAGTTTTTTTGGTTCCAGGTTTTACATTTAAGTCTTTAACCCATTTTCAGTTAATTTTTGGTCATGGTGTAGATAGTGGTATATTTTCTTTATTTTGCATGTGATCATCCAGTTTTCTCAACAGAATTTGTTGAAGAGAATGTCCTTTCCCATGGCTCCTTTGTTATACATTAATTGACCATATATGCATGAGTTTATTCCTGGGCTTTCTTTTTTGGTTCCACTGGGGTATGTGTCTAAATTTTTACCAATACCATACTGTTTGGATTACTATAGCTTTGTAATCTACTTTGAAATCAGGAAATGTGATACTTCCTGCTTTGTTTTTCTTTCTCCATTTTGCTTTGGTTCTTTGGAGTCTGTTTTAGTTTCATATAAATTTTAGAATTTTTTTGTTCCATTTCTGTGAAAAGTACAATTGGAATTTTGATAGAGATTGTCCTGAATCTATGGATTGCTTTGGGTATGGACATTTTAACAATATTAATTCTAATCCATGAAGCACGCTGTGCCTTTCCATTTATTATGTCTTCTTCAATTTCTTTCATCAGTGTTTATAGGTTTCCATTTAAACCTTGATTAAATTCATCTGTTAGGTATTTATTCTTTTTGAGGGTGTAAGTGGAATTGTTTCCTTACATTCTCTTTCTGAAAGTACATTATTACTGTAAATAAATGCAGCTGATTTTTATATGTTGATTTTGTATCCTGCAACTTTACAGAATTTATTAGTTCCAACATTTTTTTTTTTTTGGTGGAGTCTTTAGGGTTTCTTATGTATGATAACAGGCTTCCCTGGTAGCTCAGCTGGTAAAGAATCTTCCTGCCTTGCAGGAGACCCCAGTTTGATTACTGGTTTGGGAAGATCCCCTGGAGAAAGGATAGGGTACCTACTCCAGTATTCTGGGGCTTCCCTGGTGGCTCAGACAGTAAACAATCTACCTAAATGGGGGAGACCTGATTTTGATCCCTGGGTTGGGAAGATCCCCTGGAGGAGGGCATGGCAACCCACTCCAGTATTCTTGCCTGGAGAATCCCCATGGACAGAGGAGCCTGGTGGTCACTGTCCATGAGGTTGCAAAGAATTGGACGTGACTGAGCAACCAAGCCAGCACAGCACAGGACAGCACATTTATGGTATCATGTCATCTGCAAATAGTGACAGTTTTAGTCCTTCCTTTCCAGTTTGCAAGCCTTGCATTTATTTTTATTGACTAATTTCTCTGACTAGGACCCTAAAATCTACTTTTTATAAATTCTATTTTATCCTAGATTTCAGAAGCTTACAAAACAATAGTTCTTTACAAACCATATCTTATTATTTTCAAGATATTCTGCCTCATTTTATTGGGAACAATTTATAGATCACAAAAGATTCTTAAATTGCTAAGCTTCTCTGCTTGAGAGTACTTAAGAAAACAGACATATAGGTGTCATTCAAGGTTGTTAACCTTGAAATGGCATAGGAACAATGAGTGTAGGATATTGACAACAGAGTGTTTGAAGTGTTGGGATGTATAGCTAGGGAAAATAAACAGATGTCAGTAAAGTTGAGGGCCCAGTGAGGTAAAAGATAATGGAAGCAGATGGAAGGATAAGGGATTGGAGTCAGAAAATTGTATTATATTATGGTATTTAGGTATTCACTAGAACATTTAGTTTTGTTTGTTTAGCTTTGGGTTTTTTTTCACCGTGCCATGTGGCTGCTTGGATTTTAGTTTCCCAACAAATGATCAAACCTGTGCCCCCTGCAGTAGAAGCATGGAGTCCTAAACACCAGACTTCAGGGAATTCTCTAGAACATCTAGTTTAACTAGAGAAAAATAACTAAAACCCATAGAGTCAAAGCTATGGTTTTTCCAGTATTTGGACCATAAAGAAGGCTGAGTGCTGAATAATTGATGCTTTCAAACTGTGGTGTTGGAGAAGACTTTTAAAAGCCCCTTGGACAGCAAGGAGATCAAGCCAGTCAATCCTAGAGGAAATCAACCCTGAATATTCACTGGAAGTACTGATGCTGAAGCTGAAGTTCCAGAACTTTGGCCACCTGATGTGAAGAGCTGCCTCATTGGAAAAGACCCTGATAGTGGGAAAGATTGAATGTAGAAGGAATAGGGGATGACAGAGGATGAGATGGTTGGATGGCATCACCTACTCAATGGACATGAGTTTGAGCAAACTCCAGGAGATTGGGAAAGACAGGGAAACCTGATGTGCTGCCATCAATGGAATCGCAAAGAGTTGCACATGACTGAACAAAAACAAGAAGCAGCCTAATTACTGGATTGATTAAATTTTTAGCTGACTTGAATTAGAAAGAATTTTTCCTTGAGAATTCAAGATAGTGAATATAAATTAAGTAATATTAAAATACTTCCCAGTTTATTTGTATACAGTTGTGAAATTTGATACAGCAAACAGGGATATTCTCTATTTTACCAGTTTAGAGTATATTGTCATTTAAAAACCAATATAACCAAGTAAAATGCTAATAAAATAAAAGTATATTCCTGAAATAAAGTTTCAAAAGTACTCATTGTCACTATTGATTTAAAGAGGAAAGTTTATGGTGAATAAGGAAAAAAATAATGTCAAATATTCTGAGGTAAGATAGATTTATTCTTCTATAATTGCTTTCATGTTCACATACTTCTATGAAAAAAGAGCCAGAATATAATGTTTTCTTCTTAATTTCCAATATACAGAATATTTACATTAACATACATTAAAAATTTTTCTGCTTCTAAGCTATCAAAGTTTATTTTCTTTTGAATAAATCATCAAAGACTTTGTCAAGTATTACTTTGTTTTTAATTAGAGTACACAGATATTTATGAGACCAGTTGGTTTTTGTGGGGTTGAAAGTTTTAAAATATAAATTGGCATTGAGAGTCTAATACATATTAAATTTATTATTGCAATTATACCACCATTCTTCATTAAATAAATGTTTTACTCCAGAGCACCTACTTGAGGGTTGTGTTGTTGTTATAGTTGACCTGTAGAGGTCACTATTAACAGGCAAATGAAAAGCCTGTTAGAATTACAGGTTAATGTTAAAACTTAAAATCTGTTTGTCCCAAATCACTGGAAAGACCAAGGCAGTACTTTATATTAAGATATCAGAGAAATATGACATAACTTTAAAATAATAATAGTTTTAGATAATTATATAATAAAAATTGATGTTATTACTTGGATCAGCCACAATCTCATGATTTAAAACTTCCCATTTCTGCAGTTACTTAAATTGAAAACAAAAAGTGACCCCACTAAATTGAGTTCTAATGATTTCCTATTATTTACTTATTTTCTCTAATATTTAGTATCAGAATATATGGTAAAGACAGAGATGGAAACTGGATTTTGTTTGAACTCAAACCAAATGAGCTGTATCTTTAGAAAGTGTAAATTTTACCCATTTAAAAAAAAACTGAGAAAATTCTAATAAAAAGTTATATAAAGTAACCATTTTTAATGTTTATATAGTTGGACGGTAATCAAGTGGATATATTTAGGGAAAGATAGGAGGACTACTTAGAGAAACCACCCTTACCATGCAAATGCCAGTAAAACCTCCTTAAAATGAAGGGAATCTGTCATTTTGTGTAAATTCTCTTCTGCTTCCATAAACACAGCCGTAATCAATTAAAGACCCACTTGTGAAGGAGTCATTGTTTGCAGTTCCATTCAGACATTGCTGAGTTGTCTTTTAGACTGCCCATGCGGAAAGCCTGGTAAGGTGATGAGAAAGTTCAAAGCACCTAACTTTTCAATGTGGATTTTGTTATTGAGACTTCTCTATCTTTTTTATTCATTTTAAACTTTGGAGTGTAGTATGTGTTGATTGTTGATTCTAGGAAATGGAGGGGGCTTAAGAATGTAGCAAAGAATGAAAATGATCTAATGATGTAATTCCATGTGACTTTCAGATTGCAGTGCCTCATAGATTAGTTCAAGAGACATCAGTGCTGAAAATGTTCATGAAGATAAATAATATTACTTTATCATAAGTCTTTTAGTAGAAAGTAAGAGTGCTTTCTCCAACACCAATAAGTCTTTCATTAATTTTTGTCATAGAATTTTATTTTTGTTCTCAACCTCTCCCTTATACTCTTAATTTAAGCTGGACATTATTATTGTATTATTATTGGTACCAATAAGTATTATTGGTACTAAAATGGTCAATATCCAATTTGGGTTGCTGGATTTGGGAGACTGGTGGAATTTCTTCAAAGAGGTAGATGTAAAAATATTTCAGAGAGAATTTAGCATAAGTGATTTAAAGTATTAAGATAAAAAATGTCTCAATACAAATGATTTGATGCTATAGATATGTACTAAACTAGAGGGAGTAAAGAAATTACTCTCAGATTTAGGAATACAACTTATTTAGTATATTAAAGTAAATTCTCATATAGCAAGCCTAAGGGCTAAGAAAGGAATGTCATAAGGTTAGTGTCAGGACCTCACCTTATCAGAGTGGGAATCTAACTTGTGGGTCACTTTTGATCCTTTGCTGTCTGGACAGAAATAGACCAACTTCTCACCTGATTGCTTAAAGAATACTCTGGCATAGGTCTGGAAAGTCACATTTAACCATATTTAGCAGGATAGTTAAGCCAAATGTAAAAGATTTGGGGATGAAAATTAAGGAACGGAGAGATCTAACAAAAATGTTTGCTTTCCTAAGATCCCTTTGCTTTTCTAGATCAAATGGAGGGAACAGCTTTCCTTGGGACTACAATTTAATAAAACTACCACGTCTGTCACTGTTATGCAGGCACATAGCCTCTTTTCCTTGTGTGATAAATCTGCGGAGGTTATAAGGAAAAGCCTCAGTGTCCAGACCAGCCACTCTACAGATGACTCAGGACTACACCTTCACTAAATCCATTCATTACAGTGGCCCTAGTGGGAGTTACAAGCGAAGCCTGCCAATTAGACATTGGTAATGTGGACTCTACTTTAGGGAATTGGGCAAGACTGCCAGAATTCATTCCTGAACTTTAGCAGCCACAAAAGAGTATTTTTCTGTCGCCTGTAACTGATTCAAAACTGGGTCTCAAAAGGACAAGCTTCCTTTTGTGCATCATCTTTCCTAAAGTCCAACAACTAATAATGTTACAAACATCAGGTTTTTCACAAGATCACAAGAAACATCTGATGAAGGAGAAGCAAAGAAAAAAAAAAGTCATCTTTTGACTTGATTAGCCTCTGCTTCACTGTTTTCCAATTTTAGAACACAAATTAATGGTACCTATTTGTTAGATGAAAGATTAAATTGTGATATATTAAGGATAATGAAAAGTTTCCAGAATTTTTAGATGTTGATTAAAGCAGTTCATGTCAGGGTTAGTTCACATTCAAAACTGCTAGCACTTACCTTGAAAACATGTTTCTAAAATCCTATCCTGAAGCTGTATTGGCATCACTACTTTCTTCTCTGCTAATAATCACACATAAAGGTGAATGCTTTGCCTTCAAGTTCACTAAACTTTTTTTTTTAATTTTTATGTTTTAGTTAATTTGAATGCTTGGGGGATCTTTTGAAATTTTTAAGAAGCAAAGGTAGATTTTCTTAACAAAGATCTTTTTATTAGAATAAACAAATCTCAGAAAATTTCCAGGTCATTTGTGGAAAATAACAGAGAGCTCTAAATATAGGAACATTAGATAGTAAAGCTCATAGAGTCAGCCCCTGTAGACTTTAACAAGAAAGATTTAATTCTGTACCTTTATATCAAGTGGTTTTTTTTTTTTCTTTTTTAAAGCAATGTACTCTTTTGGCTTCTAGTCCTAATTTTACTTCAGAAATTATTTTTAATGTGCTTCAGACAGGGGCCTTCTGTCCAGGTCTTGAATGCAAGTACTGTATTTTTGTTTTGTATTCTTGTACAAATATATTTTATTGGGAACCTATTTCAAAATGCTTGTTAAACATATGACCTTATTCACATGAATGCATTCAAGTGCTGTAAATGTAGGGGCAGATGTTGGAACAGAGGAACCAATGTCTCATATTCACGGCTGCAGCTTGCTGTTTGAGGCAAGAGGTTTCCTTCATCAGGTCACTGCTAATGCACATGCTGCACTATGTACATACTTCTTGCTGCTGTGACTCACACACACAGGCATGCACCCACCCACACATACCCACACACACACACACACACACACACACACACACACACACTTCCCTATGATTTAAGGGAAAAAAAAACGCATCAGTCATAAAGCTCAGAAGTTGAAAGTAAGAGAGTAAGGCTGGGATAGTAACAGTTCAGAACTTGAATGAATTGCCAGTTTTCACCAAGTAACTGGCTGGCCTTCTCAGGCAGGCTCCAAATTCCTGTTGAAATGAAGACTTTCTTTCCTGGACTAGGCCTGGCATTCCTGGGAAACAATGCCCCTTTTCAAATAGGCTCTGAAATTTCACAGGTGAAGGGAGAGGGGCAGTCATTTGATCCCACCCACAAGAAGCCTGTTAGTATTTTACAAAGTGAAGACAGAGCCTATCGTGGAAATGCATGCAAAGCTGGCTAGTGGCTAAGAACTGCAATCTAGACCCCATAGTTCTGCAGATCTCTGTGAAATATGAATAAATTTCAACGTTCTGTCTTTGACTCACATTACAACTCTTTTTCTAGATTTTCTTAAGAGCGGTCTGCAAAATCACAAAAATAGGATTTTATTCCGTGTCTTGGAAAAGCAGTATTCTGGCTTGTCTTTAATTAGATATTGACATTAGAACTATAAAATAAAAAACTCAATTGGTGATACCTCTGTGTGTGTGTGTGTGTGTGTGCGATTTTGGAAGACATACAAGGTAAAAATATCCTATAGATGTATAAACATACACCGATATAATTAAATACATACATATACACATGAATATATGTAATGCTTTTATGTTGCTCCCAAAATGGTTTTAAGTAAGATCTCATTGTAATTCAATAAATTAAAAAATTCAAAAATATTCAGGTAAGTTTATGAATCATAAATGAAATTATAGACTAGGAATCCCCAACTACTGGGATATAATGCCTGATGATCTGAGATGGAGCTGATGTAATAATAATAGAAATAAGGTACACAGTAAATGTAATACACTTGAATCATCCCCAAACCAACCCTTTTCCCCATTCCATGGAGAAATCATCTTCCACAAAACCAGTCCCTGATGCCAAAAAGGTTGGGAACTGATGGTATAGACAATATCAGTTTGAAAGAATTTGACCACACTGATCAGCATACTTAGATGTACAATTCATTTCATAGATTTTATGAAAACTTATATTTGAGCAGATGTTTCAATAATTGAATGAGATAAACTGAGGATTTTAGTATTCAGTTTCAAGAATGAGAAAACTAATGGAAGTTCAGATTTATCATTAGTAAACTGGGAGTCTATGTACCTGTTCAGCAAAAGACTGAGTCTTTTCTTCTTTTCTGACAATTCTGATAACTCCCTCAAGACTGATGACACAGCCAGTATGTAACCTAACTTAAAGTCTTATTTTGAACATGGATTACCAAAGACTCAGGAAGTAAAAACAAATAATAAATAATTACAAATAATTATTTATTAGTATTAAAATAATTATAAAAATTAAATAATAGAACTATTTATGATATTATCACTCTATATAGACTTTCTCTAAGAAATCTGATTACCTGGTCATTATGTAGCATTTTAATACTAAAAATTTTTTTAAGTTGTTGCAGTTATTACATGGTAATAACTACCCTCACTGGCCTCAATTCTAGCAGCAACCAGAGTATTTTGAGCTTGTGTCTTTTTTTCCTTTCCTGTCCTCAGTTGCTCTGGTTGTGTCCGACTCTTTGTGACCCTATGGATTGTAGCTCACCTGGCTCCTTTGTCCATGGGATTCTCCAGACAAGAATACTAGGGTAGTTGCCATGTCCTCCTCCAGGGGATCTTCCCAACTCAGGGATCAAACCCGCATCTCCTGTGGCTTCTGCATTGCAGGGAGATTCTTTTGCCACTGAGCCATCCGGGATTGAGCTTATTATAATATTGCTTCTGTTTTATGTTTTGGTTCTTTGGCCACAAGGCATGTGGGATCTTAGCTCCCTGACTAGGGATCAAACTGGTACCTCTTGCATTGGAAGGCAAAGTCACTGGACAGCCATGGAAATCTCAAGCTTATGTCTTATAAAAAGGGTGAAAGAGCAGAACAACAATACAACCGAAGTATCAGTGCTTGAGTTTCAAATGCAAAAATTAAAAAAAATAAAAAAGCACACACAAAAAAAGCATGTTAAAAAAATAAGGTGCATTAATACATTAACACATCATCAATCAAAACCAGTTTTCCCAACCTACAAAGAAAAATTTGAGGAGTGAGGAAGAGAACAAGAAATAAAGGGTAAAGAGTGTTTAGGGTAAAGGGTAAAGAAATAAAGGGTAAAGAGTGCATCACTTGAGAAAAAAATCTGGGTATCTGTTTCCCCATCTCCTCAGTTATAGAGAATTAACAATAGAACCAACTGTTAAATTTGGGATTCTAGAACTAAGAGACCTGATATTTCCAAAATGGAGCTTATAGATACATTTAAGTCTGTCCTACTTTTCTACCCTTATTCAAACCTCTTCCCCCTTGCATGGAGAGAAATAAAAGAATGGAGGTGGATGAGGTGTTCAAAATACAGCGCTAAGGTGACCCTATAGTATCTCTTGCTCCATATATATATAGTAGCCCAGACAGCAGCAGAATGTTTTTCCAGTGAACTGAGAGCAGCACAGATATGGTATAGAAAATCAACAGACTGGGGGAGGCCAGTTTTCCCTAGTCCCTGGCCAGTTTTCCCTGCTAATCTGTGTGAAAATTCAACTCAACAGTTAATTAGTGAACAGATGTATATGTCATGAAGATTATGTAAGTAAATAAATGACAGTATCTGCTTTTAAAAAGAATATAATTTATATTTTTTAGGGGACATAAGACTATAATATTTATATAAATATGTATAATACAAAGCAGAATGTGATACATGCAGAACAGATTATTGAAATGAGAATATTTTTACCTAATTTTGACTGAAGTAATAATTCAAGAGATATGAAATGAATATGAGACAGACCTTACCCTTTGTCCGTTTGTTGAATATAAAAAGAAAAATCCAGAAACTCAGTTTTCTGATTTTTGAAACCCTCAGGTACTTCAAGGACATAAAAAACTGTGAGAATATAGAGAAGATGTTTTGAGAAAAATTTCTTTCAGGAAAGTGATGCAGTAAATCTCACCTTCTCTTTTCAGAAAGGTAATGTGGCTCTTCCTGTCAAAAAGAGTGGTATTCAACAAGATCACTCAGAGAGCTTTATATGTGTTTCCTAACAGTAGAAGGCCTTGCAACCTGGAGACAGAGCCTTACCTGATCTATCTAAAGGATGAAAAAAACAAAAAACAAAAAAACCAATTAGCTGCTTGGCGTAGAGCCAGGAGACTTGCTGTTGCTTTGAGACTAGCCTGTTCTAGAGCTTGAGGCAAAGGATATGTGAATAAATCAGCTATGGGGCCATGTGGGCAACAGCTGGGTAAAATCCATTTAAAGACTGTCCAAGATCAATAGAGATTGTTGAAGGTTCTTTGATAGTTTGAGGTTATGTAAGGAAAGGAAACTTCCCTGGTGACTCAGATGGTAAAGAATCACCTGCAATGCAGGAGATGCAAAAGACACAGTTGCAATGCCTGGGTCAGGAAGATTCCCTGGAGAAGGGAATGGCTATCCACTCCAGTATTCTTGCCTGGGAAATCCCATGGACAGTGAAGCCTCATGGGCTGCAGTCCAGAGGTCACAAAGGGTAGGACACTAGTGAGTGACTAACACTTTCACTTTTTCACTTTCATGGAACTGAAATCTCCAGGGAAGTTAGAAGAATGAAAACCACAGCTATGAAAACCTACAAAATCCACAAAATCATCCCATAGGAGAGGAAGTTTTGTCCCATAAGAGAGACATTTGGCCAATGTCAAAATGTGTGTCAATATGACACAGTCAAAGGAAAATAATTTTACTCTAACTTTTCCTGCTTACTTTGACCCTGGAAGAATATGAGAAAGCTGATAACCTGTTAGTGAACAGGGAGACACGGAAGGAAAAAGAGCACAGGACCACTCTCATAGGTCTTGGGAAGAAGAGAAATCCTAATTTGAATGCCTATTGAAACATTAATCAATAACCTGGAATGTATATGTTATAATTATTGAACTGACACAAACACCAATACAAAATATAAAGTTTTTAAAAATAAATAAGCAGAAAATTATTTCCCTGAAAAATAAAAAAGGGTATTGAAGATAAAACAGAATTGTGATTTTTTGACTTATCCTGTAAGTCTTGTGTTCTATATACTAATTGTATATCTTATAAAATATGTATTAAATTCTGTGCATTCACATATAGTGGATAGACTATTTCTATATCTGGGTTAGGGAGCAATTTCTTATAGTATAAAGATCACTGGATAAGGACTTGCTGAAGCACTGTTTTAGTCTTAGCTCTATCTACTTTTCTATACTGGGTCACCTTATGTATTATGTTTCACAGATTTTCTTAGTGTCAACTTCTTCACATTTAAGAGTAAAAATGTAACAATGCCATATGAAATGCCTTTTCTTCTAAATGAGGTCATTTAGAGCAAATGTGATGATGTAATGAATACATTTCAATATTAAGTACAATACATATGTAGTATTGTATAGTTAAAATAATAATGATCACTCTTAGGGAAAATTATGAACTCAAATTACTTTGTTAAAGAAAAGGCTTTAGTTTTTTATTTTTAAAATTTGTATTAATATGCAATTGAGACATTTTTTAAACACACAGCACAAATATACTTGACTTATGATTTATCATATTTTGTTTATTCATACTTTCTGATGGCATCCTAAAACAAGACTTTTTATCTCGTTTAAATTGTAAAATAATTAAGAACATAATAGTAGGTTTCAAGAACATATAGTAATTATTAATGAACATGAGTACATGTATAAAAAACACACAAATACATATGTATATGTATATAAGTATATACACAAGCATATACTGGTATATATTATATACTGATATGAGTATAAATATATATGTATATTTAATATACTCACTTCTTGGAAGAAAAGCTATGACAATACTAGACAGCATATTAAAAAGCAGGGACATTACTTTACCGACAAAGGTCCTTGTGGTCAAAGTTCTGGTTCTTCCAGTAGTCATGTATGGATGTTAGAGTCAGACCATAAAGAAAGCTGAGCACTGAAGAATTGATACTTTTGAGCTGTGGTGTTGGAGAAGACACTTAAGAGTCCTTTGGACAGTAAGGAGATCAATCCAGTCAATCCTAAAGGAAATCAACTCTGAATATTTGTTGGAAGGATTGATGCTGAAACTGGTACTTTGGCCACTTGATGGGAAAAGCCAACTCACTGGAAAAGACCTTGATACTGGGAAAGGCTGAAGGTAGGAGAAGAAGGGGATGGCAGGGGATGAGATGATTGTATGGCATCACCGACTCAATGGACATGAGTTTGAGCATGTCACCAACTCAAGGACATGGTGAAGGACAAGGAAGCCTGGCATGCTGCAGTCCATAGGGTGGCAAAGAGTTGGACGTGACTGAGTGACTGAACAACAACAGCAATATAATATATAGCATATGTATTCTTAGTTGTGTGTATATTGTGTTTGTATGTGTATATGCAGCGGCATATATACACAAGACTGTATATAGGCATGTGTATATAGTTAATTTAATTCTCATAATAACCCTGTGAAATCTATATGATTTTTTTTCTGTATGTTACAGATCAAGGAACCTGAGACACATAAAGGTTAAATAACTTGGTCAAGGTCACACAGTAAATGAAAAAGCCAGGAGTTATACCCAACATAATAGCACCAGAATTTGTTCTCTGTAAGTGTATATTTTATTCCCACTATGTAAAGAGAGGTACAATACAACTCATGTAGGAACTGGAATGCAAGTGATTAAAAATTAGCTTTTGAAAGGTCAGTGTTTATGTAAGTGAAGATTAATAATTCAGCCAGAAAGTAGGAAATTGATAAGAATTGTCAGGGTTCTATTAGTCTCCTGTAAATGAGGATAGGTGACTTCTCATTTATATCATGCCAAGTGAGAGGAACATCAAGAAGAATACAAATAGAACTCAATAAGTGTCCTTTGCAGCTTGGAATAGAGACATTCCCGTGTCTGATTCACATCTAAGAAATCTAAACAACAAAGCTGGCAAAAGCTGCTTATGGCTAAATATAATATAGGACCCTATCCTAGAAAAATGCTTTAATAATAAAAGTTTCATACAGGAAAAAAGTAATTGTAAATTTTCACTTTGATTCAGTAAATTCTAGTTTGTTATTTTTATTATGAAAACAAACAAAAAAAAAACCATGTTGTTTTATACTTTTCTGTTTATTGATTTTTCTCTTTATTTTAAACATAGGTAAGCTGAAGAAATCAGAGATTTAGTGATTTGCAAATGCCAGTAAAAAAAGTCATGGCTGGAGAAATGTTGGCTAACAAACACATGAAAAGATGCTCAACATCACTCATTATCAGAGAAATGCAAATCAAAACCACAATGAGGTACCATTTCATGCCAGTCAGAATGGCTGCTATACAAAAGTCTACAAGCAATAAATGCTGGAGAGGGTGTGGAGAAAAGGGAACCCTCTTACACTGTTGGTGGGAATGCAAACTAATACAGCTACTATGGAGAACAGTGTGAAGATTCCTTAAAAAACTGGAACTAGAACTGCCTGATGACCCACCAATCCCACTGCTGGGCATACACACCGAGGAAACCAGAATTGAAAGAGACACGTGTACCCCAATGTCCATTGCAGCACTGTTTATAATAGCCAGGACATGGAAGCAACCTAGATGTCCACCAGCAGATGAATGAATAAGAAAGCTGTGACACATATACACAATGAAGTATTACTCAGCCATTAAAAAGAATACATTTGAATCAGTTCTAATGAGGTGGATGAAACTGGAGCCTATTACACAGAATGAAGTAAGCCAAAAAGAAAAACATCAATATAGTATACTAACACATATATATGGAATTTAGAAAGATGGTAATGATAACCCTGTATGTGAGACAGCAAAAAGGGATACAGATGTATAGAACAGTCTTTTGGACTCTGTGGGAGAGGGAGAAGGTGGGGCGATTTGGGGAAATGGCACTGAAACATGTATAATATCATATAAAAAATGAATCACCAGTCCAGGTTCAATACAGGATGCTTGGGGCTGGTACACTGGGATGACCCAGAGGGATGGTATGGGGAGGGAGGTGGGGGGGGAGGTTCAGGATGGGGAACACACGTATGCCCATGGCAGATTCATGTTGACATGTGGCAGAACCAATACAATATTGTAAAGTAAGAAATAAATAAATAAGAAAAAAACTGTTATGGCTAGAGCCAAGAATCTCTCACTGTGAGACCATTGTCCTTTAATGTACTGTGCAATATGTTGCTTCTTTGAAAATATGACAGATTCACTTCCTTGGGAAAAAGGACTGATGTAGATCTATGTATTCTTAACCACAAAGTTGGATTTACATTGTTTCAATGCCTTCCTCAAATGACAATAAACATATTTTTAACATTATACAAACAATTTACAGGTGGTCTAAAATGTGTTTGGACCCTGTTAAAAATGTTGCGAGGGAATAGTCCAGGTAGAAATATTTGCAAGACTTTTGTATTTATACGTGCTCAGAAGTGCCTTGAGAAACCCCTACCACACTGTGGGCCATCCCTGCAGGTTATTTGGTTCCTCCTACTGTCCTGTTAGACCTGATAATTAATATTTGTAAAACACTTTTGAAAGTCTAGTGCACTTATAAATTATTTTCTTTTTCTTTTTGGATATAGCAATGAGTCTAGAGAAATAGCGATTGATAACTGGAAGAGAAATGACTTCAACTTCTCTCTGTGAGTGACAGCACAGTCTTGATATTGTGACTTTTCCTATCCCATTATTGAGTAGCCTTGAGTCAAATTGTTTTGGAAGGAAATAGATAGCAGTTGACCTTAGTCATTTGATTAGGTTCTCTTCCAGAGAAGTTCAGGAAGATATTTTCATTAGAGTTCCTGGATATTATATGAAAATGCATCATGTTTAAGATGTCTTTGCCTTCCAATGAGTTATAATCTAAAAAGAGATTAGATCTTACTCAGTATTTTAGCATGGTACCATAAAATGAGCTGGGGATATTTGATATTTACAACTATATTTGTGAAGTGGGTCAGTTTGGGGATCAAATTTTTCATGCTACTTAAAGAACAAAATAAGATATTTCAAGCATATTTGTTCTAGAAGAATAGAGTTGAAATCTTAATTAGCTTTCTCCATTGCATAGTTTTAGCTTTTGTTTAATAGCCACTGTTCTTAATGAGTAGTTATGAAAAGACAAAAATAAGACTTAGACTCTACCCAGACTACATTCATTTGTACATGTATAATGGGTTCTTGGAAGGAAAGTTATGACCAACCTAGATAGCATATTGAAAAGCAGAGAGATAACTTTGCCAACAAAGGTCCATCTAGTCAAGGCTATGGTTTTTCCAGTGGTCATGCATGGATGTGAGAGTTGGACTGTGAAGAAGGCTGAGCACCATGGTGTCAGAGAAGACTCTCGAGAGTCCCTTGGACTGAAAGGAGATTCAACCAGTCCATCCTAAAAGAAATCAGTCCTGTGTGTTCTTTGGAAGCAATGATGCTAAAGCTGAAACTCCAGTACTTTGGCCACCTCATGCGAAGAGTTGACTCATTAGAAAAGACACTGATGCTGAGGGATTGGGGGCAGGAGGAGAAGGGGACAACAGAGGATGAGATGGCTGGATGTCATCACCAACTCGATGGACGTGAGTCTGAGTGAACTCTGGGAGTTGGTGATGGACAGGGAGGCCTGGCGTGCTGTTATTCATGGGGTTGCAAAGAGTTGGACACGACTGAGCGACTGAACTAAATTGAACTGAATGGGTTCTTGTTCTTATGTTGGAACTCAGTTTCACCAGACTGGTATTTTATTTGGCTTGGTAGCATTTTTAGTTAAATAAATGCAGAAATTTAAGAAACATAAGATACAAGGTTCACCTTATCCTATAAAATTCAAGAAAATCTAGCCATATCTATTCCAAATATTATCTAAAAACTATTTACTCTTTTGGAGCTCTTGGGCTCCAAAGTCACTGTAGATGGTGACTAGAGCCATGGAATTAAAAGATGCTTTC
The DNA here is from genome assembly GCF_014754425.2 of Oryx dammah. Lineage (NCBI taxonomy): Eukaryota > Metazoa > Chordata > Mammalia > Artiodactyla > Bovidae > Oryx > Oryx dammah. The sequence goes on from NW_024070212.1 coordinate 38,393,785, forward strand.
TCCTTGGAAGAAAAACTATGATAAACCTAGATAGCATATCAAAAAGCAGAGACACTAATTTACTGACAAAGGTCCATTTAGTCAAAGCTATATTTTTTCCAGTAGTCATGTATGGCTGTGAAAGCTGGACCATAAACAAAGCTGAGCACCAAAGAATCGATGCTTTTGAACTGTGGTGTTGGAGAAGACTATTGAGAGTCCCTTGGACTGCAAGGAGATCAAACCAGTCAATCCTAAAGAAAATCAGTCCTGAATATTCATTGGAAGGACTGATACTGAAATTGAAACTCCAATACGTTTGGACACCTGAAGTGAAGAAAAGACTCACTGGAAAAGACTCTGATGCTGGGAAATGTTGAAGGCAGGAAGAGAAGGGGATGACAGAAGATGAGATGGTTGGATGGCATCACTGACACTATGGACATGAATTTGAGCAACCTCCAGGAGCTGGTGATGGACAGGGAAGCCTGGTGTGCTGCAGTCCACAGGGTTGCAAAAAGTTGGACATGACTGAGCAACTGAACTGAACTGAACTAGTTCTTTATACAGTCAAGTAAGTAAAATAATATGGGCAGATTATTCTCTTGAGCTCTTATATAATACCAGTTTTTAAGTGAAAAAAATATAAAAGATTAAAAGATTTTAGAGAGGTGGTCCTAAGATGGTGGAGGAATAAGATGGGGAGACCACTTTCTCCCCCACAAATTCATCAAAATAACATGTAAACGCTGAGTAAATGCCACAAAACAACTTCTGAATGCTGGCAGAGGACATCAGGCAACCAGAAAGCCCATTGTCTTCAAAAAGACGTATATATAAAAGACAACACAAAAGACAAAAAAAGAGACAAAAGAGGTAAGGATGGAGCTCCGTCCCGGGAAAGTAGTCTTAAAAAGAGAGAAGTTTCCAAACACCAGGAAACACTTCACTGTCGAGTCTGTGGCGAGCCTTGGAAGCACAGAGGGCAACATAACAGGGAGGAAAAATAAATAAATAATTAAAACCCGCAGATTACAAGCCCAATGGTAACTCCCCCAGTGGAGAAGCAGCACAGATGCCTGCATCTGCCACTAGCAAGCAGGGGCTGAGCAGGGAGGCGCAGGCTGCATTGCTTAGAGTAAGGATCGGGCCCAAATGCTCCGAGTGTAATCAGAGCGAAATAACTTGGGCTAGCAAACCAGTCTGTGGGATAGCTACCACATGAAAAGCTCTAACATAAGACACCACCAAGACTGCACACAAAATAAAGGACAGAACAGAATTAGCCAGCTGCAGACCATCCCCCTCCGGTGACAGGCAGCCAGAGCCAGAAGGGCTGGAAGGGGCCAAATCGCAGCCCCAGAGAGACATTATCTACCAAACTGCAAGCAAGCTTCTTTGCTAACTAAGACTTCTTGGGATTCTGGACAGTCATCATCTGCCTGAGAAGGTGCACCAGTTGTACACCCAGAAAACTGAGCAGAAGGGATGGGAGAGGTGATAAGTCACAGTGAACGCACTTGCCAAACACATAAGCTACTCGGACCTGGGAAGGGCACAAAACGCAGGCCCAACCAAGTCTGCACCACTGAGGACTACCTGAGTGCCTGAATCTAAGTGGCTTAGACCTGGGAAGTGCATGCAGCCCAGGGATGGCCTCAGAAGGTTCCCGGTGGAGCAACCTAGAGCCTGAGCTGTGTGCACTGCGAGCGGGGGCAGGCCCAGTGTGGCTGAGATACTGAGATCACATGCCAGTGTTATTTGTTTGCAGCATCCCTCCCTCCCCACAGCGCAACTGAACAAGTGAGCCTAAAAAAAGTGTCCACCACCGCCCCCCTTGTGTCAGGGCAGAAGTCAAATACTGAAAAGACCAGCAAACAGAAGAAGCTAAAACAGAGGGAACTGCCTTGGAAGTGACAGGTGCAGTAGATTAAAACCCTGTCATTAGTACCAACTACCTAAGGGGTCTATAGGTCTTGAGAAATATAAGCCGGACCAAGGAACTATCTGAAAATGAACTGATGCCACACTGCCCACAACTACACCAGAGAAAGTCCTAGATATATCTTTACTATTTTTATGATCATTCTTTTTTTTCTTCTTTTTTTTAAACTTAAAAAAAATTTTTTTAAGTCCTATATTACTCCTTTAATTTTCATTTTTAAAACCTCACCCGTGGTGGATTCATGTATGGCAAAACCAATACAGAATTGTAAAGCAAAATAAAAAATAAATTAAAAAATAAATAATTAATTTAAAAAAATAAATGTTAATTTAGCTTTCAAAAAAAAAAAAAAATAAAACCTATTATTACTTTTCAAAAAAAGACCCTATTTTTTTTAAGACCCTATTTTTAAAGGAAACTTCATATATATATATTTAATAATTTTTGTGACTTTTTTCTTCTTCTTCTTTTCTTTAATATTGTATTTTTGAAAATCCAACCTCTACTCTAGATTTTTAATCTTTGCTTTATGGTATTTGTTATCAATTTTGTACCTTTAAAAACCAAATCTTCAGTACCCATTTTTACTTGGGAGCGAGATTACTGGCTTGACTGCTCTCTCCCACTTTGGACTCTCTTTTTTCTCCACCAGGTCGCCTCTGTCTCCTCTCTCTCCCTTCTCTTCTCTACCCAACTCTGTGAATCTCTGTGTGTTCCAAACGGTGGAGAACACTTAGGGAACTGATTACTGGCTGGATCTGTCTCTCTCCTTTTCATTTCCCCCTTTTATCCTCCTGGCCACCTCTGTGTCCTTCCTCCCTTTTCTCTTCTCTGTATAACTCCGTGAACATCTCTGAGTGGTCCAGACTGTGGAGCGCACATAAGGAAATGATTACTGGCTAGCTTGCTCTCTCCTCTTTTGATTCCACTTCATCTCATTCGGGTCACCTCTAACTCCCTCCTCTCTTTTCTCTTCTCCATGTAACTCTGTGAACCTCTCTGGGTGTCCCTCACTGTGGAGAAACTTTTCATCTTTAACCTAGATGTTTTTTCAATGGTGCTGTATAGAAGGAGAAGTCTTGAGACTACTGTAAAAATAAGACTGAAAACCAGAAGCAAGAGGCTTAAGTCCAAATCCAGAGAACTCATGACTCTAGGGAACATTAATTGATAGGAGCTCATCAAACGTCTCCATACCGACACTGAAACCAAGCACCACCCAAGGGCCAACAAGTTCCAGAGCAAGACATACCATGCAAATTCTCCAGCAACAGAGGAACACAGCCATGAGCTTCAATATACAGGTTGCCTAAAGTTACCCCCAAACCACTGACGTCTCATAACACATTACTGGACACTTCATTGCACTCCAGAGAGAAGAAATCCAGCTCCACCCACCAGAACACCGAGACAAGCTTCCCTAACCAAGAAACCTTGACAAGCCACTGATACAACCCCACTCACAGTGAGGAAACTCCACAATAAAGAGAACTCCACAAACTGCCAGAATACAGAAAGGCCACCCCAAATGCAGCAATATAAACAAGATGAAGAGACAGAGGATTACCCAGCAGGTAAAGGAACAGGATAAATGCCCACAAAACCAAACAAAAGAGGAAGAGATAGGGAATCAACCTGATAAACAATTCCAAATAATGATAGTGAAAATGATCCAAAATCTTGAAATCAAAATGGATTCACAGATAAATAGCCTGGAGACAAGGATTGAGAAGATGCAAGAAAGGTTTAACAAGGACCTAGAAGAAATAAAAAAGAGTAAATATATAATGAATAATGCAATAAATGAGAACAAAAACACTCTGGAGGGAACAAATAGTAGAATAACGGAGGCAGAAGATAGGATTGGTGAAGTAGAAGATAGAATGGTAGAAATAAATGAATCAGAGAGGAAAAAAGAAAAACAAATTAAAAGAAATGAGGACAAACTCAGAGACCTCCAGGACAATATTAAACACTCCAACATTTGAATCATAGGAGTCCCAGAAGAAGACAAAAGGAAAGACCATGAGAAAATACTTGAGGAGATAATAGTTGAAAACTTCCCTAAAATGGGGAAGGAAATAATCACCCAAGTCCAAGAAACCCAGAGAGTCCCAAACAGGATAAACCCAAGCTGAAACACCCCAAGACATATTAATCAAATTAACAAAGATCAAAAACAAAGAACAAATATTAAAAGCAGCAAGGGAAAAACAACAAATAACATACAAGGGGATTCTCTTAAGGATAACAGCTGATCTTCCAATAGAAACTCTTCAGGCCAGGAGGGAATGGCAGGACATACTTAAAGTGATGAAAGAAAATAACCTACAGCCCAGATTACTGTACCCAGCAAGGGTCTCATTCAAATATGAATAAGAAATCAAAAGCTTTACAGGCAAGCAAAACATGAGAGAATTCAGCATCACCAAACCAGCTCTCCAACAAATACTAAAGGATACTCTCTAGACAGGAAACACAAAAAGGGTGTATAAACCCGAACCCAAAACAATAAAGTAAATGACAACAGATCATACTTATCAATAATTACCTTAAATGTAAGTGGGTTGAATGCCCCAACCAAAAAACAGAGACTGGCTGAATGGATACAAAAACAAGACCCCTACATATATTGTCTACAAGAGACCCACCTCAAAACAAGTGAAACATACAGACTGAAAGAGAAGGGCTGGAAAAAGATATTTCATGCAAATGGAGACCAAAAGAAAGCAGGAGTAGCAATACTCATATCAGATAAAATAGAATTTAAAATAAGGCTGTGAAAAGAGATGAAGAAAGACACTACATAATGATCAAAGGATCAATCCAAGAAGAAGATATAACAATTATAAATACATATGCACCCAACATAGTAGCACCACAATACGTAAGACAAATGCTAACAAGTATGAAAGGGGAAATTAACAATAACACAATAATAGTGCGAGACTTTAATACCCCACTCACACCTATGGATAGATCAACTAAACAGAAAATTAACAAGGAAACACAAACTTTAAATGATACAATAGACCAGTTAGACCTAATTGATATCTATAGGACATTTCACCCCAAAACAATGAATTTCACCTTTTTCTCAAGTGAACACGGAACCTTCTCTGGGATAGATCACATCCTGGGCCATAAATTTAGCCTAGGTAAATTCAAAAAAAAAATTGAAATCATTCCAAGCATCTTTTCTGACAATAATGCAGTAAGATTAGATCTCAATTACAGGAGAAAAACTATTAAAAGTTCCAACATATGGAGGCTGAACAACACGCTTCTGAATAACCAACAAATCACAGGAGAAATAAAAAACGAAATCAAAATATGCATAGAAGTGAATGAAAATGAAAACACAACAACCCAAAACCTGTGGGAGACTGTAAAAGCAGTGCTAAGGGGAAAGTTCATACCAATACAGGCATACCTCAAGAAACAAGAAAAAAAGTCAAATAAATAACCCAACTCTACACCTAAAGCAACTAGAAAAGGAAGAAATGAAGAACCCCAGAGTTAGTAGAGGAAGGAAATCTTAAAAATTAGGGCAGAAATAAAGCAAAAGAAACAAAAGAGACCATAGTAAAAATCAACAAAACCAAAAGCTGGTTCTTTAAAAGGAGAAATAAAATTGACAAACCATTAGCCAGACTCATCAAGAAACAAAAGGAGCAAAATCAAATCAATAAAATTAGAAATGAAAATGGAGAAATCACAACAGACAACACAGAAATACAAAGGATCATAAGAGACTACTATCAGCAATTATATGCCAATAAAATGGACAACGTGGAAGAAATGGACAAATTCTTAGAAAACTACAACTTTCCAAAACTGAACCAGGAAGAAACAGAAAATCTTAACAGACCCATCACAAGCACAGAAATTGAAACTGTAATCAGAAATCTTCCAGCAAACAAAAGCCCAGATCCAGATGGCTTCACAACTTAATTCTACCAAAAATTTCGAGAAGAGCAAATACCTATCCTACTCAAATTCTTCCAGAAAATTACAAAGGGAAGGTAAACTTCTAAACTCATTCTATGAGGCCACCATCACCCTAATATCAAAACCTGACAAAGATGCCACAAAAAAAGAAAACTACAGGCCAATATCACTGATGAACATAGATGCAAAAATCCTTAACAAAATTCTAGCAATCAGAATCCAACAACACATTAAAAAGATCATACACCATGACCAAGTGGGCTTTATCCCAGGGATGCAAGGTGTCTTCAATATCTGCAGATCAATCAATGTAATACACCACATTAACAAATTGAAAAATAAAAGCCATACGATTATCTCAATAGATGCAGAGAAAGCCTTTGACAAAATTCAGCATCCATTTATGATAAAAACTCTCCAGAAAGCAGGAATAGAAGGAACATACCTCAACATAATAAAAGCTATATATGACAAACCCACAGCAAACATTATCCTCAATGGTGAAAAATTGAAAGCATTTCCCCTAAAGTCAGGAACAAGACAAGGGTGCCCACTTTCACCACTACTATTCAACAGTTTTGGAAGTTTTGGCCATAGCAATCAGAGCAGAAAAATAAATAAAAGGAATCCAAATGGAAAAGAAGAAGTAAAACTCTCACTGTTTGCAGATGACATGATCCTCTACATAGAAAACACTAAAGACTCCACCAGAAAATTACTAGAGCTAATCAATGAATATAGTAAAGTTGCAGGATATAAAATCAACACACAGAAATCCCTTGCATTCCTATACACTAATAATGAGAAGATAGAGAAATTAAGGAAACAATTCCATTCACCATTGCAACAAAAAGAATAAAATACTTAGAAATATATCTACCTAAAGAAACTAAAAACCTATATATAGAAAACTATAAAACACTGGTGAAAGAAATCAAAGAAGACACTAACAGATGGAGAAATACACCATGTTCATGGATCGGAAGAATCAATATAGTGAAAATGAGTATACTACCCAAAGCAATCTATAGATTCAATGCAATCCCTATGAAGCTACCAGCGGTATTTTCACAGAGCTCGAACAAATAATTTCACAATTTGTATGGAAATACAAAAAGCCTTGAAATGCCAAAGCAGTCTTGAGAAAGAAGAAGGGAACTGGAAGAATCAACCTGCCTGACTTCAGGCTCTACTACAAAGCCACAGTCATCAAGACAGTATGGTACTGGCACAAAGACAGAAATATAGATCAATGTAAACAAAATAGAAAGCACAGAGATAAATCCAAGCACCTATGGACACCTTGTCTTCAACAAAGGATGCAAGAATATACAATGGATTAAAGACAATCTCTTTAACAAGTGGTGCTGGGAAAACTGGTCAGCCACTTGTAAAAGAGTGAGACTGGATCACTTTCTAACACCATACACAAAAATAAACTCAAAATGGATTAAAGATCTAAACATAAGACCAGAAACTATAAAACTCCTAGAGGAGAACATAGGCAAAACACTCTCTGACATAAATCACAGCAGGATCCTCTATGACCCACCTCCCAAAATTTTGGAAATAAAAGCAAAAATAAACAAATGGGACCTAATTAAAATTAAAAGCTTCTGCAAAACAAAGGAAACTATAAGCAAGGTGAAAAGACAGTCTTCGGGATGGGAGAAAATAATAGCAAATGAAGCAACTGACAAACAACTAATCTCAAAAATATACAAGCAACTCCTGCAGGTCAATTCCAGAAAAATAAACGACTCAATCAAAAAATGGGCCAAAGAACTAAATGGACATTTCTCCAAAGAAGACATACAGATGGCTAACAAACACATGAAAAGATGCTGAACATCACTCATTATCAGAGAAATGCAAATCAAGACCACAATGAGGTACCATTTCATGCCAGTCAGAATGGCTGAGATCCAAAAGTCTACAAGCAATAAATGCTGGAGAGGATGTGGAGAAAAAGGAACCCTCTTACACTGTTGGTGGGAATGCAAACTAGTACAGCCTCTATGGAGAACAGTGTGGAGATTCCTTAAAAAACTGGAAATAGAACTGCCTGATGACCCAGCAATTCCACTGCTGGGCAAACACACCAAGGAAACTGGAATTAAAAGAGACACATGTACCCCAATTTTCATTGCAGCACTGTTCATAATACCAGGACATGGAAGAAACCTAGATGTCCATCAGCAGATGAATGGATAAGAAAGCAATGGAATATTACTCAGCCATTAAAAAGAATACATTTGAATCAGTTCTAATGAGGTGGATGAAACTGGAGCCAATTATGCAGAGTGAAGTAAGCCAGAAAGAAAACACCAATACAGTATACTAACATATATATATGGAATTTAGAAAGATGATAATGATAACCCTGTATGGGAGATAGCAAAAGAGACACAGATGTATAGAACAGTCTTTTGGACTCTGTGGGAGAGGGAGAGGGTGGGATGATTTGGGAGAATGCCATTGAAACATGTATGATATCATATAAGAAACAAATCACCAGTCTAGGTTCAATGCAGAATACAAGATGCTTGGGGCTGGTGCACTGGGATGACCCAGAGGGATGTTATGGGTAGGGAGATGGGAGGGGGGTTCAGGATTGGGAACATGTGTATACCTGTGGTGGATTCATATTGATGTATGGCAAAACCAACACAATATTGTAAAGTAATAATAATAATAATAAAATACAATACAATAAAATAAAAATAATTTGAATGCCAAAAAAGAAGTATTTTGCTAGCCTCATCTCTAGTAAATCATACACTATAAAATATATTAGAAGGTGAACAGTTTCATAAAGTTATCAAATCAATTAAAATATAACAAATACAAATTATTTACTGGAAAAAGAACTGCATACTTTATTTCTTAATTTTAGAGTAAGTAAAGGCTATTGTGCTTCAAAAATTATACTAAAATGTGGCACAATTAGCATAATAAATACTATCATTATCTGACATGTAAAATATTGTGTATTTACTCATCAAAGAAAAGTTACTGTCTCTGAATACATATATTTGATAATTCTTTTTCTTTCTTTTATTTATTTATTTTACCACTTGTGTATGGTTTGGGAAGGAGGTCTGACAGATAGTTTACGTTGTCCCATTTGGAGTTAAAGCTACCTGGATTTGAGTCTTACACTATGTACCAATTTATTGTGCTGCTAACAGTAAAGGGGGATGATAGAGACTTCTCTCATGGCCCAGTGGTTAAGAATTCTCCTTCCAGTGTGGAAGAAACTGGTTTGATCCCTGGTTAGGGAGTCAAGAACCCACATGGCTTGAGGCCAAAAACCAAAGCATGAAAAGAAAAAAGAATCAATATTATAACAAATTTAATAAAGACTTTAAAAATGACTTGCATCAACAAAAATCTTAGAAAAAAGGTGGGGTAGATAATAATACTACTTTTTCATAGTGCTATTGTGGATAGTTTATCTTTATTCAGAATATTGTAAACAGCCCCTTTTGTTATCCATTGTAGGGAATGATGATACATGGGCCACAGTGATAATAAATATCAACCACAACATGCTTACACATGTAAGCTAACCCTCTTAGAATATTCGTTTAAAATGTAAGAATATAAATATGTATTTAATAACTTTTAAAATTTTAGAACAATTTTAGATTTACAGGATTATTACATGGATAGTACAGTATTCTGTATACTCTACACTCTATTTCATCTATTATTAGCATCTTACATTGGTATTAAAACTTTATTATAATTAACTAATCAACAGTGATACATTTTTATTAACTAAATTTCATACTTCATTCACATTAGTCAGTTTTTCCCTGATATTCTTTTTCTGATCCTATCTAGGATATTACATTACATTTATTTGTCATATCTCCTTAGGCTCTTAGCAAACACACTCTTCTAACAACACAAGAGAAGACTCTACACATGGACATCACCATATGGTCAATATCAAAATCAGAATGATTATATTCTTTGCAGCCAAAGGTGGAGAAACTCTATACAATCAGCAAAAAAAAAAAAAAAAAAAAAAAAAAAAGACCGGGAGCTGACTGTGGCTAGATCATGAGCTCCTTATTGCAAAATTCAGCCTTAAATTGAAGAAAGTAGGGAAAACCACTAGACTATTCAGGTATGACCTAAATCAAATCCCTTATGCTTATACAGTGGAAATAATAAATAGATTTAGGGGTTAGATCTGATAGACAGAGTGTTGGAAGAACTATGGATGAATGTTCTTGAGATTGTACAGGAAGCAGTGATCAAGAATATCCCCAAGAAAAAGAAATGCAAAAAAGCAAAATGATTGACTGAAGAGGCCTTACAAATAGCTGAGAAAAGAAAATAAGCTAAAGGCAGAGGAGAAAAGGAAAAATATACCCATTTGAATGCAGAGTTCCAAAGAATAGTAAGGAGATATAAGAAAGCCTTTCTCGGTGATCAATGCAAAGAAATAGAGGAAAATGGTAGAATGGGAAAGATTAGAGATCTCCTCAAGAAAATTAGAGACTGAGGGAACATTACATGCAAAGATGAGCACAATAAAGGACAGAAATGGTATGGACCTAACAGAAGCAGAAGATATTAGGAAGAGGTGGCAAGAATACACAAAACTATACAAAAAACCTTCATGACCCAGATAACCATGATGGTGTGATCACTCACCTAGAATCACACAACCTGGAATGCGAAATCAAGTGGGCCTTAGGAAACATTGTTATGAACAAAGCTAGTGGAGGTGATGGAATTCCAGTTGAGCTATTTCAAATCCTAAAAGATAATGCTGTGAAAGTGCCACACTCAATGTGCCAGCAAATTTGGAAAACTCAGCAGTGGCCACAGGACTGCAAAAGGTCAGTTTTCATTCCAATCGCAAAGAAGGCCACTGCCAAAGAATGTTCAAACTACCACACAACTGCATTCATCTCACACGTTAGCAAAATAATGCTCAAAATTCTCCAAGCTAGGCTTCAACAGTACATGAACCATAAACTTCCAGATGTTCAAGTTGGATTTAGAAAAAGCAGAGGAACCAGAGATCAAATTGCCAACATCCGTTGGATCATCAACAAAGCAAGAGAGTTCCAGAAGAACATCTATCTCTGCTTTAATGACTATGCAAAAGCCTTTGACTGTGTGGATCACAACAAATTGTGGAAAATTCATAAGGAGCTGGGAATATCAGAGCACCTGACCTGTCTCTTGAGAAATCTGTGTGCAGGTCAAGAAGCAAGAGTTAGAACCAGACATGGAACAATATACTGTTTCCCGATTGGGAAAGAGTATGTCAAGACTGTATATTGTCGCCCTGCTTATTTAGTTTATATGCAGAATACATCATGTGAAATGCCAGCTGGATGAAGCACAAGCTGGAATCAAGATTGTTGGGAGAAATATCAATAACCTCAGCTATGCAGACGACACCACCCTTATGGCAGAAAGTGAAGAACTAAAGAGCCTCTTGATAAAAGTGAAAGAGGAAAGTGAAAAAGCTGGCTTAGAAGTCAACATTCAAAAAACGAAGATCATGGCATCCGATCCCATCACTTCATGGCAAATAGGTAGGGAAACAATGGAAACAGTAAGACACTTTATTTTGGTGGGCTCCAAAATCACTGCAGATGGTGACTATAGCCATGATATTAAAAGATGCTTGCTCCTTGGAAGAAAAGCTATGGTGAACCTAGACAGTATATAAAAAAGCAGAGATATTGCTTTGTTGAAAAAGTCTGTCTAGTCAAATTATGGTTTTTCCAGCAGTCATGTACAGATGTGAGAGTTGGGCTATAAAGAAAGCTGAGCACCAAAGAATTGATGCTTTTGAACTGTGGTGTTGGAGAAGACTCTCGAGAGTCTCTTGGACTATGAGGATATCATACCAGTCAATCCTAAAGCAAATCAGTCCTGAATATTCATTAGGACTGATGCTGAAGATGAAACTCCAATTCTTTGCCCACCTGATGTGAACAACTGACTCACTTGAAAAACCTTGATACTGGGAACAATTAAAGGCAGAAGCAGAAGGGAACGACAGAGGATGAGATGGTTGGATGGCATCACTGACTCGATGGACATGAGATTGAGCAAGCTCCACGAGTTGGTGATAGTTAGGGAAGCCTGGCATGCTGCAGTCCATGGGGTTGGAAAGAATTGTACATGACTGAGTGACTGAAATGAACTGTATTTGTCATAACTCCTTAGGCTCCTCTTAGTTGTTACAGTTTCTGAAACTTTCTTTGTTTTTGGTGACCTTGACAGTTTAAGAAATGTTGGTAAATTATTTTGAAAATAGAATGTCTCTCAGTTGGAATTGTTCTTATGTTTTCCTCATGTTTTCACTAGGATAATATTTTTTTGGAGAAAATCATGGAGATAAAGTGTCATTCTCATTATATCATTTTAGAACTACATACTATCAATATGATTTATCACTGTTGATGCTAACTTGATCACTTGGCTTAAGAGGATTTCAAGTTTCTCCACTGTAAAGTTATCCTTTTTTCCCCTCCTTCTCTATGCTAGACATTTTAGAAAAAGTCACTATGCACAGCCTATACTTAAGGAGTGAGGGGTTATATACCTACTCCTTGAGGGTAGGGTATCTAAAAACAATTTTTAATTTTAGTAATAGCTATATATATACACATATATATATGTGAGTGCCGAAGAATTGATGCTTTTGAACTGTGGTGTTGGAGAAGACTCTTGAGAGTCCCTTGGACTGCAAGGAGATCCAACCAGTCCATTCTGAAGGAGATCAACCCTGGGATTTCTTTGGAAGGAATGATGCTGAAGCTGAAGCTCCAGTACTTTGGCCGCCTCATGCGAAGAGTTGACTCATTGGAAAAGACTCTGATGCTGGGAGGGATTGGGGGCAGCAGGAGGAGAAGGGGTCGACCCAGGATGAGATGGCTGGATGGCATCATGGGCTCGATGGACATGAGTCTGAGTGAACTCCGGGAGATGGTGATGGATAGGGAGGCCTGGCGCGATGCGATTCATGGGGTCACAAAGAGTCAGACACGACTGAGCAACTGAACCGACCAACTGACCAACATATATAAATACGTTTGAGTATTTTTATAGAAATTACTACACATAGTAAAATATCATATATTGAAATATATAGCAATTAATTCTATATGGCAAATTTGTTTCTTCTTCATTATTTATTTTTTAATAATTTGTTTTTATTGGTATGAAGTTATTTATTCTATTTTGTTTTGGAGTATAATCCAATACTATTTAACTTTATTATTTAAGTTATTCTAGGATTTGGCCATTGGTACATCTTCATTTGGCTCTGTATCCTTTCTATCATGACCCCCATCATACCCATCATTGTGAGGTTTTGTTTTTTAAAAATTTTCTTTCTACACAACACAGATGATGTGTAGTATAGGCTCATCTTATGTATTTCCTCTCCCAGTCCTAGAATCAGCCATTTCTCTAAGGATCCCAGGTTCCTTTTGCTGGAAAATAGTGTTAGAACCTAAGCACTGAGCATTAAGAATGCTCAATGCTATTGGGCTATCTAGGCCTTCTCAACTGACAGAGTGAGATACATGTTTTTATATATGTTTTTGTGTTATATGTATATATATATATATGTTTGTGTGTATCCATATGCATCTATAATAAGGGACACAAGAGCTTGTACGGGCTTCAACTCTAGTCCATTATCACATGGATCACTGTAGTTTCTTCTCCTTGGCCATGTGTAATCTCCCTCTTCAACAGTGAGAAACTTGGTTCTCATTATCTGCTATGTAATTAATTGTTTGATTGTTATATACATGTATTGTGGTTTCAAAATTTTTAATTTGTAGCCTTATCATGAACAACTTCATCAAATAGAATATAATGCTTATGTACAGTTCGTTTTGCCTTTAAGGCAAAGTCTCCACTCTCTAAAGTCTTAAGTCAATACTTATTTCTCTCACCCCTTTCAGAGAGGTTGATTTATACAGTTATTATGCATTGTTGTTGTTCAGTCGCCCAGTTGTGTCTGACTCTTTGCAATCCCACGGACTGCAGCATACCAGGCCTCCCTATCCCTCACCATCTCCCAGAGTTTGCCCAAGTTCTTGTTCCTTGTGTTGGTGATGCCATCCAGCCATCTCATCCTCCAATGCCCTCTTCTCCTTCTGCCCTCAATCTTTCCCAGCATCAAGGACTTTTCAAATGAGTCTTCTGTTCACATCAGATGACCAAAATACTGGAGCTACAGCTTAAGCATCAGTCCTTCCAGTCAGTATTCAGTGGTGATCTCTCTTAAGATTGACTGGTTTTATCTCCTTGCTGTCCAAGGGACTTACAGGAGTCTTCTCCAGCACCACAGTTCAAAGGCATCAATTCTTTGACACTCTGCCTTCTTTACATTCCAGCTCTCACAACTGTATGTGACCACTGGGAGGACCATAGCTTTGACTATACAGACCTTTGCTGGAAGAATAATGTCTCTGCTTTTCTACACACTGTCTATTTATATCTCCTGATATAAATTCTGTTGTTCATACTAGGATTCTCAGATCTCCTAAATTATTTTTTTAAATTTGCATCCATTAACTTTTTTTTTTGCTACAAGATTCACCTAATTTATTCATATAGGATAATGACTTTAGTATATTGAGAGAGGTTTTCAACCATCAGGACTTGTACCTCTTACTACAGCAGCAGTGGAAAAAATGGCAAAGTTTCCTGCAGTGTGAGAATATTTGATGCTTTATTAGCCTTATCTAGATATATCTGTTTTATACTTAATAAATAAAGGTATTTACACATGCTAAACTTCATGTTTTGGTGTCCCATATTTTACCCAATTTTGATGGACAGCTCGAATTACATAGTTACTTGTTCCATGGTCAAATATTCAATCTCATTTATATTCCAATAATAAATGATGAACTGTTTCTTAAAGGGAGAATGAAAGTGAAGTCGCTCAGTCATATCTGACTCTTTGTGACCCCATGGACTGTAGCCTACCAGGCTCCTCCGTCCATGGGATTCTCCAGGCAAGAATACTGGAGAGGGTTGCCATTTCCTTCTCCAGAAGACCTTCCCAACCCAGGGATTGAAAAAGTCCATGAGACTGAGCTATGATTTTCTTAATGAGAATTTCCAAAGGCTCCAATCAGCCAGAGATATTATGTGTTTCACTTAATCTGGTTGCATGTGGTCATGTGCTTGTGTGTGTGTTAGTCATTCACTCATTTCCAATGCTATGGACTGTAGCCTGCCAGGCTCCTCTGCTCATGGAATTCTCCAGGCAAGAATACTGGAGTGGATTGCTATTTCCTTCTCTGGGGGATCTTCCCAACCCAGAGATCAACCCAAGTCTCCTGCATTGAGAGAAGATTCTTTACCATCTAAGCTACATGGAAAGCCCCAGTGGTCTTGTGGTAGAGCCGTTTTCTCTGCTGATAGAACAGCTGAATAGATTTATTATACAGTACTTTCCCAAAAGGGACTTCCCTGGTGGCTCAGATGGAAAAGCCTCTGTCTACAATGCAGGAGACCCGGGTTGAGCCCTGGGTTGGGAAGATCCCCTGGAGAAGGAAATGGCAATCCACTCCAGTACTATTGCCTAGAAAATCCCATGGACAGAGGAGCCTGGCAAGCTGCAGTCTATGGGGTCGCAAAGAGTTGGACACGACTGAGTGACTTCATTTCACTTCACCTTCTCAAAAGACAAACCCCATGTATTTTACCTGTTTAATAATGTTAGGAAGTTCATGGTGCAGGAACCTATCACTCAAAGAGGAACACTAGATTACTGGGTCAGTTTGGGAAATGATTGTAGGCTCTGAATTACGGAAAGATGTAATAAATGCTTAGCAACATTAGCCACAGTAATGTACAGTTAGAATGTAGCTTTTGATGAAGTCAAGAAGTTCATGGATCAGTGTCTGAGAAAAGGTTACTAGACATATAACATAACTCAGAGACTATCATCATTTCCCAAACTGACCTAATAAACTAGCATTCTTCAAGTCATAGTTTCCTGTACCATGAACATCCTAAGGGGCTTCCCTGGTGACTCAGATGGTAAAGAATCTGCCTGCAATGTGAGAGACCTGGGTTTGATCCCTGGGTTGGAAAGATCTTCTGGAGAAGGGAATGGTGAACCACTCCAGTATTCTTGCCTGGAGAATTCCATGAGCAGAGGAGCCTGGCAGGCTACAGTCCATGGGGTTCCAAAGAGTCAGACATGACTGAGTGACTACACTTTCACTTTCAGAGACTAATATTTAGGATGGGATTCAAGAATTAAAGGTACATAGAAACCTTGTCCTTAATTTCTTGGACTGCATGGAATATTTTTAAAAAGAAATATTTTTTTAATATTCCTGTATCATCATATAAATATTCCTCAAAAAATCTCTCCTTCACATTAGTTTTAATTGCAGATTCTGTTATATACCAGTTGATTTGGTGATTCTATTTGCAAAAGTAAAGAGCCTCTTGATGAAGGTGAAAGAGAGTGAAAAAACTGACTTAAAACTCAACATTCAGAAACCTGAGATCATGGCATCTGGTCCCATCACTTCATGGCAAATAGATGGGGAAACAATGGGAACAGTGACAGAGTTTATTTTCTTGGGATCCAAAATTACTTCAGATGGTGATTGCAACTGTGAAATTAAAAGACATTTGCTCCTTCGAAGAAAAGCTATGACAAACCTAGACAGTAATTAAAAAGCAGAGACATTAGTTTGCCAACAAAGGTCCATATACTCAAACCTATGGTTTTTCCAGTAGTCATGTATGGACGTGAGAGTTGGACCATAAAGTAAGTTGAGCACCAAAGAATTAATGGTTTTGAACTGTGGTGTTGGAGAAGACTCTTAGACAGTAAGGAGATCAAACCAGTCGATCCTATATGAAATCATCCTTGAATATTCATTGGAAGGACTGATACTGAATGAAGCTCCAATATTTTGGCCACGTGAGGTGAAGAACAGACTCATTGGAAAAGACCCTGCTTCTGGGAAAGACAGAAGGCAGGAGGAGAAGGGGATGACAGAAGACAAGATGATTGGATGACATCACTTATTCATTGGACATGAGTTTGGGCAAGTTCTGGGAGATGGTGAAGGACAGGGAATACTGGTGTGCTTCAGTCCATGGGGTCACAAAGAGTCAGACACAACTGAGTTACTGAACAGCAACAACAAAACCTTTTTTTAGGTCAAAATCTTTATGCTTCTTCTAACTGATAAAAACAAGGATCCACCAAGCTCCACCAATGTTTACTAAAAAAGTGAGGAAATATCTCTAAAGCTTATTACTGATTCTGTTGCAGAGATATGGCTATGTAGAAATATATGGAGAAGGTAGTAAGGAAACAGATAATAGAGTCATAATAGCCAATAATATTTGATCTATCAGATTTTAAGTAAAGAACTTAGACTAGTTTAGAAAGAAAGAAATAAAGAGAAGTTGCTCAGTCTTTTCTGACTCTTTGCGACCCTATGGACTGTAGCCTACCAGGCTCCTCAGTCCGTGGGATTTTCCAAGCAAGAGTACTGGAGTGGGTTGCCATTTCCTTCTCTAGGAGATCTTCCTGACCCAGGGATTGAACCCAGGTCTCCAGCATTGCAGGCAGGTACTTTACTGTCTCAGCCACCAGGAAAGACTAGTTTTAGACTAGTTTAGCCAGACTGAATTTGTCTGGTAAAGAAGAACATTTTTTACCAGAGCAAAGGTGAGAGAGTAATCATTTTTTTCTACTATGAAAAGCTATTTTTATTTTTATTCTAGTCAACCTGTAAAGCCAATACATGAAATGTTAACACTTCTGTGCATTTTTAAAATGGGTCTTTCTGTTTTGTCTCTAACAATGAGAATTCCAGGAATGTTCCTAAGGGAAAATTTATTTGGCAAGTGGGGCCCCTTGGCATTTCTCAGATCATACCGCCTACTCATATGGCCAGTATTGGGTGCCACTGGATTCTAAAAGAGGTATTTTTTTCTGAGGTGTAAACACTAGAGTTAAAGGGGGAAAAATTACTTTTAGGTAAAACCTTCTCTCTTAAAATGACTTTTCCCTGATGATTTGAGCAAGTCTCTGTTTGCTGTCCTTCAAATCACCATCTATTATATGTCAACATATTTGGGGCAAAGCTGAGGTGAAGATAAGGGCCAAGAATACAGCTCAGTAGTTGTAATCTTACATATTTAATTAGTCTAGTATTTCCACTTTTCAGGTAGTTTTTTAAAAAAATGCTATTAGTAATACTGTGATGATTAATTTCATGTGTCAATTTCGCTGGGCTATGGAATGCCCAGATATTTGGTCAAATATTATTCTTGGTGTTATATCGGGTGTTGTATCTGAGTGGGTAATATTGAGTTATGGTACTCAAATCACTTTGTGACTCTTTGGGACTGTAGCATGCCAGGCTTCCCTGTCCTTCAATATCTCCCAGAGTGCTCAAAGTCATGTCCATTGAGTTGGTGATGCCATTCGACCATCTCATCCTCTGTCATCCTGTTCTCCTTCTGCCCAGTCTTTCCCAGCATCAGGGTCTTTTCCAATGAGTTACATCAGGTGGCCAAAGTATTGGAGCTTCATTCAACATCAGTCCTTCTAATGAATATTCAGGGTTTATTTCCTTTAGGATTGACTGGTTTGATCTTCTTGCTGTCCAGGGAACTCTCAAGAGTATTCTCTAACACCATAGTTCAAAAGCATCAGTTATTCTTCAGTACTCAACCTTCTTTATGGTCCAACTCTAATATCTGAACATGACTACTGTAAAAACCATGGCTTTGACTTTGTGGGCCTTTGTCAGCAAAATAATATCTCTGCTTTTTAAAATGCTGTCTAGGTTGATCATAGCTTTTCTTTCAAGGAGCAAGCATCTTTTAATTTCATGGCTGCAGTCACCATCTGCAGTGATTTTGGAGTCCAAGAAAGTAAAGTCTCTCCTCATTTCCATTGTTTCCCATCTATTTGCCATGAAGCGATGGAACCAGATGCCATGATCTTAGTTTTCTGAATGTTGAAGTTTAAGCAAAACTTTTCACTCTCTTCTTTCACTTTCATCAAGAGGCTCTTTAGTTCTTCACTTTCTGCAGGGTGGTGTCATCTGCATATCTGAGGTTATTGATATTTCTCCTGGCAATCTTGATTCCAGCTTGAGCTTTATCTAGCCTGGCATTTTCCATGATGTACTCTGTATAAAAGTTAAATAAGTAGGGCAACAATATACAGCCTTGAGGTACCTCTTTCCCACTTTTGAACAAGTTTGTTGTTCCATGTCTGGTTCTAACTCTTACTTCTTGACTTGCATACAGGTTTCTCGAGAGGCAGGTAAGGTGGTCTTGTATTCCCATATCTTTCAGAATTTTCTAGTTTCTTGTGATCCACATGATCAAAGGCTTTCATGTAGTCAATGAAACATAAGTAGATGTTTTTCTGAAATTCCTTTGCTTTTTCAATGATCCAGTGGATGTTGGCAATTTGATCTCTGGTTCCTCTGACTTTCTAAATCCAGCTTGTACATCTGGAAATTCTTGGTTCACATACTGTTGACGTCCTTGGAATTTTCCTGGTAAGAATTACGCAGTGGGTAGCCATTTCCTCCTGCAGGGGATCTTCCCAACCCAGGGATTGAACTCCTGTCTCCCACATTGCTTGTTGATTCTTTTACCTCTGAGTCACTTAGGAAGCCCTTAGGGTAAGATTAAATGAGATAAAGATTTAAATTGATAGACGTGAGTAAAACCATTGACTTTCATATTTTGAGTGGCCTGAATGAAACAAAGAGCCCACCCTTCCCTGAGCAAGAAAGAATTCTATAGCAGATGAACTTTGGACTTGAATTTAAATATCAACTCTCCTGGGTTTCTAACCTGCCTGCCTACTCTGCAAATATTAGGTGTGCTCCATAATCTTGCAATCTAATTCATTATAATAAATATCTTTATATATCATATATAATATTGATATAATCAATTTACTTACATATATTATATATAATGAGCATCTCTGTATAAATAAATATGAAATTCATGTCTATGTATCACTTCAAATTTAACTTTATAATAGTTTCTACAGGGCCTTCCTGTACAGCATCTCATTTAATCTCCACAAGCCCCTTATAAGAAAGAGAGAGAAGGGGAGTCTCAAGGAGGGGTATATATGTATAATTATGGCCGATTTGAGTTTTTGTATGGCATAAACCAACTCAACATTGTAAAAAATAAATTAAAAACAAGTAAGAAGAAGAGAAAATGTATTATCAATAATCTGATTTTACAGTTAGGCAAGAGAGACTTGGAGAGGTCATCTGAGTTATTCAAAACTTTATAGCCCATAGGCAACAAAAAAGACTGGATTTGAACTCAGGTCTTCAGACTTCTAGTGTAGTTTTGATTCCATTAGACTAGCTATTTAGCTGGAAAGCTGTTAAGAATCCTGATACTCAGGCCATAATTCAGATAAATTAAATAAGAATGTGAGAGTCAGATGTCAGTAGTTTTAAAGATTCCAGGTGAATACAGTTTTGAACAAACTTAAAAAACTACTAGACTTTTTAATTCGGAGAAGGTAATGGCAGCCCACTCCAGTACTCTTGCCTGGAAAATCTCATGGATGGAGGAGCCTGGTAGGCTGCAGTCCATGGGGTTGCGAAGAGTCGGACATGACTGAGCGACTTCACTGTCACTTTTCACTTTCATGCATTGGAGAAGGAAATGGCAACCCACTCCAGTGTTCTTGTCTGGAGAATCCCAGGGATGGGGGAGCCTGGTGGGCTGCCGTCTATGGGGTCGCACAGAGTCCGACACGACTAAAGCAACTTAGCAGCAGCAGCAGCAGGAGCAGCAGCAGTCTTTTTAATTACTATTTTTCCTGAAGATTATTTACTCATTTTCAGGATTGTTTCTAAGGCATCATTAACGCATATTCTCACTGATTTCTTACCATGAATTTTATTCACGCACATGGTGGATGTTATCCCTAAACATAGAAACATAAATGTAATTAGTAGGCTTTTATCAGATTTCACTGATATGAGAAATATGATATGCCAGAAATATGTGAAAGATAAATTGGCATTTATAAGTTCTATGAAAACTGATTAAATTCTTAGCTTACTAATTGTGTCAGCCTAGTTACCAAGAAAAAGAAAAATGAAAACAAAAATACAATTCCTGAAAAAACTTTATCTTTTTAAGCCAAAATTCCTGCTTATTTCTTTTGGGAACTGCTTTCAAAGTTAGCTACTTATCTCATTCTTTTATTATCATCTCTACTCCTGTTGTGTTTATTTCAAAGGATTTTTGCTAATAAGATTGGAGGAAACAAGCAACTTTTGCTATCAGTGGGTATGAAAGAAGGTCGTGAATATCGAATACACTACTCTGTTCTCTTTTGTAAATCCGGAGTCCAGGAATTCAGGCCTAATTTGGCAGGATTTTCTGTGCCCAGTAGGCTAAGAGAATTCAATTCAGAACACTCCAGGAAATCTGTCCTCATTGGAACCAGAGACTGGTATGATAATGCTTTTGAGGTAGTCCAAGTGGGAAAATTCAATCAAAAGTCTAGGTTGGCTCATCAGGTACAGGTTTGTTATCAGCAACAAACTTCAAAGCTTCTGGCTCTAGTCAAAGGCATAGGTGTATTTTTTAAAAAAAATAATAAAAATTAAAACAAACAAACAAACTAAAAAAAAAAAAACTTCTTAATGGTTCTGAACAGGTGGGCCCTCTGAAAGAACCACAAGTTGGAATCCTGTGAGTGCAACTAGAGCAAGTTAGTATCTTACAACCAACCAACCAGAGAGTAAGCCCTTAGAGCAAAAATGCAATTGAATCCTTATTGGCTTCTGGTGGGGTCTTTGAGTGTTTGGTCACTGAAGTTCTAAAAAGTAAGGAGATAGCAGTGAGAACTCCCAGATGATTTATAAAAAAATCTCCCTGACATATTAACTAGTTTCATGAGATTTGGGAAACAGAGTGGGAAGGAGGAGGTGGATTTTTTTTTTCTTTGTTTGCTCAAGTGAATTTGGGCATGTCAATTTCATTTTTTTAAGTACAATCAATAACTTCAGCATAAGAAAAACACATCTGTGTCTATAGCAGATATCTCCTAGTAAATTTGATATGTGTAAACTTACTATACTAGAAAACCACAGAGAATAGTTAAGGTGACTTGTAAGGGTAAATCTGATTTATTTATTTATTTATTTAGTATGGGTAAAATAAATTCTCTTGAATGTGACCCAAGATAAATCCGTTTTAAAGTATATTCTGCTCTAGGGTGACTCGGGATTATAGAATTAGCATTTGATTCAGAGTCAAAACATTTTCTCTTCTTGGCTCTACTGATGATTAACTGTGCACTTTCAATTCTCTATGTCTCAATGTTCTCATCTATTTATAAAGGGACATGGATATATTTTCTCTGCCATACTGCCATAGGTTAATGTAAGGGTCAAATATGAAAGTTCTTTGCCAAAAATGAGGTCTGAGGCATTATTTTTCATGCAACCTTTCTAAGCATACACTTTCACCTCTGTGTAAGAATGTAAAAGTATCCACTTATTGCCTATGCTACCCTTTTGAAACAATGGTGTGCATACTTCAGGAGATACACTGTGGCCTGCTTTAATGTCAGGGGAAAAGCCCAGCATACTTTTACACAGAGTCAGTGTCACATGAGTATCAGGGTAGAAGTTTGCTACTTTGATGAGCAATAAATATGTCCTATATTGGTTATTAGCATATAAATTTCTCCCAAATTTTAAATATAACAAATGAGACTTCAAAATAATTTTAGCTAGTGGCAGATATATTCAAGTATACTTCTAGAATCTTATGTTCCCCTTTGCTATTAGAGACAGGCAGAACAGTTTGAGAAGCCCTAGCATTGCATCAGATTTATTCTTTTTAATTAATTTTTAATCAGAGAATAATCATTTTACAATCTTGTCTTGATTTCTGCCAAACATCAATCAGCCAATACATATGCCCCATCCACCTTGAACCTCCTTTCCACCTCGAACCTCCCTTCCACCTCCCACCCCATCGTCAAATTTGAACTCTTCCATTTGGTATATGAGGCCATCTATAATACTGGGTCTAAGAATCTATTGATTTTCATTTCTACATACTATGACTCAATATATGTTCTGACTGGTATATCTCCTCCTACTTGTTACAGAATGACTTCTGAGATTTCATAAACAGTTTCAGTATTTCATAAACAGTATTCAGTATTTCATAAACAGTTCCATAATATACTTGCATACTTACTTTGAACTAAACTTGCTTTAACAGGTACCACGAAAAGGGAACTCAGTTTAGTTCAGTTCAGTTGCTCAGTTGTGTCCAACTCTTTGCAATCCCATGAACCACAGCACACCAGGCCTCCCTGTCCATCACCAACTCCTGGAGTTTACCCAAACTCATGTCCATTGAGTCGATGATGGCATCTACAAACTCATCCTCCGTCGTCCACTTCTCCTCCTGCCTTCAATCTTTCCCAACATCAGGGTCTTTTCAAATGAGTCAACTCTCTGCATCAGGTGGGCAAAATATTGGAGTCTCAGCTTTAGCATCAGTCCTTCCAATGAACACCCAGAATTGATCTCCTTTAGGATGGACTGGTTGGATCTCCTTGCAGTCCAAGGGACCAAAAGAGTCTTCTCCAACATCACAGTTCAAAAGCATCAATTCTTCAGTGCTCAGCTTTCTTTATAGTCCAACTCTCACATACATACATGACTACTGGAAAAACCATAGCCTTGACTAGATGAACCTTTGTTGACAAAGTAATGACTCTGCTTTTCAATATGCTGTCTAGGTTGGTCATAGCTCTCCTTCCAAGGAGTAAGTGTCTTTTAATTTCATGGCTGAAGTCACCATCTGCAGTGATTTTGGAGCCTGGAAAATAAAGTCAGCCACTGTTTCCACTGTTTCCTCATCTATTTGCCATGAAGTGATGGGACTCAATGCCATGATCTTAGTTTTCTGAATGTTGAGCTTTAAGCCAACTTTTTCACTCTCTTTCACTTTCATCAAGAGGCTCTTTAGTTCTTCTTCACTTTCTGCCATAAGGGTGGTGTCATCTGCATATCTGAGGTGATTGATATTTCTCCTGGCAATCTTGATTCCAGCTTGTGCTTCTTCCAGCCCAGCATTTCTCATGATGTACTCTGCAGAGAAGTTAAATAAGCAGGGTGACAATATACAGCCTTGACATACTCCTTTTCCTATTTGGAACCAGTCTGTTGTTCCATGTCCAGTTCTAAATGTTGCTTCCTGACCTGCATACAGATTTCTCAAGAGGCAGGTCAGGTGGTCTGGTATTTCCATCTCTTTCAGAATTCTCCACAGTTGATTGTGATCCACACAGTCAAAGGCTTTGGCATAGTCAATAAAGCAGAAATAGATGTTTCTCTGGAACTCTTTTGGTTTTTCGATGATCCAGCTAATGTTGGCAACTTGATCTCTGGTTTCTCTGCCTTTTCTAAATCCAGCTTGAACATCTAGAAGTTCATGGTTCATGTACTGTTGAAGCCTGGCTTGGAGAATTTTGAGCATTACTTTACTAGCATGTGAGATGAGTGCAATTGTGCGGTAGCTTGAGCATCCTTTGGCATTGCCTTTCTTTGGGATTGGAATGGAAACTGACCTTTTCCAGTCCTATGGCCACTGCTGAGTTTTTCAAATTTGCTGGCATACTGAGTGCAGCACTTTGACAGCATCATCTTTCAGAATTTGAAATAGCTCAACTGGAATTACATCACCTCCACTAGCTTTGTTCATAGTGATGCTTTCTAAGGCCCATTGAAATCACATTCCAGGATGTCTGGACCCATTTATTTATTGGAGTGTGTGTGTGTGTGAAAACTAAAAGATTTAAATGACACTAATTACTCAGATCTTCCATTCTTCTACCCCTGGCCTTATGGCATAAGTTTCAAGGTCTGGGAATTCTTCCCCTCACAGTTAAAATTTTCTGTATCAACAATCATAATATGTTTTCTCATACCATAGTTTATCTTTCAGTGTCCTCGTCTTCCTCATATGTTAAGAAAAAATGAGTACAGGAGTACAGATGAATCTCAGGAAATCTCTATAACAGGATAGATGCTCATTTATGTCATTGCATATATCAGTAGTTTCTTTTAATTACTGAATAGTAGTTTCTTTGTATGCTTATACATTAATTTGTTATTCACCTTTTGATGGACATTTGGGTCAATTTCATTGCTGGGCTATTATGAATGAAATTGTGATGGATCATCATGCCAACAATCTTTGTAGTATATATGATTTAGCTTCTCTTGGGTAAATAACATGGAGTGGAACTGGTAGTCAAATTGTAAATTTCTGTATAACTTTAAAAGCTTTCTCTGAACAACTTTCCGAAATTTGTTTTATCATTTTACACTCCCAACCAACAATGTATGAAAGTTCTGGTTCTTCCACATACTTCCCAATACATATCAGTTATTTTAATTTCACTCATTTTGGTTAATATATAGTAGTATCTTTTGTGTTTTAATTGGCATTTGCATTTCTCTGATGATGCATTGAGCATCTTCTCTTGTATTTATTAATAATTTGCATGTGTTCTTTTGTGAGGTGTCTATTACATATTATATCTACTTTTAATTGACTTGTTTGCCCTATTAATGCTGTGCTTAGTTGGTCAGTCATGTCCAACTCTTTGTGATCACATGGACTATAGCTGCTAGTCTCCTCTGTCCATGGGGATTCTCCAGGCAAGAATACTGGAGTGGGTTGCCATGCCATCCTTCAGGGAATATTCCCAACCCAGGGAGCAAACCTAGGTCTCCCGCCCACATTGTTAATAATTTGCTGTATATATACAGATTTTCTTTGACTTACGATGGGGTGATATCCCAATAAACCAATCTAAAGTTGAAAATATCCTAAATTGAGAGTGTTTAGTACACATCTAATCTACCAAACATCACAGCTTTTTCTAGGCTGCTGTGAATGTTCTCAGAACACTTACATTAGGCAGGAACTGGACAAAATCGTCAACACAAGGCCTATTTTACAATAAAGTGTTGAATGCTCCATACGATTAATTGACTATTGTGTGTGTGTGTGCACCTAGTTTCTCAGTCGTGTCCAACTCTTTGCAGCCTTATGGACTATAGGCCGCCAGGCTCTGCTGTTCATGGAATTTTCCAGGAAAGAATACTGGAGCAGGTTGCCATTTCCAACTCCAGAGGATATTCCCAACCCTCGGATTGAACCCGCATCTCTTGTATCGATTGTTTATATGGGTACAGAATGGTTGTAATTGTATTGGATGTTTACCCTCTTGAACTTGTAGCTGACTGGTAGACTCTGTGAAATTTTACAGAGGGTATCATTCCTACTGTACATGGCTAGCCTAGGAAAAGATCAAAATTTGGGAAAGATCAAAATTCAAAATGCCAAGTATGGTTTCTACTGAGTGTATATGCTCTTGCACTATTATAAAGCCTGAAAATCATAAGTGGAACCACATTTTAAGTTGAACTATGCTAAGTTGGGAACTGTCTGTATATCAATCTGAGGAAGTAGAGAGAAATTTAGTCAGTTCCCTTCCACAACCAAAATGGGTTTCCAGATGTTCACTTGGACAGACTGCTGCTCTCCCACAGTGGCTTAAGATTTTATTCTGTAGAGAAGGATCCGGGTGAGACTTGCTAATGTTCCACAGCTAGATTGTTCCACTCCATCACATCTTCACCAGCAAATTAAACCCTCTAGGCTACAGCCCTGCCCATATGATGTGGTGTAGAAAGAGCACATGAAGGGATGCACACTCCCTTTGTGTTTCTGGCTCCAAGACATTGTATGCTGCTGCTGCTAAGTCACTTCAGTCATGTCCGACTCTGTGCGACCCCACAGATGGCAGCCCACCAGGATCCCTGGTCCCTGGGATTCTCCAGGCAAGAACACTGGAGTGGGTTGCCATTTCCTTCTCCAATGCATGAAAGTGAAAAGTGAAACTGAAGTTGCTCAGTCGTGACCGACTCCTAACAACTCCATGGACTGCAGCCTACCAGGCTCCTCCGTCCATGGGATTTTCCAGGCAAGAGTACTGGAGTAGGCTGCCACTGTATAATCTCATGCTATTCTACACTCAGATTTAAGCAGTTACAAATTTGTAAATTGTTCTTATACATTTTTGAATGCCAGCTCCATCTCCTTCCTGAGTTCTGCCTTTGGTAAGCAATACTTATATCCTGTCTTTCTCTGGAAATGTTTGTCTTTCCTCAGATTTCAGGCAACTGGATTACCTTGCAACTTTAATTCTGATGAGTTCAAGAAATGTTATAATTTAATAAATCATTTGACTTTATCTAGATGTTAAGTTGATTACAACACTCTTTTTCACTTAATACATACTAGGGACCAGAGACAGTAAATTCCAGTTCCTGTAACATTTAAATCATTTAAATTATCTGATATATGAAACTTGAGAAATTAACAAAATGTAAGAAGTATCTTATTAAACTCACTTATATCAGTATTTAAATGTTTGGGAAATTCTAATTTGTTAATTTCACATTTTTAAACTTTCAGTTTGAAAGAATAGTAGACTCACAGGAAGTTGCAAAAATAGTCTTGTGTAACTTTTACCTAGCTTCCCCAATGTTTATATTCCACCTAACTGTAGTATAATCTCAAAACCAGCAAATTGATATTGGTAAAAACTCTTATCTAAGTTACAGGCCTCATTCAGATTTATCAGCTTTTACTCAGCATAAACTCATGTATGTGTGAGTGTAGCCCCATACAATTTTACTTTGTATATAACTGCAAAAATACAGAAATTTTTCATTACCACAAAGGAATTCCCTTATGCTAACCATTATGCCTTCACTGTCTTTTAGCAAACACTAATCTATTTTATTCTTGAAGCATTTTTCATTTTCAAGACATTACATTTTGCCAAGAATGTTATATAAATAGGATAATATAGTATATAATCTTTAGATCTTGGCTTCTTATCCAAGTTGTTGGATGTGTAAGTAGATTTCTTTGTATTTCTGAGTAGTATTCCATTTTATGAATGTGCCACAGTTTGTTTACACATTCACCCATAGAAGGATTTTTTTTTCTTCCAAGTTTTTGGTTGTTTGCAGTATCTGTTATGAGCATTTATGTGTAGGACTTTATGTGAAAATGAGTTTTAATTTCCTTGGAATGAATATGTAAGATTGCAAGTATTGAGTCATATGATAAGTTTATATAGTTTAATCAGAAACTACCAAACAGGTTTCCTACACAGGGTAACTGTACCATTTTACATCCCACAAGAAATGTATTACAAATCTAGTTTCTTTGCAGCCTCATCAGTATTTGATATTTATCACTTTTTAAGTTGTAACCACTTTAGAAGATTTATAGTGATACTCCATTGTGTTTTAATTTTTGTCTCCATAATGGCTAATGAACATCTTTCAATGTGCTATTTGCTATTTGCCATCTGTATATTTTCTTTGTATTTATGTCTTTTGTCATTTTCTAATTGAATCCTTTTCATCTTTTTGACTGTTTTTGTAATACTTCATATATTCCTGATATATAGTTTGCAGATATTTTCTTTCAGTTTTTAATTAGTTTCTCATACACTTGATAGAGTCTTCTGAAGAGAAAAAAAATCTTTAATTTTAATGAAGTCCAATTTTTTGTTACATTCTTTTAGTGAATTGCATTTTTGCTGTCATGTCCAAGAATTCCTTTCCTAATCTTAGTTCTTAAAGTTTTTTTTCATCTTTTTCCAAAACTTTCATAATTTTATATCTTTCAATTAAATCTGTGATCCATTTTGAGTTAATTTTCATATATTGTGTTAGATTTTATATCAAGGTTTATTTATTTATTTGGGCTAAGGATGTCTATCTAATTGCAGAAACATAATCAGTTGAACTGGAGTAAGAAATGGCAACCCACTTCAGTATTTTTGCCTGGAAAATTCCATGGACAGGGAATCATAACAAGTGACAGTTCATGGGGTCTCAAAGAGTCAGACATGACTGAGCATGCATGAAGACCTGCTTACTGGTTCACAGATAGCCATCTTTTTTGCTATACCATCACATGGCTTAAAGCATGAGAGAACTCTTTTTGATCACTTCAGTTCATTTCAGTTTAGTTCAGTCGCTCAGTCAAGTCCAACTCTTTGTGACCCCATGAACTGCAGCACGCCAGGCCTCCCTGTCCATCACCAACTCCTGGAGTTCACCCAAACTCATGTCCATCGAGTCAGTGATGCTATCCAGCCATCTTATCCACTGTCGTCCCCTTCTTCTACTGTCTCAATTCCTCCCAGCATCAGAGTCTTTTCCAATGGGTCAGCTCTTCTCATGAGGTGGCCAAAGTACATAACTTTCAGCTTTAGCATCATTCCTTCCAAAGAAATCCCAGGGCTGATCTCCTTCAGAATGGACTGGTTGGATCTCCTTGCAGTCCAAGGGACGCTCAAGAGTCTTCTCCAACACCACAATTCAAAAGCATCAATTCTTTGGCGCTCAGCTTTCTTCACAGTTCAACTCTCACATCCATACATGACCACTGGAAAAACCATAGCCTTGACTAGACCGACCTTTGTTGGCAAAGTAATGTCTCTGCTTTTGAATATGCTATCTAGGTTGGATCACTTATAAGGACACTAATCCCATTTATCAGGGCTCCATCCTCATGACTTAATCACTCCAAAGCCTCATATACAAATACCATCAAAATTGGGGTTAGGAGTTCAACATGAATTTTTTGAACAGCGGACACAAATATACTGTCTCTAGCACATAGTTTCTGAGGAGAAGTTGTATATAAATCTTAACTTTACTCCTCTATATGTAAGGCATTTTTTCTCTCTGGCTTCTTTCAGGATTTTTCATTTTTTATTTTCCTTAGGTTAAAATGATATGCCTATCTATAGGTTTTCTTTGGCATATATCCTGCTTGTATTCTCTGAGTTTCCTAGATCTGTGGTTTGTTGTCTGACATTAATTTGGAGAAAATTCTCAATCATCTTTGTTTTAAATATTCTGTATTTCTCTCTTCCTCTTCTGGTATTTACATTACCTATATTTACACCTTTTGTAATATGTACCACAATTCTTCAATAGTTTGTTCCTTTGCTTTTGTTTTCTTGCAGCTTTTGTTTGTTTTGGTCCATTTTTCTCTGCTTTTTTTGTATGGGAACTTTCCACTGAGGTATCATCAAGCTTAGGAATTCTTTCTTTCTTTCTTTTTTTATGGAGATCTATTTATTTTTAAATATTTTTTTAAAATATGTTTATTTATTTTAATTGGAGGCTAATTACTTTACAATATTGTATTGGTTTTGCCATACATCAACATAAATCCACCACGGGTATACACGTGATCCCCATCCTGAACCCACCTCCCACCTCCCTCCCTGTACCATCCCTCTGGGTCATCCCAGTGCACCAGCTCCAAGCATCCTGTATCATGCATTGAACCTGGACTGGTGATTCATTTCATATATGATAATATACATGTTTCAATGCCATTCTCCAAAATCATCCCACCCTCTCCCTCTCCCACAGAGTCCAAAGACTGTTCTATATCTGTGTCACTTTTGGTGTCTCGCATATAGGGTTATCATTACCATCTTTCTAAATTCCATATATATGCATTAGTATAGATGGGGAAACAGTGGAAACAGTGTCAGACTTTATTTTTTCAGGCTCCAAAATCACTGCAGATGGTGATTGCAGCCATGAAATTAAAAGATGCTTACTCCTTGGAAGAAAAGTTATGACGAACCTAGATAGCATATTTAAAAGCAGAGACATTACTTTGCTGACTAAGGTCCATCTAGTCAAGGCTATGGTTTTTCCTGTGGTCATGTATGGATGTGAGAGTTGAACTGTGAAGAAGGCTGAATGCCAAAGAATTGATGCTTTTAAACTGTGGTGTTGGAGAAGACTCTTGAGAGTCCCTTGGACTGCAAGGAGATCCAACCAGTCCATTCTGAAGATCAGCCCTGGGATTTCTTTGGAAGGAATGATGCTAAAGCTGAAAGTCCAGTACTTTGGCCACCTCATGCGAAGAGTTGACTCATTGGAAAAGACTTTGATGCTGGGAGGGATTGGGGGTAGGAGGAGAAGGGGACGACAGAGGATGAGATGGCTGGATGGCATCACTGACTCGATGGACGTGAGTCTGAGTGAACTCCGGGAGTTGGTGATGGACAGGGAGGTCTGGTGTGCTGTGATTCATGGGGTCGCACAGAGTCGGACACAGCTGAACTAAACTGATACTGTATTGGAGTTTTTCTTTCTGTCTTACTTCATTCTTTATAATAGGCTCCAGTTTCATCCACCTCATTAGAACTGATTCAAATGTATTCTTTTAAATGGCTGAGTAATACTTCATTGTGTATATGTGTCACAGCTTTCTTATCCATTCATCTGCTGGTGGACATCTAGGTTTCTTCCATGTCTTGGCCATTATAAATAGTGCTGTGATGAACGCTGGGGTACACGTGTCTCTTTCAATTTTGGTTTCCTCGGTGTGTATGCCCAGTAGTGGGATTGCTGGGTCATAAGGCAGTTCTATATCCAGTTTTTTAAGGAATCTCCACACTGTTCTCCATAGTGGCTGTATTAGTTTGCATTCCCACCAACAGTGTAAGAGGGTTCCTTTTTCTCCACATCCTCTCCAGCATTTATTGCTTGTAGACTTTTGGATCTCAGCCATTCTGACTGGCGTGAAGTGGTACCTCATTGTGGTTTTGATTTGCATTTCTCTGATAATGAGTGATGTTGAGCATCTTTTAATGTGTTTGTTAGCCATCTGTATGTCTTCTTTGGAGAAATGTCTATTTAGTTCTTTGGCCTATTTTTTGATTGGGTCATTTAATTTTCTGGAATTGAGCTAAAGGGGTTGCTTGTATATTTTTAAGGTTAATTCTTTGTCAGTTGTTTCATTTGCTATTATTTTCTCCGATTCTGAAGACTGTCTTTTCCACTTCTTAGTTTCCTTTGTTGTGTAGAAGCTTTTAATTTTAATTATGTCCCATTGGTTTATTTTTGAGTTTATTTCCAATATTCTGGGAGGTGAGTCATAGAGGATCCTGCTGTGATTTATGTCAGAGAGTTTTTTGCCTATGTTCTCCTCTAGGAGTTTTATAGTTTCTGGTCTTATGTTTATCTTTAATCCATTTTGAGTTTGTTTTTGCATATGGTGTTAGAAAGTGATCCATTTTCATTCTTTTACAAGTGATTGACCAGTTTTCCCAGCACCACTTGTTAAAAAGATTGTCTTTAATCCATTGTATATTCTTGCCTCCTTTGTCAAAGATAAGGTGTTCATAGGTGTGTGTATTTATCTCTGGGCTTTCTATTTTGTTCCATTGATCTATCTTTCTGTCTTTCTGACAGTACCACACTGCTTGATGACTGTGGCTTTGTAGTAGAGCCTGAAGTCAGGCAGGTTGATTTCTCCAGTTCCATTCTTCTTTCTCAAGATTGCTTTGGCTATTCGAGGTTTTTTTATATTTCCATATAAATTGTGAAATTATTTGTTCTAGCTCTTTGAAAAATATCATTGGTAGCTTAATAGGGATTGCATTGAATCTATATATTGCTTTGGGTAATATACTCATTTTCACTATATTGATTCTTCCAATCCATAACATAGTGTATTTCTCCATCTATTAGTGTCCTCTTTGATTTCTTTCACCAGTGTTTTATCAGTTCAGTTCAATTCAGTCACTAAGTCGTGTCTGACTCTTTGCAACCCCATGAATCGCAGCACACCAGGCCTCCATGTTCATCACCATCTCCCGGAGTTCACTCAGACTCACATCCATCGAGTCCGTGATGCCATCCAGCCATCTCATCCTCTGTCGTCCCCTTCTCCTTCCACCCCCAATCCCTCCCAGCATCAGAGTCTTTTCCAATGAGTCAACTCTTCACATGAGGTGGCCAAAGTACTGGACTTTCAGCTTTAGCATCATTCCCTCCAAAGAAATCCCAGGGCTGATCTCCTTCAGAATGCACTGGTTGGATCTCCTTGCAGTCCAAGGGACTCTCAAGAGTCTTCCCCAACACCACAGCTCAAAAGCATCAATTCTTCGGCGTTCAGCCTTCTTCACAGTCCAAATCTCACAACCATACATGACCACTGGAAAAACCATAGCCTTGACTAGACGGACCTTAGTCGGCAAAGTAATGTCTCTGCTTTGGAATATACTATCTAGGTTCGTCATAACTTTTCTTCCAAGACAGAAAGATAGATCAATGGAACAAAATAGAAAGCCCAGAGATAAATACACACACCTATGAACACCTTATCTTTGACAAAGGAGGCAAGAATATACAATGGATTAAAGACAATCTTTTTAACAAGTGGTGCTGGGAAAACTGGTCAATCACTTGTAAAATTAATTTCATGGCTGCAATCACCATCTGCAGTGATTTTGGAGCCAAAAAAAAAAAGTCTGAAACCGTTTCTACTGTTTCCCCATCTATTTCCCATGAAGTGATGGGACCAGATGCCATGATTTCCGTTTTCTGAATGTTGAGCTTTAAGCCAACTTTTTCGCTCTCCTCTTTCACTGTCATCAAGAGGCTTTTCAGTTCCTCTTCACTTTCTGCCATAAGGGTGCTGTCATCTGCATATTTGAGGTTATTGACATTTCTCCTGGCAATCTTGATTCCAGCTTGTGTTTCTTCCAGTCCAGAGTTTCTCATGATGTACTCTGCATAGAATTTAAATAAGTAGGGTGACAATATACAGCCTTGACGTATTCCTTTTCCTATTTGGAACCAGTCTGTTGTTCCATGTCCAGTTCTAACTGTTGCTTCCTGACCTGCATACAGATTTCTCAAGAGGCAGGTTAGGGGGTCTGGCATTCCCATCGCTTTCAAAATTTTCCACAGTTAATTGTGATCCACACAGTCAAAGGTTTTGGCATAGTCAATAAAGCAGAAATAGATGTTTTTCTGGAACTCTCTTGTTTCTTCCAGATCCATCGGATGTTGGCAATTTGATCTCTGGTTCCTCTGATTTTTCTAAAACCAGCTTGAACATCAGGGAGTTCACGGTTCACATATTACTGAGGCCTGGCTTGGAGAATTTTGAGCATTTCTTTACTAGCATGTGAGATGAGTGAAACTGGGCAGTAGTTTGAGCATTCTTTGGCATTGCCTTTCTTTGGGATTGGAATGGAAACTGACCTTTTCCAGTCCTGTGGCCACTGCTGAGTTTTCCAAATTTGCTGGCTATTGAGTGCAGCACTTTCACAGCATCACCTTTCAGGATTTGAAATAGCTCAACTGGAATTCCATCACCTCCACTAGCTTTGTTCTTAGTGGTGCTTTCTAAGGCCCACTTGACTTCACTTTCCAAGATGTCTGGCTCTAGATTAGTGATCACACGATCATGATTATCTGGGTCGTGAAGATCTTTTTTGTATAGTTCTTCTGTGTATTCTTGCCACCTCTTCTTAATATCTTCTGCTTCTGTTAGGCCCAGACCATTTCTGTCCTTTATCGAGCCCATCTTTGCAAGAAATTTTCCCTTGGTATCTCTAATTTTCTTGAAGCTATCTCTAGTCTTTCCCATTCTGTTGTTTTCCTCTATTTCTTTGCATTCTGAAGAAGGCTTTCTTATCTCTTCTTTCTATTCTTTGGAACTCTGCATTCAGATGCTTATATCTTTTTTGTTCTCCTTTGCTTTTCACTTCTCTTCCATTCACAGCTATTTGTAAAACCTCCCCAGACAGCCATTTTGCTTTTTTGCATTTCTTTTCCATGGGGATGGTCTTGATCCCTGTCTCCTGTACAATGTCACGAACCTCATTCCATAGTTCATCAGGCACTCTATCAGATCTGGTCCCTTAAATCTATTTCTCACTTCCACTGTATAATCATAAGGGATTTGATTGAAGTCATACCTGAATGGTCTAATGGTTTTCCCTACTTTCTTCAACTTAAGTCTGAATTTGGCAATAAGGAGTTCATGATCTGAGCCACAGTCAGCTCCTGGTCTTGTTTTTGTTATAGTTTTCTATATATAGGTCTTTAGTTTCTTTAGGTAGAATCATTTCTAAGTATTTTATTCTTTCCATTGCAATGGTGAATGGAATTGTTTCCTTAATTTCTCAATTTTCTCATTATTAGCATATAGGAATGCAAGGGATTTCTGTGTGTTGATTTTATATCCTGCAACTTTACTATATTCATTAATTAGTCCTATTAATTTTCTGGTGTAGTCTTTAGGGCTTTCTATGTAGAGGATCATGTCATCTGCACACAGTGAGAGTTTTACTTCTTCTTTTCCAATTTGGGTTCCTTTTATTTATTTTTCTGCTCTGATTGCTATGGCCAAACTTTCAAAACTATGCTGAATAGTAGTGGTGAAAGTGGGCACCCTTGTCTTGTTCCTGACTTTAGGGGAAATGTTTTCAATTTTTCACCATTGAGGGTAATGTTTGCTGAGGGTTTGTCATATATAGCTTTTATTATGTTGAAATATGTTCCTTCTATTCCTGCTTTCTGGAGAATTTTTATCATAAATGGATGTTGAATTTATTCAAAGGTTTTTTCTGCATCATTGAGATAATCATATAGCTTTTATTTTTCAATTTGTTAATGTGGTGAATTACATTGATTGATCTGTGGATATTGAAGACTCCTTGCATCCCTGGGATAAAGCCCACTTGGTCATGGTGTATGATCTTTTTAATGTGTTGTTGGATTCTGATTGCTAGAATTTTGTTAAGGATTTTTGTATCTATGTTCATTGGGGATATTGGCCTGTAGTTTTCTTTTTTTGTGGCATCTTTGTCAGGTTTTGGCATTAGGGTGATGGTGGCCTCATAGAATGAGTTTGGAAGTTTCCCTTCCTCTGCAATTTTCTGGAAGAGTTTGAGTAGGATAGGTATTAGCTCTTTTCAAAAGTTTTGGTAGAAATCAGCTGTGAAGCCGTCTGAACCTGGGCTTTTGTTTGCTGGAAGATTTCTATCATAGTTTCAATTTCTGTGCTTGTGATGGGTCTGTTAAGATTTTCTATTTCTTCCTGGTTCAGTTTTGGAAAGTTGTACTTTTCTAAGAATTTGTCCATTTCTTCCAAGTTGTCCATTGTATTGGCATATAATTGCTGATAGTAGTCTCTTATGACCCTTTGTATTTCTGTGTTGTCTGTTGTAATCTCTCCATTTCATTTCTAATTTTATTGATTTGATTTTGCTCCCTTCGTTTCTTGATGAGTCTGGCTAATGGTTTGTCAATTTTATTTATCCTTTCAAAGAACCAGCTTTTGGCTTTGTTGATTTTTGCTGTGGTCTCTTTTGTTTCTTTTGCATTTATTTCTGCCCTAATTTTTAAGATTTCTTTCCTTCTACTAACTCTGGGGTTCTTCATTTCTTCCTTTTCTAGTTGCTTTAGGTGTAGAGTTGGGTTATTTATTTGACTTTTTTCTTGTTTCTTGAGGTATGCCTGTATTGCTATGAACCTTCCCCTTAACACTGCTTTTACATTGTCCCACAGGTTTTGGGTTGTTGAGTTTTCATTTTCATTCATTTCTATGCATTTTGATTTCTATTTTTATTTCTTCTGTGATTTGTTGATTATTCAGAAGCATGTTGTTCAGCCTCCATATGTTGGAATTTTTAATAGTTGTTCTCTTGTAATTGAGATCTAATCTTACTGCATTGTGGTCAGAAAAGATGCTTGGAATGATTTCAATTTTTAAAGGCTACATTTATGGCCCAGGATGTGATCTATCCTGGAGAAGGTTCCATGTGCACTTGAAAAAAAGGTGAAATTCATTGTTTTGGGGTGAAATGTCCTATAGATATCAATTAGGTCTAACTGGTCTATTGTATCATTTAAAGTTTGTGTTTCCTTTTTAATTTTCTGTTTAGTTGATCTATCCATAGGTGTCAGTGGGGTATTAAAGTCTCCCACTATTATTGTGTTATTGTTAATTTCCCCTTTCATACTTGTTAGCATTTGTCTTACATATTGTGGTGTTCCTATGTTGGGTGCTTACATATTTATAATTGTTATATCTTCTTCTTGGATTGATCCTTTGATCATTATGTAGTGTTTTTCTTTGTCTCATTTCACAGCTTTGTTTTAAAGTCTATTTTATCTGATATGAGTATTGCTACTCCTGCTTTCTTTTGGTCTCTATTTGCATGGAATATTTTTTCCAGCCCTTCACTTTCAGTCTGTATGTGTCCCCTGTTTTGAAGTGGGTCTCTTGTAGACAACATATATAGGGGTCTTATTTTTGTTTCCATTCAGCCAGTCTTTGTCTTTTGATTGGGGCATTCAACCCATTTATGTTTAAGGTTATTGATAAGTATGATTCTGTTGCCATTTACTTTATTGCTTTGGGTTCGAGTTTATACACCCTTTTTGTGTTTCCTGTCTAGAGAAGATCCTTTAGCAATTGTTGGAGAGCTGGTTTGGTGTGCTGAATTCTCTCAGGTTTTGCTTGTCTGTAAAGCTTTTGATTTCTTATTCATATTTGAATGAGATCCTTGCTGGGTACAGTAATCTGAGCTGTAGGTTATTTTCTTTCATCACTTTAAGTATGTCCTGCCATTCCCTCCTGGCCTGAAGAGTTTCTATTGGAAGATCAGCTCTTATCCATTTGGGAATCCCCTTTGTTATTTGTTGTTTTTCCCTTGCTGCTTTTAATATTTGTTCTTTGTGTTTGATCCTTGTTAATTCAGTTAATATGTGTCTTGGGGTATTTCACTTTGGGTTTATCTTGTTTGGGACTCTCTGGGTTTCTTGGCCTTGGGTCATTATTTCCTTCCCCATTTTAGGGAAGTTTTCAACTCTTATCTTCTCAAGTATTTTCTCATGGTCTTTCTTTTTGTCTTCTTCTGGGACTCCTATGATGCGGATATTGGGGTCTTTAACTTTGTTCTGGAGGCCTCTGAGATCGTTCTCATTTCTTTTAACTCGGTTTTTTTTTTTTTTTCCTCTCTGATTCATTTATTTCTACCATTCTATTTTCTACTTCACTAATCCTATCTTCTGTCTCCATTATTCTACTATTTGTTCCCTCCAGAGTGTTTTTGATCTCATTCATTGCATTATTCATTATATACTGACTCTTTTATTTCTTCTAGGTCCTTATTAAACCGTTCTTGCATCTTCTCATCCTTGTCTCCAGGTTATTTATCTTTGATTCCATTTTGATTTCAAGATTTTGGGTCATTTTCACTATCGTTATTCTGAATCATTTATCAGGTAGATTCCCTATGTCTTCCTCTTTTGTTTGGTTTGGTGGGCATTTATTCTGTTCCTTTACTGGCTAGGTATACCTCTGTCTCTTCATCCTGTTTATATTGCTGTGTTTGGGGTGGCCTTTCTGTATTCTGGCAGTTTGTGGAGTTCTCTTTATTGTGGAGTTTCCTTGCTGTGGGTGGAGTTGTACGGTTGGCTTGTCAAGGTTTCCTGGTTAGGGAAGCTTGTGTTGGTGTTCTTATGGCTGGAGGTGGGTTTCTTCTCTCTGGAGTGCAATGAAGTGTCCAGTAATGAGTTATGAGATGTCAATGGGTTTGGAGTGACTTAGGGCAAACTGTATATTGAAGCTTAGGGCTGTGTTCCTGTGTTGCTGGAGAATTTGTGTGGTATGTCTTGCTCTGGAACTTGTTGGCCCTTGGGTGGTGCTTGGTCTCAGTGTAGGTATAGAGGCATTTGATGAGCTTCTGTTGATTAATGTTCCCTGGAATCAGGAGTTCTCTGGTGTTCTCAGGATTTGGACTTAAGCCTCCTGCTTGTGGTTTTCAGTCTTATTTTTACAATAGCCTCAAGACTTCTCCATCTATATAGCACTCCTTTTGAAGACAATGGGCTGCTTTTCTGGGTTTCTGATGTCCTCTGCCAGCATTCAGAAGTTGTTTTGTGGAATTTACTCAGCGTTTAAATGTTCTTTTAATGAATTTGTTGGGGAGAAATTAGACTCCCCATCCTATTCCCCTGCCATCTTAGGACCACCCTCCAGGAATTCTTTCCTCATCTCTGTCCAGTCTACTGGACCGTCAAAGGCATTCTTCATTTCTGTTATAGTGCTTTTGATCCTTAGCATTTCTTCTTCTTTTTTTGCTTAGAATTTCCATTTCCCTGCTTATATTATCCATCTGTTCTTGCATGCTGTATACTTTATCCATTCGTGTACCTAGCATATCAGTCATAACTGTTTGAAATTCCTGGTTTGGTTATTTCAACATTCCTGGCATATCTGATTGATTTTTATTCTTTGTTTCTTCCAACTGTGTCTTTTGCCTTTGAGTGTGTCTTGTAATCTTTTTTTAATTTTTTTTTTTGATAGCTGAGTTAAATGTATTGAGTAAAAGTAACTGCTGTCAATAGACGTTTGGTAATTTGATGGTAAGCTATGGAGGAAAGGGAAGCATTTTAAAGTCCCATGATTAAATCTTACTATTTTAGTGACTCTGCCTCTAGACATTTGGAGAAGGCAATGGCACCCCACTCCAGTACTCTTGCCTGGAAAATCCCATGGATGGAGAAGCCTGGTGGGCTGCAGTCCATGGGGTTGCTGGCAGTCGGACACAGCTGAACGACTTCATTTTCAATTTTCACTTTCATGCATTGCAGAAGGAAATGGCAACCCACTCCAGTGTTCTTGCCTGGAGAATCCCAGAGATGGGGGAGCCTGTCGGGCTGCCATCTATGGGGTCGCACAGAGTCAGACACGAATGAAGCGACTTAGCAGCCTCTAGACATTACTTTGGACATGATTTTCAGTCCTTTAAGTAGGACAAAAAGATTAAAGGGTCCTTGAGTTGGATATTTCTTTTCCTCCATGTAGAAGACTAAAGCTAACTAGAATGCTGTATATCCCTTCTCCTAGCATTGCATGGTTCCAACATTACTCTTCCTTCCATCATAAAAACCAGATAAGGCTGTTTTTTTTTCAGCTTGGGTTCTGCAATGAAGACAATATAAAGCAAAGCACAGATGAACTCAGAAGACCAAGAGACAGGGATAAAAAATCAACTTTTGTTGTTGTAGGCTACTAATATTGTTTGTTTGTTTTTTACTACAGAATAACTTTGCAGAAGTTATTAATGAAATTAATATAAATTCAAAATGAACTAAAGCACTAACATGAGCAATTGGGCCTTTCCACAGCCACTCAAAACCTAAGATAAACTTTTTATTTTCTTCTTTTCTCCATTAGTTTCATTTTTTCTATATTCATGCTGTGTGTTTGTGCACACTCACACACATAAACATTTGTTTATCCATAAGAAAAATAAATATGTTTTTAATAATTCTAGAACCAATCATTTAAAACACTACACACCCATTCTGAAAGAAGAAAACCACTGTAAAGTTAACCTCAAGAAATGAAAGAAATCAACTGAAAAAATATAGATGAAGTCAATTAGATCATTAAAGTTGCTGTGGCAAGGAAAAGTAGTTTTAATGTCCTTAGTTTTATTAGTGTTCAATTTTATTTTCTCTCTCTCTTCATTGCAATTCTTCTGGTTGCTTAGAGTTAGTGTGTATTTCATGCATATGTTGAGAACACAGGACTGATTGTCATCTTATTTACTATTACAGTTGTCTTAATCTAGACAAAGTCTATTTTTGAAGTTTCACAAATGCAAAGTTGGCTAAATCTCAAATCTATGCTTCTTCAAAAAATATAAGCAGCATTTTCTTTCTGGGGTAATATAAAGCAAGATTTTATAATTCTCTTGATATTAGTTTATATACTGTAATATATTGTTTAAACCTAACATGTATTCAATAGGGCATGCAATTTTAGAAATTAAGATCATAAATAATAATCTCTAATCTCATGATTATTCTAATGAATCAAATAGAAAGCAAAATGTTTGTAAAAGGTTTCTGTAACTTTTTTCTCTGCTGCCTTGGTGGCTCAGATAATAAAGAATATGTCTGCAATGCGGGAGACCCAGTTTTGATCCCTGGGTTGGAAAGATCCCTGGAGAAGAGAATGGCAACCCACTCCAGTTTTCTTGCCTGGAGAATTCCATGGACAGAGGAGTCTGGCGAGCTACAGTCCAGGGAGTCACAAAGGGTCAGACACTGCTGAGTGACTAACACACACATACATACACACACACTATTCAAAAGATGGCAATTTTAAGTGCTTAAAATGAATTTGTAAAAAGAACTTCCTTTCTCCTTTCCCTTTTTCTCTCTCCCTCTTTCTCACCACATTGTCATATTCTCCATCCCTTCATCCCTCCCTCTTTCTCTCTTTCACACACAACACACAACACACACACACACACACACACACACACACACCTGGTATCCTAGGTTTTCTTGCTGTTGTGGAAACCTAGGAAGAAAATATAAAGCATTTTCTTTCTCATGTTCACCTCCTTCCCTAAAAGTCAGAAGTACTCATTATATTTTTAAAAGTCTGAGTTTCCACAAGTAACGCATTCAAGAGGAAAATGAATAGCACTTTTTTTTAGGCTGAATTTTCCCGGAGAAGTAGGCAATGAAAGTGAGTTTTCAGCGGGAGTTAAAACATGTGGTTAGTCTAAGAGTATTAAGTTATATGCAAATGCAAAAGGGACTTTCACTTTTTTGCTTGCTATGGAAACCTGTCTCTAGATAGTATATATTACCGCACTTTGGGATTGGGGTTAAAGATTGCTTCGTGCTGCCACTTAGGGGCCAATGGAAAGGACAGGGTGACAGGAATGTCTGAGTTTAGTTAAACTCAGAGAGAACCAGTTTCTGAGAGGCAGTCAACCTCACTGCTCAATTGCAGCAATGTGATGCTAAAGGACTGATGATAAGTTGAAAATAATGATGGACTGTTTTTCAGACATCATATAAATCCAGGATTTTAAAAGTATTTCATAGGGAAGGATTCCAATATTAATTGAACTGAATTTACTTTCCAGGAAGTTACATAGAGATATGGAAGATATTTGATCTAGAATATTATGGGATAAATTAATACCAACTGCATATGGGAAAACAGAATTTTAAAAAAGTTTTGTGCAACATGTATTTATAAGGAATACTAATAATAATGCTTGGAATTGTGGACAGCTAATTTTTAGATAGTACATACTACCATGTTGGAAAGTTAACAGATAGTGGGTACTCTCATGAGGAGGGCATGACAACCTACTCCAGAATTCTTGCCTGGGGAATCTCCATGGACAGAGGACCCTGGAAGGCTACAGTCTGTAGGGTTGCAAAAAGCTGGACACGACTGAAGTGACTTAGCACAGCACACATGGGCACTCTCATAAAGACTGTGGATTATGAAATGGGAGTAAATGTGAAGGGAATTTATATAATATTTTAAGAGTTGTGAACATGTATGTAGTGATTGGCAGATAACAGTAAGGGAAGAGAAATTAATCTTTTAAATAAATTTCTCTGTGATTTCCAAGAGACTACAGAGAAGTAAGGGGCATAAAAGAGAATATTTAAGTTCCCTATCTCAAATCCTACATTTCAAAAATAACCATTTTCATCTGAGAGAAGAGTATACATTAGTCAATGTCCTCATTGCCCTAGAGAAGTGTTTTTTAATTGTTTTTTTTTTTTTGGAACCATTAGTAAATTATGAAATCAGTTTGCAGAATCACAACAATCATTGTTTAAAACATAAATTAAAGTACAATAGGATAAAGTGGAAATATCTGATTATATCACATATAGTAAGATTCTATTGTATTATATTTATTATATGTATATTATATACCTATAAATACATATATAATGGATCACAATGAAATCTGTATTTGACTAAGGTTCAGATCAAATGAATTGGAGACTGTCATATTTTGTGGAAATTATCATATTCTCCAAACTTGGATATCATTTCCACATGGAGTAGAATGTTATGACTAGAAGTAGAGAAAACTGTTCTTCCAATGAAGATGATAAACTCCCCAAAACTGAGGACTTTTGAGAAGAATAAAACTTCTGGGTGGATTGAGAAGACACTGGAAAAATTCACTTCTAGAGTAACGGAAATTATATGAGGTCATGGAACACTAACAGTGATGAAATAGAATGAAAGTCTCAGAGTTTGAGGCTATTTGATTCTCAAAAGTGTTAAGTGCTGTGGCTGACTGAGTAGT
Organism: Oryx dammah; assembly: GCF_014754425.2. Classification (NCBI taxonomy): domain Eukaryota; kingdom Metazoa; phylum Chordata; class Mammalia; order Artiodactyla; family Bovidae; genus Oryx; species Oryx dammah. The sequence goes on from NW_024070212.1 coordinate 38,436,771, forward strand.
TTAGAGCAAGTTTCTGATCAGGTCAGTTTTTAAAATGCCAACCAGTGGGCTGATTAAAAGGTTTCTACATGTTGATTCTGAGGCTAGACAGTTTGAAGACTTGGCCTTAGAAGAGATATAGACCCACGGAATGTGGCTCAGGTCCATCATGAACAGGCATGGAGAGGGCCTGCTTTGAGTAAACTCTCCACTGTTTGCTCCACCTGGTAGAGAGTGAACCTCTCCCTTCAACTGTTTTCAATGTTAAAAGCTAACTAAAGAAGGAAAGGAGGGGGAAGTGGTAACTCACTCCAGGAAAGAGGAAAGTCATGCATGAGAGATGATTTTAGTGACCCAAATTTGTACTCTATCAGCTAGGACAGATAGGGACTTAATATCACAACTGAAGACTTGATTGTTTTGTCTTTCTTTAAGTCACCTGGGGGTGTGCTTTCACACACAAGGGGTGTGCCCCTTGAGATCCCAATACTTTGATATCTGGACAACACCTCTGCCCACCATTTTGGGGTGGCCTGAGCCACACAAAATTGAAGACTGTGAAGAGTAACATGAATCTAAGTCAAGACTCTACTGCTCAACTACACAGAAGAGCATTTCTGATGGTGGTTTAAGATTTCAAGGAAATATAATAGGCATTTGCTTTGCTGGTAGGAAAGCTGGGCTGGGAAATCCCATGGGTAGGGAGCCAGGAAGGCTCAGACACCTGTGCTAGGTTCTATGACAATCATGAGGGACATTCAGAGAATGAAGAATCCCTCATTTCCATTGCATGTGTGCTAAATCAGTTCAGTTATTAGTTCAACTAAATCAGTTCAGCAAAGGCAACCCCCCGTGGACTGTAGCCCACCAGGAAACTCTGTCCATTGGATTCTCCAGACAAGAATCTTGAAGTGGATTGCCATGCATTCCTCCAGGTGATCTTCCTGACCCATGGATCAAACCCACATCTCATGTCTCCTGCATTGGTGGATGGTTTCTTTACCACTAGTGCTACATGGCAAGTCCTCATTTCTATTGACCCAGCTAGAAATCTTGCATTTCCACAATATGATATACCATTAGCCAAAAAAAAAAAAAAAAAAAATCCCCCTTTTACCTGAACCAATTTGAGTTGTGTTTCTTTCACTTGTAACTCTAAATGTTCTGACCAATATGTGCTAAATTCTTTATATATTAAATCTCTATATGCACTAGAGTCCTGTTTCTACCAATATATTCTACCCTATTGATATATCCATGCATACCAGCACTTGAACTACATTGTTTTAATTACTATAGCTTCATAATATATTTAAAAATCTTACTGGAAGAGTTTTCCCTCATCACACGTTCAAATTAAATTATTTTGGATGTTTTATATGTTGATTTTTCTTTAAATTTAAGCTAAAAAGAAACATAAAAAAGGAAAAAGGACGGTGAAATATATGTTAGTCTTTTATTGAGATTATATTAATTTATGTGTTAATTTTGAAACTGAATCTTTACAATATTGAGTTTGACAATACAAGAGAAAGATATTTCTTTTCATTTATCCAAATCTTTATAATGCTTAGGTAAATTTTAATGTTTCTTCCATACAGTTATATTTATTACTAGATTAATTTATAATTCAATGTTAATATTATTTTCTGCTCTTATACATAAAATCTTTTCTTTTGTTATACCTCCTAACTGGTTATTTTTGTCAAAATGAAGAGTTTTTATTTTTGTACTATTCCATATTAAAGGCTTACCTGGTAGCTCAGCTGGTAAAGAATCTGCCTGCAAAGCAGGAGACCCCAGTTCAATTCCTCTGTTGGGAAGATCCGCTGGAGAAGGGATAGGCTACCTACTCCAGTATTCTTGGGCTTCCCTGGTGGCTCAGCTGGCAAAGAATCTGCCTGCAATGCAGGACACCTGGGTTCGATCCCTGGGTTGGGAAGGTTACCCTAGAGAAGTGAATGGGCTACCCACTCAAGTGAACAGCTACCCACTCCAGTATTCTGGCCTGGAGAATTCCATGGACTGTATAGTCCATGGGATTGCAAAGTGTCAGAGATGACTGAGCGACTTTCAATTTCACTTTCTTTTTCCTATTAAAGAATTCCCATTTAAATTTCCATTGTTTTTGATTTCTAAATTTGAAAACTATCACTAAAAATAATAAAAAGTTTGCTTTTTACTTTGTCTTATCTAATTACATAGATTGCACTTTTTAAATAATTTAAAAAGTAATGTGTTGGTTATCTTACTCTTGACTTTAATATAAATGCTATATCATATTATATATATGATTAGCCATATAATGTTTCTGCTTTTGCAAAACTACATATAAATATATAATTTTTAAATGTCTTTTTGTATTGTATGGAGAGGATTTTTATTTACTTGGCTTCTTAGTCCATGAATTATAATTGATGTAGTTTTTGTATATTTCCTTTTAATGCTGTTTTGTTTGTTTATGATCTTTGCATTAAAAGTGATAAGGAACAATAGTCGCAGTTTTATTCTGGATAATAAATAATTTTGAAGTGTTTTCTTCTCTATACTATAGAACATCTTAATTGCAGAAAAATAGCTTTCTTCAAATAAATGTATTTCATGAAGATAGTAACAAGAGCTTTCCCCACATTACTTTAGAAAGAAAATATTATTCTACATTACATATAAACCCTAAGACTCAAACAAATTTCCCTAAATATAACTAAAACATGAAACCCATATAAGAGTAATCAACTATTTGTTTGTGATTTAGCATGTCTAAAACACTAATTTCTGACTTCAAAGCATTTATATGGTTAATAATTGCTTTTATGCAGAAAAAATTTCTTTCACTTTAATCATTTTTCTCAATTAAGATGCTGAATTCTATACAGTTTTCTTCAACATTTTCTCAAAAAGTTTGTGTACTAGTTGCAGAACATTAGACAAAAACATGATTATGTTTAAAGCATAGTAGACGGCAAGCCAGAGTGACAGAGAGTAACGCTGAGTATGACACTGTGTTGCTGCTCTGAGCACCAACCATACCTACATACCTTGAAACTTTTCCTGTACATCATTTTAATAAAAGTATTTTATAGTGTTTTGGGTATTAAAACACAATTTTTTCCAATATAGCCATCAACCACATTTTTTTTTAATTGAGAGGTAAATACATTCTCAGAAATTTCAATTAAAAAGAGGATTTATATTAGGAAAATGTTAAATAGAAAATTTTTGGAATATTTATTATCTGTTTACTTATTTTTTTGATTGTGTATTACCTTTCCTAAAGAATTCTCATTACTATAGATGAATTTTAGAATGTTTATTATTGATAATCTTAAGACATTTTACACAGTTTCATGATTAACAATAATAAAATGTTTAACAACCATATATTAATTATCAGAGACTTTAATAACTAACAAATTCCAACTTAAGACATCAAGAAATGCTTGGGCTTTCCTGGTGGTTCAGTGGTAAAGAACTTCCTGCCAACACAGGGGATGCAGGTTAAATCCCTGTTGCAGGAAATCCTCTGGAGAAGGAAATGGCAACCCAGTCCAGTATTCTTGCCTGGGAATGCCATGGACAGAGGAGCCCAGTGGGCTACAGTCCATGGGGTTGCAAAAGAGTTGGACACAACTTAGTGACTAAAGAACAATAAGAAATACTTAAATGTTAGGAGTGAAAGGACAATGATGTGATAAAACATCATATTTAAGATGAAATTAGTAAAAAAAAAAAAAAAGAAAAAATGAAATTTGTTGGGACAGTATTGACAACATATGGGGTCTAAAGACTTAGGGAGGGTTGATACCAGGATGGTCTCAGAAACCTTACCAGTGGAGATGCTTGGACTTCCTTTTAGAACTAAAATTTTAACATGACCCATCTCAACAAACTCTCTTTCTGTGTGTCAATTCAAAATTCTAAAAGTTCCTAGTTGGAGAAGACTAATAGTATCAGTTTTCTGCTACTGCATTCATATTTGATGGTTATTATGAGCTGGTCGGTCATTTGATAGAAGTAATAGTATCATTTGATAGAAGTATGACCACCATGAGCCTCTTTCTGTGCAAGAATGACTATAACCATAATAAATGGGATTTTTAGCAAAAATGAAGTCTTGAAAGACATCATGTTACAATTCCAATATTTCTATAATTATTTGGCACATCCACTGTATGCAATATTAAAATGGTTATTAAAATTTACACTTATTAAATATTTAATTCTACATTAGCTATGGGTTTTTCATGACAAAAATTCTGCTTGAGAATTTTTTTATATCTTAAGAATATGTATTATAAAATCAGTCACTAGAACCGTTTCACAAGAAAGTACCTTAAAAAAAAAATCTGATCTTAATAACTGCCGCTGCTGCTAACGTGCTTCAGTCGTGTCCGACTCTGTGCGACCCCATAAACTATAGGTAAAAAAATCAATTTTAAGTCTACATCTAAAAATATCAAAAAGCGATTTGTTCAAGCTGTGTACAAAGCTTTAGTTTATGTGATTGCATTCTGAAACTACATCATCACTGTCAATTTTAAAAAATGCACAATGTAAGAGTTGTGAGTTAAGTTTTATTTTGGGAAAATTGAGAGTTGCAGTCTGGGAGACAGCACCTCAGATAGCTCTGAGAAACTCCTCCAGAGAGGTGGAAGGAGGAAGGTTAATATATGTGATTTTGGTGAAGTAGGAATTCATGTAATCAAGCACTTATCTTACAAAAAGGTTTTATGATAAGGAGCTGATGTCACCATGGAGGGATTTAGTGCTTTCCTAGATATGGGGAGATGCTAGAATCACGTGGATCACAGCCTTGTGTAACTCAATGAAGCTATGAGTCATACTATGCAGGACCACCCAAAATGGATGGGTCATGATGGAGAGTTCTGACAAAACATGGTCCACTGGAGAGAGGATGACAAAACACTTCAATATTCTTGCCTTGAGAAACCCATGAACAGTATGAAAAAACAAAAAGATTTTACACTGGAAGATGAGCCCCCTAGGACAGTAGGTGTTCAATATACTACTGGGGAAGAAGGAGAAATAGCTCTAGAAAACATGACAATTCTGGGCCAAAGCAGAAGTTATGCTCAGTTGTAGATGTGTCTGGTGGTGAAAGTAAAGCCTGATGTTGTAAAGAACAATATTGCATAGGAACCTGGAATGTTAAGTCCATGAGTCAAGGTAAACTGGATGTGCTCAAGCAAGAGATGGCAAGAATTAACATCAACATTTTAGGAGCCATGAACTAAAATGGATAGGAATGGGTGAATTTAATTCAGATTATCATATATCTACTAAAATGGGGGGAAAAATCCCTTAGAAGAAATAGAGTAGCCCTCATAGTCAACAAAAGTCTGAAATGCAGTACTTGGGTGCAATCTCAAAAATGATGGAATGATGTCAGTTTGTTTCCAATGCAAACCATTCAACATCACAGTAATCCAAAGCTATGCCCAAACCGCTGATTTTGAAGAAGCTGAAGTTAACGGTTCTTTGAAGACATACAAGACCTTCTAGAACTAATACCAAAAAAAAAAAAAGTCCTTTTCATCATAGGGGACTGGAATGCAAAGGTAGGAAGTCAAGAGATACCTGGAGTAACAGGCAACTTTGCCTTGGAGTATAAGATTAAGCATGAAAAAGAGTAACAGAGTTTACCAAGAGAACACACCAGTCATAGCAAACACTCTCTTCCACAGCACAAGAGATGACTCTACAAATGAACATCACCAGATGATCAAAATGGTAATCAGATTGATTATACATGGATAAAATCTATAGATTGAGCAAAAACAAGACCTGGAGCTGACTGTGGCTCAGATCATGAGCTCTTATTGAAAAATTCAAGCTTAAATTGAAGAAAGTAGGAAAAGCCACAAGACCATTCAGGTATGACCTGAATAAAATCCCTTATCATTGTACAGTGGAGGTGAAAAATAGATTCAAGGGATTAGATCTGGCAGTCAGAGTGCCTGAAGAAGTATGATGGGAGGTTCATAACATTGTACAGGACGTGGTGGCCAAAAATATCTCCAAGAAAAAATAAATGGAAGAAGGCAAAATGGTTGTCTGAGGAGGCCTTACAAATAGCTGAGAGAAGAAGAAAAGCAAAAGGCAAAGGAAAAAGGGAAAGATATACCCAACTAAAAGCAGAGTTCCAAAGAATAGCAAAGAGAGAAAAGAAAGCTGACTTAAATGAACAATGCAAAGAAATAGAGGAAAACAATAGAATGGGAAAGACTAGAGATCTCTTCAAGAAAATTAGAGATACCAAGGGAATATTTCATGCCAAGATGGGCACAGTAAAGGACAGAAACAGTATGTACCTTACAGAAGCAAAAGAGATTAAGAAGAGGTTGCAAGAATAAGCAGAAGAACTGTACAGAAAAGGTCTTAGTGACCCAGATGACCACCATGGTGTAGTCACCTAGAGCCAGACATCCTGGGATGTGAAGTCAAGTGGGCCTCAGGAAGCATTACTATGATGAAAGTGAAAGATGAGAGTGAAAAGTTTGGCTTAAAATTCAACATTCAGAAAACTAAGATCATGGCATCTGGTCCCATCACTTCATGGCAAATAGATGGGGAAACAATGGAAACAGTGAGAGATTTTATTTTCTTGGGCTCCAAAATCATTGCATATGGTGACTGCAGCCAAGAAATTAAAAGACACTTGCTCCTTGGAAGAAAAGCTATGACCAACCTAGACAGCATATTAAAAAGCAGAGACATTACTTTACCAATAAAGGTCTGTCTAATCAAAGCTATGGTTTTTCAAGTAGTCATGTATGGATGTGAGAGTTGGACTATAAAAAAGCTGAGCACCAAAGAATTGATGCTTTTGAACTGTGGTGTTGGAGAAGACTCTTGAGAGTCCCTTGGACTGCAAGGAGATCCAAACAGTTCATCCTAAAGGAAATCAGTCCTGAACGTTCATTGGAAGGACTGATGCTGAAGCTGAAACTCCAATACTTTGGCCTCCTGATGCCAAGAACTGACTCACTGGAAAATACCCTGATGCTGGGAAAGATTGAAGGTGGGAGAAGAAGGGGCCAACAGAAGATGAGATGGTTGGATGGCATCACTGATGCAATGGACATGAGTTTGAGTAGGCTCTGGGAATTGGTGATGGACAGGAAAGCCTGGGATTCTGCAGTCCATGGGGTTGTAAAGAGTCAGACACAACCGAGCAACTGAACTGGTCTGAACTGAACTATGAATAAAGCTAGTGTAGGTGATGGAATTACAGCTGAACTATTTCAAATCCTATAAGATGATGCTGTTAAGGTGTTGCAGTCAATATGCCAGAGAATTTGGAAAACTTAGCAGTGGCCACAGGACTGAGAAAGGTCAGTTTTCATTCCAATCACTAAGAAAGGCAACAACAAAGAATGTTCAAACTACTGTGCAATTGAGCTCATTTCACATATTAGCAAGTTAATGTTCAAAATCCTTTGAGCTAGACTTCAACAGTATGTGAACTGAGAACTTTTAGATATATGAACTGGATTTAGGAAAGGTAGAAGAACCAGAGATAATTTGCCAACCTCCATTAGATCGTAGAAACACCCAAGAGAATTCCAGAAAAATATCTACTTCTTCATCATTGACTAGGCTAGAGCCCTTTTCTGGGTGGATCACAACTAACTGTGGAAAATTCTTAAAAAGGTTTGAATACCAGACCATCTTTCTTGTCTCCCGAGAAACCTGTATGCAAGTCAAGAAAAAAGCAGAACTGGACTTGGAACAATGGTCTGGTTCCAAATTGGGAAAGGAGTCTATCAAGGCTGTATATTGTCACTGTGTTTATTTAATTTCTATGCTGAGTATATCATGAGAAATGCCAGGCTGGATGAATCCCAAGCTGGTATCAAGATTGCCAGGAGAAATATCAACTGCCTCAGATATGCAGATGATATATCTAAGGACACTCTAAGGACAGAAAGTAAAGAGGAACTAAAGAGCCTCTTGATCAAGGTGAAAGAGAGTGAAAAGGCTAGCTTAAAACTCAACATTCAAAAAGCTAAGACATGGCATCTGGTCCCATCACTTCATGACAAATAGAAGGGGAAAAAGTGGAAACAATGATGGACTTAATTTTGGGGGGCTCCAATATTACTGCAGATATAATATTAAAAGATGCTTGCTCCTTGGAAGATAAGCTGACAAACCTAGACAGCATATTAAAAAGCAGAGATATCACTTTTCAGATAAATATCTGCAAAGCTATAGTTTTTCCAGTAGTCATGTACAGATATGAGAATTGGACTATAAAGAAGGCTGAGCACTGAAGAACTGATGCTTTCAAATTGTGGTACTAAAGAAAACTCTTCAGAGTTCCTTGGATAGCTAGGAGTTCAAACCCATCAATTCTAAGGGAAATCAACCTTGAATATTCACTGGAAGGACTGATGGTGAAGCTGAAGCTCCAATACTTTGGCCACCTGATACGAAAATCTTACTCATTAGAGAAGACCCTGATGCTGGGAAAGATTGAGGGCAGGAGGAGAAGGGGATGACAGAGTATGAGATGGTTGGATGTCATCACCAATTCAATGGACATGAGTTTGAGCAAACTCTGGGTGATAGTGAAGGACAGAAAAGGTTGATGTGATGCAGAACATGGGGTAGCAAAGAATGAGACAGACTTAACAACTGAGCAACAAGACATAAGAGATGCAAGGACTGGGCTCATAAAATCAGTTCCTGGTAATATATATCCAAATATCTGTTTTGCTAGTTTTCCTGGAACACAAAAAGCCTCATTCTCCACCCCATCTCCCTTCAGATCTTGTCAAAGGCTGCAGTAGCACAGGATTTAGCCCCTGCAGAGACAGATGGCAAATGCCTTTGGAAAATACCAATTTGTGGTTGACATGACCATTTACCAAACCTTTATTTCTGCAAATTAAAGAGCATATAATTATTTTAATTGGTTACTAAAGTAAATAGGAAGAAAAACTTAATGACTTGGCAATGGTGGCTTTATTGTATCAACACTAACCTAACACACACATATCACTTCTGAAGTGCCAATATTTTGGCCACCTGATGCAAAGAGCCAACTCATTGAAAAAGACCCTGATGCTGGGAAAGACTGAAGGCAGGAAGAGAAGGTACAACACAGGATGAGATCGTTGGGTAGCATCACCTACTTAATGGACATGAATTTAAGCAAACTCCAGGAGATGGTGAGGGACAGGAAAGCCTGGAGTGCTGCAGTCCATGCAGTCACAAAGGGTCAGACATTACTGAGTGACTTAACAACAATATATACACGTAATACACACCTTTTTGTAAAGCTTACCAACAAGCTTTTGCTTCTTTACTAACCTCAGTTGAAATGAGTTCCTGTTTATTATTGCATATGTCCAAGATAGTGACTAGAGGAGCAATCTGTTGCTGCACAATATTGTAACATTTAAAATATCTGACTATGTTGTTTTAATAATAAAATTCCAACAAAAGTTAAATTACTTGATAAAATTTCAGAAATGTTCTTATATTCTATTAGTTTATTCTATGATGATGCTATCTGGCTTTGAAACAGTGACTCTGGCTAGATGTTGACTTTAATGCTCAGACATTCAACAGTTCACAAAATGCATGCCCATTGTACTTCTTATAGGTAAAGTCACAATAAATAGTGGTTCAAGCAAAGGAGCAGGCTGACTTGCATGCCTTTGGGGAAATGGTCATTTTTTATGGATTCTTTTTACTCAAATTGCTTTAAAATATGCAAAAAGGGATTAGTGAGGAAATAAGAATATGACCAGTTTAGGTTATCTATTAATTATCAGGTTGATTATTTAAGAAGCTTAAGGTATATGCTAAATTTACTTCACTGTTTTTGATTGCAATAGATTTTTGGCATCAGCATTTAATGTCTGACACTTTGATTCCTGATGAAGACCCAAAATACAAACTATGTAATAATTTTTATTGGAGATAGTAAAACCCATGGCATTAAAAGTAATTATGTTTTAAATTATGTGAAGTAGTATATCTAAAAAGAGCCTAATATGACTTGCAGTTACCTCAATTGTGAAAGATTTAAGCTATTGCTGAGCTTTTACATTTTAATTACCATTTATATTTACATTTTAATTACCACTACTGGTAAATTGATACTTAAAAAATCATTTGATAGTTTGTAAGAAAATATTATCTGTAGTAACTTACTTCTTAAATGGCAGCTGTGAAAAAATTATTTTAAGCAATTTATCTAAAATATTTGTATGTCCTTATGGAATCAACAATCTTAATTTACAAATTGAAACAAGAAACAGACGATCAAACAGCACTGAGTGCTTTTTGTTGTTGTTCAGTCACTCAGTCACCTCTGACTCTTTGTGACCCCATGGACTGCTGAACGCCAGGCTTCCCTGTCCTTCACCATCTCCCAGAGCTTGCTCAAATTCATGTCCATTGAGTCAGTGATGCCATCCAAACATCTCATCCTCTGTCTTCCCCTTCTGCTCCTGCCTTCAATCTTTCCCAGTATCAGGGTCTTTTCTAATGAATTACCTCTTCGCATCAGGTGGCCAAAGTGCTGGGAGTTTCAGCTTCAGCATCAGTCCTTCCAATGAATATTCAGGACTGATTTCCTTTAGGATGGACTGGTTTGATCTCTCTTCAGTCCAAGGGACTCTCAAGAGTCTTCTCAAACACCACAGTGCAATTATTTGGTGCTCAGCCTTCCTTATGGTCCAGCTCTCACATCCATACGTGACTAATGACAAAATCGTAGCTTTGACTATATGGACCTTTGTTGGCAAAGTAATGTCTTTGCTTTTTAATATGCTGTCTAGGTTTGTCATAAGCTTTTCTCCAATGAGAAAGAGTGATTTTCAGCTTGGCCTAAAAATTATAGGGAGCAATATGGGCCATGAAAACTCACCTTGAGTTCTTCACAATTTACTCTTTCCTGCAGTTTCCTGGACTGTAGTAAGTCTTTTCCTACTTGTCTTGAGGAGTAAATCTTGTGGAATAATCCATTGATTAACAGAGTCCAGTTGTTTCTTTTGTAGGAAGTGACTCATTTACCAAATTATATGTTGCATTTGCTAAAGTTTGCTTATCACTTATTTTTTCATGCCTTTCTCTGAGCTACAAACTACAGTGATTTATCTTAACTTTAAACTGAATAAAGAAGAACTCTTAATATCTTTACTTGGGTCATATGCCTGATATTGAACCAACTATTGTTACCAGAGGATATGATGCCATGATGAGTCCCAAATGGGCTATTTGCCAAATTTAGAAAGGAGGTGGTGAGGAAGAGTTTGAAGACTTAAACATGAAAAAAAAGGGAAAACTTGTATCTAGCCTGGAATGTAATTTCCATGAGGGTAAAATTTTATTTTTTGTTTCTTATTTACTATTTTAAATTCAGTTCTTGGTAGAGTACTTGGTTCAGAATAGTTGCTCAATAAATATATATGGGCTTCCCTGGTGGCTCAGATGGTAAATAATCTGTGTGTAATGCAGAAGACCTGAGTTTGGTATTTGGGTAGGGAAGATCTGCTGGAGAAGGGAATGGCTACCCACTCCAGTATTCTTGGCTCGAGAATTCCATGGAGAGAGGAGCCTGGTAGGCTACAGTCTGTGGGGTTGCAAAGAGTTGGACATGACTGAACAGCTAACATTTTCACTTTTCAACTACATTATTGAATGAATGAATGAATAGGCAAAAATAATCCTTAACACAGTTCACTACACTTGTGAAGTTCTCTGTTATTTTCTAGGGATACAATATTTGCTTTATCTTGAGGTCAATGACATGCCAAAGTGTTATTAAATACTGTGACTCTGTTTTGCATAATCCTAATTAATATAACGAGTTAGTCTGTAGTTCTCAGTTAGTACTCTGGATGTGCTGTGACATGGGACTTCCCAGTGCTGAAATTTGTAGGCCCTATCAAGATAGCTTAATTTAAGAGAACCTACCATAGTGAAGCAAGAACAGCCTTGAATCAAGTAATACCATACCAGGAATGACACTGAAAACTTGGAGAGGAAATTTGGAGCCTGAGTACTGGATATCTCCATGGTTTGGACAATTACATTGAATGTCCCACCCCTGCTTCTCCGATAAGTGCCTGAAGAGGTGTTTGATGCTGGAAGGATGTCATAGAACTGGAGAAGAGCAAGGCTGATTCTCCTACTTGTGCCTCATCAGAGATTTTATGAGGATCAAATCAGATAACATATGGAAAGCACTGGAACTCAGTCAGTGCCTGGAAGTAGGGTTTGCAATGGTTCAACATGCAGATTTTGGAGGAAGAAAAAGACCTGAATTTTAATTCTGGCTCTGTGACTTTCTAGTTATATGGTGAGCCAGTCACTGATCACATATACAAATATGTGTCACTGGCTACACATTGCCTTACTTCTGCTACCTCCCCTTGACCAGGAAATGGAATGACAGAGACAGTGCAGTATGGGGAAGAGAGTAGATTGAAGATTTATAAGCAATCTGCACAAGATAGTTTGCTCAGCACTGAACATGAAAGTTACCTGATGCAAAAAGCCAACTTGTTGGAAATGACCCTGATGTTAGGAAAGACTGAAGGAAGGAGGACAAGGGGATGACAGAGAATGAGATGGCTGAATGACATCACTGACTCAATGGACATGAATTTGAGCAAACTCGGAGATGGTAAAGGACAGGAAAGCCTGCTGTGCTGCAGTCCATGGGGTCACAAAGAGTAGAACATAACTGATCAACTGAGCAACATTGGAATCAGTTTGAATATAAAGATGATGCAGATGTAAATTTACTCATCAAATAAAAAGGCAAATTTAGTAGAATAAGTTCTAGTCCTGGTAAAGTTATATGTTTGCAGGATCTAATATATTAAATCTTAACTACTTTATTATGTTTGTTAATTTTACCTTGTAAATTAATACTTCTGTGAGATCTAGATTTATGATATTGAATTTAAATGAAACTGTGAAAATTACAAAATACTTAAATAAAACATATTTTGTAGTTGATGTATTTTTATTAACTTATTTAAATGATTGCAACATGTAATTTAAAACTAGAAGTGTTCAAACATTTTATCAGCATGCATGCTCTTTGAGAGTGAATTGTAGTCTGTAAGATATGTGCTTGTTTTTCTGTTCAGTTCAGTTCAGTCACTGAGTCGTGTCCTACTCTTTGCGACCCCATGAATCGCAGCACGCCAGGCCTTCCTGTTCATCACCAACTCCCGGAGTTCACTCAGACTCACGTCCATCGAGTCAGTGATGCCATCCAGCCATCTCATCTTCTGTTGTCCCCTTCTCCTCCTGCCCTCAATCCCTCCCAGCATCAAAGTCTTTTCCAATGAGTCAACCCTTCACATGAGGTGGCCAAAGTACTGGACTTTCAGCTTTAGCATCATTCCTTCCAAAGAAATCCCAGGGCTGATCTCCTTCAGAATGCACTGGTTGGATCTCCTTGCAGTCCAAGGGACTCTCAAGAGTCTTCTCCAACACCACAGTTCAAAAGCATCAGTTCTTCAGTGCTCTTCCTTCTTCACAGTCCAACTCTCACATCCATACATGACTACTGGAAAAACCATATCCTTGACTAGACGGACCTTAGTCGGCAAAGTAATGTCTCTGCTTTTGAATATACTATCTAGGTTGGTCATAACTTTTCTTCCAAGGAGTAAGCATCTTTTAATTTCATGGCTGCAGTCACCATCTGCAGTGATTTTGGAGCCAAAAAAAAAAAAAGTCTGACACTGTTTCCACTGTTTCCCCATCTATGTCCCATGAAGTGATGGGACCAGATGCCATGATCTTCATTTTCTGAACGTTGAGCTTTAAGCCAACTTTGTCACTCTCCTCTTTCACTTTCATCAAGATGCTCTTTAGTTCCTCTTCACTTTTTGCCATAAGGGTGGTGTCACCTGCATATCTGAAATTATTGATATTTCTCCCAGCAATCTTGATTCCAGCTTGGGTTTTTTCCAGTCCAGTGTTTCTCATGATGTACTCTGCATATAAGTTAAATTGTTTTCCTGTACTTCCTCTAATTTTCATCTAATCTCAAATAAATGAGTATTCAATTGACACCTGACTTCTATTTATCATGTTTGTTGTTGTTTAGTTGCTAAGTTGTGTCTGACTCTTTTGTGACTCTTATGGACTATAGCAGAGAAGGCAATAGCACCCCACTCCAGTACTCTTGCCTGGGAAACCCCATGGATGGAGGAGCCTGGTGGGCTGCAGCCCATGGGGTCGCATAGTGTCGGACACGACTGAGTGACTTCACTTCACTTTTCACTTTCCTGCATTGGAGAAAGACATGGCAACCCACTCCAATGTTCTTGCCTGGAGAATCCCAGGAACGGGGGTACCTGGTGGGCTTCCGTCTATGGGGTCACACAGAGTCAGACACGACTGAAGTGACTTAGCGGCAGCATGGACTATAGCTCCCCAGCTCCTCTGTCCATGGGATTTCCCAGTCAAGAATCCTAGACTGGGTTACCATTTCCTTCTCCAGAGGGTCTTCCCAACTCAGGTATCAAACTCGGGTCTCCTGTATTGGCAGGCAAATTCTTTAACACTGAGCCACATTGGAAGCCCATTTATGATGTAACTGTAAAGTAATTACACATGTGGCAATTAAGTTTTGAGAGAAGTTATTCAACATTTTTGTGTCTCCATAATTTTTTCTATTAGCATTTTAATATTCTATTTTTAAAGAATATTTTATGGTACTTGAGATATGGCATAACATTATTACTAATTAATGGTTATATTGCATGGTACTAGGTATAATTTTAAGTTCTTATTTTTACTTGAACTATACTGCTTTGATTAAAAATATTTTCCTATTATTATGAGTATTTTATTCTTGAAAAAATGGAATAGCCTGTTTATAAATGGAAATCAGAATCCTTGGGAGAGAGGCCTTTGGCAAGGCAATTATTTTACACAAACAACTGAATCCGTGGGAGGGGACCACACGAAGCTTGCATCCCCTTTTGAACCCTCAGTAGCATCCTCCAGGGAAAGTCACTGACTGAAGAATGTTTAAATGACAGCAGTAGGGTGCAGAGTAACACTGCTCCTCAAAGAAAGCATCACCTTATCTGACCTAGCCCCGGAGTAAATCAGGCGCCTGCTTCAGCCCGTTGATGATAATGTCTCCAACCACTTCCATTTTTTAGCATTCAGAGCCATTTGAGGACATCTTTTGTTTATTTATTAGATCTTCACAGGATATATTTTGTTGAAAACTTAATGTGAACCTTGCCTTTAGTTGGACCTTAGCCTTTGACGATATGCGACTCTAAGGATATCTATAGTTCTCTGATGTGTTGGTTCTTGTGGCATATATCAATTGCCCTGAAGATGAGATCTCACGATGTGCTCTTATCTGCATGAGCCATTTGGTAGAATAAAATCTTTTGGCTGTACAATAAGTATTTAAAGGACTGCCCTATTCAGTTAATTTTTTTGTAAGACATTATTTTTATGGTTTTGCTGTTGATCTTGTAGCTTCTTAAAGTAGGGTAAAGTCCCACTTGTGAAGAGAGACATTATGTAGCTCAAAACCAACTACTCTGTTCAGTTTGTGCAAAATGATCCTCTTAGAGAAGTGTTCCAAATGTAAAGAGCTATGAAGAACATTGGGTTGGTTCTGATTATACAGCATGTTCAGTTGTGATTCTGTTCATCTCTTCACTGAAAGATCAGTGGTTAAGTATATGCTGTTAGCTGCCAGAGTCAACACTCCTATTTTTCTTTCCATTTTGTGAGAAGAACTTCAAACGTTATTATTCATAAAAGCTTTTACTGCAGCCTGTTGGTCTGGACTAAAAACACATTATTCCATGTCCTATTAAGAATTTCAGCCTGGAAAGGTCAACAGTTAGGTTTATCACAGTGTTTATGGAGGCGCTGATTATTTACTTAGCACAGTAGAATAACTGAGATTTTTTTTAACTTCACAAATTAAAATGTATTATTGCTGCATTAATTAGCAGCATGAAATTGTTATGATTTATTCATTAGAGTACATCTTTTTCATGTTTTTTAATTCATTCTTGTGTATATAAAATCACAATATTTTGTATTGTGCTGATATTCTGAAAAAGTTATAATTATACGTGTTAGTGAGTGATAGTATTCATTTCCCACATTTGTTTTCAATTTTATTTTAAAACATTTGCTTATATCATATTGAATGCAACTTCCAAGTCAAAAACTTAAGTAATTTCAAAAAGAATATTTTGATAACATAAGTCACAATAGTTTAGAAATACCTGCTTTTTAATTTTGATTCTATTTCATAATAAATCAACAAGGATAGAGATATAGAACAGAGAAATATATTGTCATAGTATCCAGTGTTAGCCAACCTGGAGAGTTTGAGGGACACAAGACTGACTTCATTTCTGACAGCAACTGCAAATTCAGGAATTTTCCAGAACCACCCTCAGTTTTGGTAATTTTTTGGAAAGACTCACAGAACTCACTGAAAGTAGTTTATTCATGTGTTTATTTGTAGCGGAGAAAAGATAAAGAAAATCAGCCAAAGGAAGTGGTGCATAGGACAGAGTTTGGTAGAAGGTCCAAACATGGAGCTTTCCTCTCTATGTGATTATGAATGATATCTCCTCTTGACCACAATGTGTGAAAATATAGAATATTGTCAACAGAGAAACTCACATGTGTTTAATATCTATTTTTTAATTGAGATTCAATGAAATGCTGCCTGCATGACTGACATTTAGTTTCTAGCTCTCTTGAAGGTCAGGCTAATGTCTTTGGTTCTTCTAGATGTTGGAACTTCCACTGCATGGCACAAAGTCTCCATTGTAAATCACACTGTTAGACTGTCTTGTGGCTTAAGATCATAGGCAAACAAAAAGCAGAATATTCCGGGAGCCTGGAGGTCCCCTCGAATAGCTGAAGGCAAAGGCTAGATCTCTCTTTGAGTAAGGTTAATTCTTCACTGCACACATAGATATCATTTTAATTTTCATTTTGAATATGAAATGAGGCATGACAAATGTAGAAAATACTTAAGTAAAAAAGTTAGAGAGCTAGGAAATACTATCTAGTGCCTTTTTGGTATCTTGAATTATAGAATTTAAAGGTAAAAAAGGATATTTAATCAACTAATGGTCTACATTTTTTATTCACATTTGAGAAAATTTAGAGAAATGAAAAGAATTGGCTGTCAAAATATTTATAGAACAGTAGTCCTTAGGATTGAGGTTTATTTATGTCTTTATTTAGGATTAATTATAATTGTACCCCCACTGTCATTCACTTTTGGGATAATTTTAATCAGCATCAAGCTGTTCTTGATATTTTTCTGCCAGTGGTTCAAGTCATTAAAGATTACATTCATAAATGCTTATAGAGGAAATAATTAGTCTATAACCTCAGATATGCAGATGACACCACCCTTATTGCAGAAAGTGAAGAGGAACTAAAAAGAGCCTCTTGAGGAAAGCAAAAGAGGAGAGTGAAAAAGTAGGCTTAAAGCTCCACGTTCAGAAAATGAAGATCATGGCATCCAGTCCCATCACTTCATGGGAAATAGATGCGGAAACAGAGGAAACAGTGTCAGACTTTATTTTTGGGGGCTCCAAAATCACTGCAGATGGTGATTGCAGCCATGAAATTAAAAGACACTTACTCCTTGGAAGAAAAGACCAACCTAGATTGCATATTCAAAAGCAGAGACATTACTTTGCCGACTAAGGTCCGTCTAGTCAAGGATATGGTTTTTCCAGTAGTCATGTGTGGATGTGAGAGTTGGACTGTGAAGAAGGCTGAGTGCTAAAGAATTGATGCTTTTGAACTGTGGTGTTGGAGAAGACTCTTGAGAGTCCCTTGGACTGCAAGGAGATCCAACCAGTCCATTCTGAAGGAGATCAACCCTGGGATTTCTTTGGAAGGAGTGATGCTAAAGCTAAAACTCCAATACTTTGGGCACCTCATGCGAAGAGTTGACTTATTGGAAAAGACTTTGATGCTGGGAGGGATTGAGGGCAGGAGGAGAAGGGGAAGACAGAGGATGAGATGGCTGGATGGCATCGCTGACTCGATGGACGTGAGTCTGAGTGAACTCCAGGAGTTGGTGATGGACAGGGAGGCCTGGCGTGCTGCAATTCATGGGGTCACAAAGAGTCAGACATGACTGAGTGGCTGAACTGATATAACAAAGATGCCAGGTAACTTGCAAATAACAAGAGTAAAATAAGAGGAAACTAATGAAAAATAAAGATCTGTAGATCAAGGCCATAAGATGATATCTTTATATTTCTATGAAATTCTTTAAATAAATAAATGTTCAATATTATATTAAAAATGTCTAACACTCAAAAGACACTAGCATTAGGAAACCAAAGTTGAATACTTAAAAATCAAAAGAGATTAGGAGGCCTAAACTCTAGTCTTTTTTATAAGAATAGCTATGTAACTGTAGTCAAGCTAATTCCCTGAACCTACCTGGCAGTAGGGAAATATGAGAGGGTTTAATTTCAGTGTCTTTTACTTTTCTGGAGTTCAGAGAGAGACCCACTTAAGAGTTAAGTGAAGCTTTGCATCCTCTCTCTAAGAAAATGCACAAGTGCACTTATGGACACAATTTTCATACACTCCTAGTAAGTTCATCCAACCAGTCCATTCTGAAGGAGATCAGCCCTGGGATTTCTTTGGAAAGAATGATGCTAACGCTGAAACTCTGGTACTTTGGCCACCTCATGCGAAGAGTTGACTCATTGGAAAAGACTCTGATGCTTGGAGGGATTGGAGGCAGGAGAAGAAGGGGATGACCGAGGATGAGATGGCTGGATGGTATCACTGACTCGATGGATGTGAGTCTGAGTGAACTCCAGGAGTTGGTGATGGACAGGGAGGCCTGGCGTGCTGTGATTCATAGAGTCGCAAAGAGTCGGACATTACTGAGTGACTGAACTGAACTGAACTGAACTAGCAAACTCAAAGTATTTGACCCACATACTGAAACCCAGATTAAGAAATTATAGGATTTGGTGATTACCAAAGTATCTTTCAGGTTTAATATTTGAAATATGACATGTTACCTCAGAATCATACACAAAATTTAGTTTTTTAAATTGAAGGGACACACACAGCATAAAATATTCTGTTGTTTTCAGACACACCTGAAAGTACTGGTTTAGAAACACTGGGATGGGATCCAGAAATCTGAGTTTTAATGGACTCTTCATATGATGCTGGTATGTGCTTATGTTTGGGAGCCACTGACTGTAAGAGTAAAGTGAGTAGGACTGAAAGTAGAGTATGTGAAAATCTAGACAGATTTGAAGGACCTGTATGTAGGGCAATAATGCCTTAATAGGGGTGAAGGAGTATAAAAGTTCACCATCACATATGTTAATTAACTTTAATGGATTTGTTGGCATAATAGCTTATAAATCTGTAGTACACTGAAGTGATAAAATTACTTTCATATATCTTACTATATTGGCTTTTCATAATAACCCTCTAATTTAGATAATAAACATTTTGTTCCCAATCTATAAGTAGGAATATTCAAGATTTTGTAAAAAATTTCTCAATTGAAGATTAAATTAGAGCTTATTTTTCTTTCTCTGAGGCTCCTTATGATGTGCCCCGGTATGATAAGACCCTTAAAAGACAGACATCAAAATGCACATTTTTATCATACTACATCAACAATATTTCCAACTTTGATTTTACCCTTAGCATTGTGACATGTTAAAGTGTATCAGAGGACAGATCTTCACTTGTTAGAAATTTCATGATTTGCATCATGTGATTTAGGGAAAGTAATCTCTTAAGCCCAACACATTTAAAGTTTATTTATTGCATTGTTGAAGTATTGTTCTATGTAAAACTTATATTGAAGTATAGATATTTCAAGGAAAAATGTGTAATTATTTTATAGAGTGATAAAAATAAGCTGTTCTTTCCTTTATATCCCCCAGTTTTACTATTTGAGCTGATTATTTTAATCTCCTTTAGCTATTTTTTCTGATATTTATTTTTTTCTATAGAAAAATAAGATATTTATATTGTTTTCTAAATGAATTATTTTTTAGATGTTACAGAGAAAGACCTCTATTGTTTTCATTTATATTAAGCACAGTATTATCAGAATATTACTTCACTTCCAACCCCAGATATGGATGTGGGTTTTCTATACATCAGATTATCCTGTTATATCAGCTAGATGTTCTACAGTTTAACTCAATTCTGACACTATCTACCTGAAGATATCATCAAATCCCACACGTTAAGAGTTTAGTCCTCCAGGACTTCCCTCCCTGCCACATGCCACCCGCGAAACTAGATTGTCACCAGTGCTTCTAACTGACTGGCTATAGACTGGAGCTTCCCACATACCCCTTCTTTGGGTCAGTTTATTTGCTAGTATGGTTCACAGGTCTCAGGGAAGCATTTTACTTACTAGACAGCTAATTTACTGTGAAAGAACAAAACCTCGGAGCAGCAAAATGGAAGAGATGCAAAAGGCAAAGTATGTAGGAAGGGTGTGGGGTTTTCATGCCCTCTCTCGGTGAACCTCCCCCTGTTCACCAACCTGGAAGCTCTCTGGAGCCTGTCCTTTTGGGTTTTTTGGAGGCTTCACTATATAGGGATGATTAAGAAATCACTAGCCATTGGTAATTGATTCAATCTCCAGCCTCTCACCCATCCTGAGCATGAGGGTGAGGCTAAAACACCCAGCCTTCTAATTTGGCTGGTTCCCTGGTAACCCACACTCATCCTCATCTAGGGGCTTTCCAAAAATCACTGTATAACATAAACTCAGTTGTAATGTAAAGGGACTTGTTATGAATATGAAAGACATTTATGACTCTCATTACTTAGATTTTAGGAACTTTGTGCCAGAAACAAGGAAGAAGGCCAAATATATCCACATTTTTTATTATAAATCACAATATCACAGATGTTATATACATATTAATTTTCTATATAGAATGAAATATAAGAATTTACATTATCCATTTCTGCTTTGCATTTTCCTGTCTTCTATTCTCTCCAAGATATGCATTTGGAGTTAAATAAATTTTCAATTAAGTCACTGTTTTTAGGAATGATCCTGGGTCTCTGGCATTGCAGGCAGATTCTTTACTATCTGAGCTACCAGGCAAGCCCAAGTGTTTTTAGTTAAGTCAATATTTAGTTAAGGCATATGTTTATGCCTATGTATGAATATTCACTTCCACTTAACAAGTTTTTATTATAAGTTTATAATGTGCCATGGGGCTTCCCTGAAAGCTCAGCTGGTAAAGAATCCGTCTGCAATGCAGGAGACCCCAGTTTGATTCCTGCATCTGGAATATCCACTGGAGAAGGGATAGGCTACCCATTCCAATATTCTTGGGCTTCCCTTGTGGCTCAGCTGGTAAAGAATCTGCCTGCAATGCAGGAGACCTGGGTTCAAGCCCTAGGTTGGAAAGATCCCCTGAAGAAAGGAAAGGGTACCCACTCCAGTGTTCTGGGCTGGAGAGTTCCTTTGTGGTCACAAAGAGTTGGACACGACTGAGTGACTTTCACACAATGTGCCATACTACTTTTTAGATACAAGAGGTAATTCATGAACAGAATGTTTTAGTGAAAACACAAAAATGAAAATGATAAATGAGTAAGTTGCGTGGTAAGTTTGCAGAAGGCAAGTGCTAAAAGAAACAGAGCGAGTTAATAGGGATGGGGATTGAGAACACTTTGTGATTTTAAATGGAACCTTATTGAAAAGGTGACATATGGCAAGCACTTCAGCAAGTGAGGAATAAGCCACTCAGAGATCTAGCAGGTGAATGTTCCAGACCAAAAAAACCAGCAAAGGTCCTAATGTGGAAGTGTGCTATGTGTTTCAGGAAAATAAAGAGACAGTGTTGGTGGAACAGGAAGAAAGAGGGATGGTAGCAAGAACTGAGGTTAGAGATTCATGAGAGGTTCATGTTGTGTTGAGCCCTGTAGGCCATTGTAAAGATGTTGGCATTTACTCAGAGAAATGGGGGCTTCCCTGGGGTCTCAGATGGTAAAGAATCAGCCTACAATGCTGAAGACCTAGGTCTGACCCCTGGGTTGGGAAGATACTCTGCAGAAAGGAATGGCTACCCACTGCAGTATTCTTGCCTGGAAAATTCCATGGACAGACAAGCCTGGCAGGCTACATACAGCCCATAGGGTCATAAAGAGTCAGACACAAATGAATGATTAATACTTTCACTTCATTTTCAAAGAACTGGAGAGCCAAGGAGGACTTCAAGGTATGGACTGATATGTTTTGCTTTATATATTAATTTGCATCAGGAAGACTCCCTGGAGGAGTGAACAGCAACCCACTCCAGTATTCTTGCCTAGAGAACCCCATGGACAGAGGAGTCTGGAGGACTATGGTTCCTAGGGTCACAAAGAGTCAAACACGAATGAAGTGACTTAGCAAGCACTCAAGCAGGATAACTTTAGCTGCTGTGATGAGAACAGATCATGGGTTAGGGAATTGTTTGAAAGCAGAGAGACCAGATGGGAGGTAATTGTAAGAATTTCCTCAAGAGATGATGATAACTCGGACCAAGGTGGTTGGGATTTTGAGAAAGGGTGATGTTATGGGTATATTTTGAGGGAGATTGAAAACCTACTACAATTGATCCATGTAATACTTTCATACTTGTTTGCTTGAACACTTTTGTTGACCTTTTGTTTTCTATGTGCCTATGAAAAATTCATGGGAAGCTTTCCAACTTAAATATAGATTCAGTTCAGTTCAGTTCAGTTCAGACACTCAGTCGCGTCTGACTCTTTGCGACCCCATGAATCACAGCACGCCAGGCCTCCCTGTCCATCACCAACTCCTGGAGTTCACTCAGACTCACATCCATCGAGTCCGTGATGCCATCCAGCCATCTCATCCTCTGTCGTCCCCTTCTCCTCCTGCCCCCAATCCCTCCCAGCATCAAAGTCTTTTCCAATGAGTCAACTCTTCGCATGAGGTGGCCAAAGTACTGGAGTTTCAGCTTTAGCATCATTCCTTCCAAAGAAATCCCAGGGCTGATCTCCTTCAGAATGGACTGGTTCTTCTATAATTGAACACATTAAATATTTTATTTGACCTGTTTTTAGACTGTAAGATGAAGGTATCCCCCTTGTACTTCATTCTCTTCTTCCAATTTAGGTTCAGTTATCTCTAGGCCTGATACATTCTTTTTTAAATTAAATTAATTTATCTATTTTAATTGGAGGCTAATTACTTTATAATATTTCGGTGGCTTTTGCCATACATTTACATGAATCAGCCACAGGTGAACATGTGTCCCCCATCCCAAACCAACAGATTGGGATATTTGCTTTTTGGTATCATGGCTCTTTCTTTATTTCCACCTTTGTCTATTTGTGTATCTCTTCCAAAAAAAAAAAAAAAACCAATGCATTGGAGATAAAATTTTTGAGACTTTACATGCCTGAGCATGTTTTCATTATACCCTCATGAGTCTTATATTTTTGACTGGTTAATCTAGACAGGTGTTCTGGTTAATTTTATGTGTCAACATATGTAGGCTACGGTACTGAGTTGTTTGGCCAAACACCAGTCTAGACGTTGTGAGCTATTTTTTCAGATATGATTAATATTTAAATCAATATATTCAAAAGCAGAGACATTACTTTGCTGACTAAGGTCTGTCTAGTCAAGGCTATGGTTTTTCCTGTGGTCATGTATGGATGTGAGAGTTGGACTGTAAAGAAGGCTGAGTGCTAAAGAATTGATGCTTTTGAACTGTGGTGTTGGAGAAGACTCTTGAGAGTCCCTTGGACTGCAAGGAGATCCAACCAGTCCATTCTGAAGGAGATCAACCCTGGGATTTCTTTGGAAGGAGTGATGCTAAAGCTGAAACTCCAGTACTTTGGCCACCTCATGCGAAGAGTTGACTCATTGGAAAAGACTCTGATGCTGGGAGGGATTGGGGACAGGAGGAAAAGGGGACGACAGAGGATGAGATGGCTGGATGGCATCACGGACGCGATGGACGTGAGTCTGATTGAACTCCGGGAGTTGGTGATGGACAGGGAGGCCTAGCATGCTGCAATTCATGGGGTCACAAAGAGTCGGACATGACTGAACTGAACTAAACCTTTGATTAAAGCAGATTATGCTCCATAATTTGGGTGGACCTTGGAGAAAAGTGGTGCTTACTCCAACTCTTGGATGTAGCGTTCTATATATGTGTACTATTTCAAACTTGTTTATTGTAATTTTTTTATTTTTTTCCTATTCTTTTTTACTGTTGAATATACAGGTAACAAGAAGAGATTTGTTCTCAATTCTCCAGGCAAGAATACTGGAGTGGGTAGCCATTCCCTTCTCCGAGGGATCTTCCCGACCCAGGGATTGAATCCAGGTCTCCTGCGTTGCACACAGATTCTTTACTGTGTGAGCCACCGGGGAAATCCTCAATATGTCACTGGTTTATTCTGTTTCTTCTTGTAGTTCTGTAAAGTTTTTTCTTCATTTATTTTTTGACTGTTATCTGGTATATTTTGTTTTACCCTGGTAGATTAAAATTTTTTTAACATGATAGAGTTTTCCTTTATATCTATAAAAATGCTTTTTGCTTTGAAGTTTATTTGTCTGGTTGAAATAAAACTGCATGCTCCTCACTTTTATGAGTATGAACCTGGTACATATTTTATCAATTCTTTACTTTCAAATTTCTGTGTTTTAGATGTAACTTTCCCAAGTAGGCTATATCTAGATTGAGCTTTTTTAGGACACTGGGATAATTTTTGACTTAACTATAGCATTTTGTCCATTTTACATTTACTATAATCATTAATATTTTTTATTTCTATCATTTTATTTTGTCCTTTTTTCCCCAACTTTCCTTTCTTTTACTTGGTCTTTTTCTTTCTTTTGCTTTTAATTTTCCTTTTATTTGCTTTTTTTGAATTGATTTTTTATCTTTCCATATTGTTTGACTTCTAAAATAAATTGCCATCAGTTCTCTTGGGAATGGGCAAGGGGAAGCATTAAAATAGACTTACATGGTATTTATGGGTCCTTCCTCATTGATACCTGTCCTCTCCTTCATTCATTGGATTCAAGTTCTGAGAAGTGGTTCATATTCAGAAATTGAGCAAGGATGATAATTTTACTGGAGAAGATTCCACAGGCCTATGTTCATTCTTTTTTTCCTATTCCACAGGCCTATGTTCATTCTTTTTTTTTTTTTTTTTAGATTGTATAAACTAAGTAACACACTTTTTTGGCTCTTCATCTATGTTATCTCTAGGAACATGTGGTTTCCAATCAGACTTTTCTGATATTCATGATAAATATACTCATCCTACTTCTGACCATTAGTAATATCACCTGGATTCAATTATTTCAAAAATCCTATAATCCTTACTGATACTAGGATTCTAGATGTATATCAAGACTGGCTATAAATGAAAACTACTGCTCTCAGCAATGGCAATGGCTTCTCACTTTTATCATTTCAATAAATGGAAAATTTTCGGGAAGCACAGCTTCATGAATTTGGTGAATTTCTGGTTTCATCAATCTTATTATGCACTCTAGGATTTCTGATTTTCTTGAGCCTTTTGATCCTTTCTTTCACCATCTGCTATGATCGTTCTGGTATTTCTACATCACTTAGTATGGGCCTTGGGATTCCCAGGTGACACAGTGGTAAAGAACCTGCCTGCCAGTGAAAGAGACTTAACAAACACGGGTTTGTCTCTGGGGTCAGAAAGATCCCTTGGTGGAGGGCAAGGCAACACACTCTGGTAGTTTTGCCTGCAGAATCCCATGACAGAAAAGCCTGGGGTCTGACAATCCACAGGATCACAAAGAGTAGGGTATGACTGAAGCGACAGCATGTAGACACATAGTATGGACCTTAACTTTTTCTAAGCTTCAGAGGGCCATCCAAGCAATGTATTAGCATAGTCTCCTAGAGTTCCTATCAAAGTATTTTATCCTGCATCTCAGGGAATTTCTCTCATTAAAAAACAAACAAACTATGTTTTATTGAATTATATATTGTTTCCTTGATCCAGTACATTCAGTATCCATTACATATATTCACTTATTGTTCTCTTCCTCTCATAGCAGGCCTAGTAGTAACCCTCACTCACACCCCTCCCCTAGGTGACTTGACCAAAATCATTGATCTAATGGTCAAAAGGAGAGATGTGGAGAAAAGACGCTCCTGTAGGTATGTGTTGTTTTGCAACACAAAGTTTACTGTATCATCTTTAAAACAGAAGATGCTAGACTTTAATTGGTAACAGTTACTTTTTTCTGTAGGATGTTTCAGGGGAATCTGAAGATTCAGTGTATTCTCTGCATCAGTACCAAAAGTTCAGTCCAAATCTGAGTGTCCAACATCTCTTCAATTAAGAACCTGACCTTGGCACAACAGACTAGCTGGACATGACAATGCAAACTTCTCTCGAACTCAGCTAGTCTTATAATTAATTCTAGGTCTCAGTCAGAGCATTCTTCTGCATTTCCATGACAGGGAATTAGAGACTTTATACAATGTCAAAAAGGACCTCAATTCACACTTTGTTTTCAACTGGTATTTAATAACCCATAGCCTTTTACTGTCTTTCATTAGTGCATCAATATTGCCCAGGAATACTCATCTGATTCTGTAATCCTTGTACTTACTACTCCCACTGCACCTCTCAAACATCTACAGTACTAAAGCTGCTGGTGTACCCTTTCATTTGGTATTGCATCCCAGATCATCACTGGTGAAAATGTTAAAAATGGCACTAATATAGCATAACAGGAGCCATCAGTTATCTACTTATCACTAGTGATGGTGTCCTCATTGCTAGACAGCCAATGATGGTTTATAACCAGCTATAAACCTCTTTTAGGGTCTGCTTCTTAGGATCACACCTCATATCAATTGCCTTATTTTTCTTTCTCAGGCTGTAAGCTCAGACATGGAGATTGAACATGAGATATTTATTTTGGAATGTAGTTTGACTTATCTACTTCTACATAATAAAAAACTTTTATGGCAGAAGAAAAACAGCGATTTTATTATATCTTACATCATAAGGGTCAAGAATATGGGCAGAGCTTAGCTAAGTGATTCTTGTGCTTCATGTGGAGTTGACAAAAATCGGTTGGGGATGTATTCATTTGGCGGCTGAGCTGGTTTTCAGATCACTCGCGCATGACGTACTGGCAGAGAGGACTGGAAGGCTGTTTAGTTGATCTCTTTACTCCTTTCATATAAAGTCAGGACCTCTTAAATTCCATAGTCTTCTTTACAGATTAGGCCTAAACTGGCAATATCCCTTCCATTGTAGTTTTTTGATCAAAGTAGTCACAGGTAGCTCAGGTTCAAGGTGAAGATACATACACTTGGTGGTAAGAATGTCACAGGATTTGCGGTCATCTTTGTGGCCAATCTGACACAAATACTCTCAGGGACATGGCATATTAGGGAATCAAGGGAAGTAGGATTGGGCAGAGGGAGAATTTAGGCTAAAATACATTTGCAACAGTGGCAAATCCCACTGGGAGTTCTGGAGCTAGAATGACCATTTGAAGTTGTCCTGAATTATGGCCAGCAGGTCAAGTTTGTGTATGGGCCAGTCATTTGGTATGGACTGTCTCTGAGAAAGAAAGGCATGTAACTTTTTTTGGAGGAAGCTCTCTTTTGCCTATGGTGATTCTCAGAGAGAAATTCAGCTGTGAGCCATTATCAGCCAACACTCCTGCCCAGCTAAGCACTCCTGTCGTGAAGAGGCCATCTGGGTGGTGCATCACAGCATCCATTACAAATGTCAGGAAATAAATTGAAGAAGCAAACACTATTTATGGCCTAAGTACATGAATTATAAATAGCAAGTATCAATAACACTGAAAATTAAAATATTGATGAAGAAATGGATTAAGATAATTGCAAAGCATGTATTTTATAAAATAAGATAGAGTTGTTAAAGAACAGATAATTCGGTAAAGTATAATCAGTATCTCTGAAGGCAGAACTTAATCAATGGAACAGAAAATGATTTCTAAAATGGTTCTGATCAAAAGATGAAAAGAGCACATGGTTTGTAAGGAAATTTTTTCATAGGCTGCTGAACATAAAAATGTATTCTTTTTAAACTTTTGCATTTCAAAAGTGAAAATAAAATTCTTTACTTCTCGTAAATGGAAGGTTGAACTGTTTCTCCATTTTTTTCTTAGAAAAACAAGCAAATAAAAATCCCCTGAAATTTTTATATTGAAACTAAAAAAATAGAAATGCCCCATAGATTTTAAGTGTAAAGACTGCTAAGTTTTGCAAGGCAGCATGAGCCACGCGGGAGAAGGGAAGCAGCAAAGTACTCCAGGAGCAACAGGTTTCTAGAAAGGCCAACATGAAAAGAAGGCTGTGGATTTGGAGAGGACAAAACAGAAACTGAAAAAAAATAACAGTCATAGAGCATGAAAGAAATGTATACAAGGAATTTCCTGGTGATCTAGTGGTTAGGACTTGGCATTTTCATTGCCCAGGCCTGGGTTCAGTCCCTGATTGGGGAACTGAGATCCCACTAGCCACACCACAGTGCCAAAAAGAAAAAAAAAGAGAGAGAGAGAGAGAGATGTATAGAATAGAATTATGGATAAGCGGTGGTATGTCTTCAAAAATCCAGTAAAACCATTCTCTAGGGGAAACTTCTGCAGTGGCTGGACAGATATCTAGTTTATTACATAATAAGTAAAATTGGAGCTGGCCCAGCATTGAAGAAATAAAGTGGGAAAGACCGTCCCAAAGTATATGTCACAAAATAAGAAAGAATAGATGAAAGTTTTGATCAATACTTTTTCAGTTCAGTTCAGTTCAGCCGCTCAGTCATGCCCAAATCTTTGAGATCCCATGAACCACAGCATGCCAGGCCCTCCGTCCATCACCAGCTCCTGGAGTCCACCCAAACCCATGTCCATTGAGTCGGTGATGCCATCCAGCCATCTCATCCTCTGTCTTTTTCATGAACTATTGATAAAAAGTTAAAAAAAGA
Source organism: Oryx dammah (assembly GCF_014754425.2). Taxonomy (NCBI): domain Eukaryota; kingdom Metazoa; phylum Chordata; class Mammalia; order Artiodactyla; family Bovidae; genus Oryx; species Oryx dammah. Next base: position 38,465,781 of record NW_024070212.1, read on the forward strand.
GAGATAATTTCCATGAAGGGAAACCCCAAAGTGAAAATTCAACATTTTGGGGAAAATATAGTGAAAAGACAGGAAATGATGAAATGTACATAGGCCAACTAAGTAAAAATGTAGGAAGAATAACAACAACAAAATACAAATGAGTCAAAATTGACTGTAACACAAGATAACAAAATCATTCAGGATAATACAGAAAGAGATCCAGAGTATAGAATGAGAAAATTGATCTAAATAAAATAAAAATATAGTGGAGTTGAAAAGGATTAAAGGGAATGGTTAGATATGCAAGAAAGGCAAAGGAGATCAGTGCATGTAATTGGAGTCTCCCAAGTAGAAAGACAAAATAATGCAACAGAATATAGAAATATATAATTCAAGAAAACATTCCTGAAATAAAATGAGGCTTGGATGTACATATTTGAAGATATATTGTACGCCAGGGCAATTTGAACCTTAATGGTCAATAATGAGATACATTTTAAAACCATTAGTCCTTAAATAAAGAATCTTTTGCAAAGATAAGGCAAAATATCAATTTCTTTAGAAGAGGGGGAAAAAAAGACAAATTAATAGATTTCATGTTTTCCTTAGCAGGATTCAACATTTGAAGATAGTGGAGCAATATTTATGTGATAAGCTAGGTAAAATGTATAAACCAAGGATTGTATATCCAGTCAATTTGTGCTTCAAGTGAAAATTCAACAAACTGATTTGAACACACCAAGCACTCATGGATTATTGCTACATAAACTGCTTATAGGTGAACTTCAATCAAATAAGAGGTAACTGGAAAGCAATGGAAAAGTCATGAATTAATTTTTAATGTATATATTTTTTAAAACCAAGACTAAAGCAAATGTTGGACTGCAAGGAGATCCAACCAGTGCATTCTGAAGGAGATCAGCCCTGGGATTTCTTTGGAAGGAATGATGCTAAAGCTGAAACTCCAGTACTTTGGCCACCTCATGCGAAGAGTTGACTCATTGAAAAAGACTCTGATGCTGGGAGGGATTGGGGGCAGGAGAAGAAGAGGACTACCGAAGATGAGATGGCTGGATGGTATCACGGACTTGATGGACGTGAGTCTGAGTGAACTCCGGGAGATGGTGATGGACAGGGAGGCCAGGCGTGCTGCGATTCATGGGGTCGCAAAGAGTCGGACACGACTGAGCAACTGAACTGAACTGAACTGAAAGCAAATGTGGTGAGGGTGACAAACCGAATATAAACTTTATATGATCTAACAATGGTAAAATGCTAACTACTCACAAGGTGAAAGGAAAGCAAGTCTGTTACCACTTCAGAAATGTCCTAGAGTCAAAGGATATCATTTCGAATTTATAAAATTAAATAATATGTAAATAAGTAAAAACAATCACACAAATGTATGCTGTGCTGTGTTTAGTCACTCAGTCATGTCTGACTCTTTGTGATCTCATGAACTGTAGCCCTCCCGGCTCCCAAGTCCACGGGGATTCTCCAGGCAAGAATACTGGAGTGGGTTGCCATGTCCTCCAGGGGATCTTCCCCACGCAAGAATCCTACCGGGGTCTCCTTCATTGCGGGTGGATTCTTTACCAGCTGAGCTGGTAGGGAAGCACTTGTATACTGGATTACTTAATGTCAAACTGGCATTTGCTGCTATTATCTAAATCTAAAATTTTTTTCTTAGGTTCCTCTTTATTCTGTAGTATCTGACTGAAGAGTTGGTACAGTTGTTCAAATAAAGGACCTCCCAGAGGGTATGGAGTAGAAGAAGGAAGGAGAAACCATTTATTTTGGAAGGCTACCTGGGTGGGGAAGATCCTGTGGAGAAGGAAAAGGCAACCCACTCCAGTATTCTTGCCTGAAAATTCCCATGGACAGAGGAGCCTGGCAGGATGTAGTCCATGGGGTCACCAAGAGTCGGACACAATTTAGCAACTAAACCACCACATGGTGATCAGACATGACAATTATATGCAGACATACATGTAGATCTTAGTTTATTCTCATTCTCTTTCTGCTTCCATTGATATCTGTTCAATGAATAAATTAATGCAGAATATATTATATTAACGCTATATAAATCAGGAGAAACAGAGCATTGCAAAGGATAAATGGTTAAAAAGTCAAATACCACCCACAGATCATACAAGATGACTCCAAAGCACCCACTAGACTCCCCAGTTAGGAATTGTTGACCATGTGACACATTTTAATGGGTCAGGTTTTAGTGAGTTGAAGATGAGTTTGCAGGAAAGGAAAGGAAAGTAGAGAGCAAAGAGAATAGAAATAAAGAGAAAACTTTTGCTTGTTTCTTTTTGTTTGTTAATGTGTGAGAGATTGAACACATTCCTGGCATGTAAGGAGGAAATTAGGTGAGGGAACAGATTTTATGATATAAAGAGAGTAGCTCATGATGGAGCCCATAAGAGGAAAGATAAACCTTGTACAGAAGCAGAGAAACCTCTTTTGAGAATGGAGTTAATAGTAGGGATGGCTGCAGTTAAATCTGGTGGTAAGATATTATAAAAATTGATGATACTCTGTTAGAGTGGTCTTATTTACAAAATGGAAAATGTGGGTATTTGCCAAAGGAAGGGAGAAAGCAGTGCTATTTGAGAATAAAGAAGCTTGGATTAGATTACAATGGAAATAGGACTGAGTAAGCTGACTTAGTTTTCAGTTGTTTGAAGACCTTGTGTGTGGGTTTTTTTTTTTTTTTTTTTGAAGTACAGATATTAGATGTGCAGGTTTTCTGAAGTGATGTTTCTACATCAAGGTAAAGTGTATACTGAAAGAAAGTTTGGAGTTTTTCAATAAGTGTATAGATGTAGACTGACAAACTGGTTGATGCAGTGAAATTGAAATAAATGGTTTAAAGAAAATAAGAGAAAGAAGATATGGTAAGAAATTATTAAGTTCAAGATTTCAGAGATGGAGTCTTGTAGAAGATAACAAGGTTTTTGAAGTCGGTGATTTTACTGTAATGGAAATGAAGGCCACTGAAACTGAGGTCAATAAACTGAAGGTGAAGGTCACATGTTACAGTGAAAAAAGCCACAGATACTGACATGTATCTCTTACTCTGTGGGACATTGGAAAAAATAACATCTCTGTGGCCCTCGGTTTCCTATAAGTAGAATTAAAGTGTTATTTTGAGCATTTTTTTATAAAGCAAATATAAAGAGCCTAGCAAAAAGCCTAGCATGGGAGTTGTTTGATTACATTATTTTATTGTTGCTACTGCTATCATTTTTACTGTTACTATTGTTAAATAGGTCATGGACATTTGTGTTATCAGATTTTGAGTTCAGAGGGATCAAGTCTGGAAGTTGTCAGTGAACATAAGGCATCCATAGCAAAAAGAATGATAGAAAGTGGTAATAGGGATTGCTAGTGGTGATAGCTTGGAACAAAAGAAACCTGACTTTCATGCTTTGGTGAAATCAGAAATAAAATTTTAAATAGTAATTTGTAACAAGAGAATTGTGACTTCTTTGTCTGCATTTTTGCCTGGAAAGAATAAGATGAAATAACATTCTATGAAGGAATTGTAAATCTAGTAGAAAATAGAGTATAATGAAATTCTGGGGCCAGGGGTTGGGAGAATTGTGAGGGACTAAGGGAACAGTAGGAGAATGGTTAAGGAGAGAGGAGAGAGAGTAGTGTAAACATGAAAGAGTGGGAAAATGAGAAAATCAGAGGGTCCACAACCTGGATAATAGCAAGTGTGATACGCATAAGCACAACGTACTGAATGACTGGGTACCAAATAGTCATAAAAATAAAATTATTTTCATGTGACGCTGGCTGAATCTTCTCTCGTTGGTGAAAAGTTGGGGATGCTAGAGCCATGATCATGCCATATATAAATAACTGAGACCAAGTATACAGAATATGTTAGATATTTTTAAATTGTTTTGGGAATACAAGGATAGCTAAACTCAAATAAATAAAATCACATTTAAAATGTAAATATGAGTTTTTCAAACCTACGTTTTTATTTAATTGCAGTGATCTCAGAGAAAAGATAATTAAAATGGTGCTGGAAACTTGCTTCTTTGGTAGAATGAAATATTTGAGATTTCCACTTAGCTGGCTACATTGTCTTATAAACTTTCATTTACCTTTAAAAAATATTGATCATTTCAAAATCTTGGGCACAAAAAGTTGCATTTTAATTCTAGAATAATATATAAAAAAGTGAAAATATTGCAAGCATTAAAATATGAGGTTTTTAGATAGTACTTAAAACTTTAATTAGGAATATAATCCAGAGCTGATAGGTTTTCTTTGTCACCCTTGAAACAACACATAGACAGCAAGTTGCATGTGGCTCATAAACATATCTGGAGACTTGTCCTTAACCTGTCTGGTTCAGGGAGTCTTGATGACTGGCAGCTACGCAGGCATCAGAATGAAAGCAATGAACTATTATCCAGATGTGATACTCATTTATTAAAATCTCAGCCATTTGCATTTTTCTTAAAACATCATATTTAAGATATTTATTGGCAATTGAAACATGAATTTGTAAGACTTCTAAAAAGATATGAATAAATCTTAATGATTTAATTATTCATTTAGAATTTTTTTTTAGCCAAGTAGTTAAAGGCATAAACAAAATAGATTAACTCAACATTCAAAAAACTAAGATCATGGCATTCAATCCCATCGCTTCATGGCAAACAGATACGGAAAATATGGAAACAATGAGAGCTCAACCATAAGGAAGGCTGAGTACCGAAGAACTGAAGCTTTCAAACTGTGGTGTTGAAGAAGATTGTTGAGAGTCCTGTGGACTGCAAGATCAAACCAATCAATCCTAAAGGAAATCAACCCTGAATATTCATTGGAAGGACTGCTACTTAAGCTCCAATATTTTGGCCACCTGTTATGAAGAGTCCACTCATTGGAAAAGACCCTGAAGCTGGGAAAGATTGGGGGCAGGATGAGAAGGGTGGTGACAGAGGATGAGATGGTGGGATGGCTTCTCTCAGGAGCATGCTTTCCCCAGATGTGGGCCTGGCTTGCCTCCTTATCTCCTTCAGATCTTTACTCTAATAACACATTTTTAATGAGTGGTTATTGAACAGATTGTTTAAAGTTGTAAGCTCTTACTCTGGAATTCCTTATCCTACTTAACGTTTCTCCATAGCAAATATTACTGCATCTTCTAACAAAATTCCAATTTACTTATTTCATCTATTATCTGCCTCTGTAAACTATCATGAAAGCTTCACTAAGAAAAGTGTTTGTTGTTTGCTCACTGCTGTATCTTCACCACCTAGAACAGTGCCTGGCATGTGGATTCTGTCTGATAAATGTAAAAACTAGAAATCAGAGGCCCGTTTTCAGAATGATAATTACGGGGGAATTTTTCATTTGTCAAGAAAATTATTAGAGATATATTAAGCACTGCCTCTTGAGAAATCTATATGCAGGTCAGGAAGCAAAAGTTAGAACTGGACATGGAACAACAGACTGGTTTCAAATAGGAAAAGGAGTACAGCATGGCTGTATATTGACACCCTGCTTATTTAATGTATATGCAGACTACATCATGAGAAACGCTGGGCTGGAAGAAGCACAGGATGGAATCAAGATTGCCAGGAGAAATATCAATAACCTCAGATATTCAGATGACACCACCCTTGTGGCAGAAAGTGAAGAGGAGCTAAAAAGCCTCTTGATGAAAGTGAAAGAGGAGAGTGGAAAAGTTGGCTTAAAGCTCAACATTCAGAAAACAAAGATCATGGCATCTGGCCCATCACTTCATGGGAAATAGATGGGGAAACAGTGGAAACAGAGTCAGACTTTATTTTGGGGGGCTCCAAAATTACTGCAGATGGTGACTGCAGCCATGAAATTAAAAGACGCTTACTCCTTGGAAGGAAAGTTATGACCAACCTAGAAGGCATATTCAAAAGCAGAGACATTACTTCACCAACAAAGATCCATCAAGTCAAGGCTATGGTTTTCCCAGTGGTGATGTATGGATGTGAAAGTTGGACTGTGAAGAAAGCTGAGCGCCGAAGAATTGATGCCTTTGAACTGTAGTGTTGGAGAAGACTCTTAAAAGTCCCTTGGACTGCAAGGAGATCCAGCCAGTCCATTCTGAAGGAGATCAGTCCTGGGTGTTCTTTGGAAGGAATGATGGTAAAGCTGAAACTCCAGTACTTTGGCCACCTCATGCAAAGAGTTGACTCATTGGAAAAGACTCTGATTCTGGGAGGGATTGGGGGCAGGAGGAGAAGGGGATGACAGAGGATGAGATGGCTGGATGGCATCACCGACTTGATGGAAATGAGTTTGAGTGAACTCTGGGAGTTGGTGATGGACAGGGAGGCCTGGGGTGCTGCAATTCATGGGGTCGCAAAGAGTCAGACATGACTGAGTGACTGAACTGAATTGAAGCACTTGCTACTTGTTTATATTTTCATACTTTTTATTCAAAAAGATGATTTTAATAAGACTCATAAGATTTAGGCTGAGCATGAAGGGGGCTGGGTTTTTAAGTCTGATTTAATCTTAAAAATTAGCATTAGCCATGAATTTTATAGAATGGGACAAAAATATAATAAATACTTGTAGGATTAAGTTGAAATAATGTTGCAAGATCAACATTTAATTTTATCAGACCCTGAAAATTTTGCCACATTTGCTCTTCACAATTTGTTAAAAACTTACAGATATAGTTGGAACATCTTGAAATATCAGATGACCCCATTTTTTGCTACTATATTCCTAGACTGACCGCTATCCTGAATGTGGTATTTGAAATTTCCATGAATTTATATACATATGTATAACATATGGCTGTCTCCATCTATTTCTACAATATTGTTTTATGTCTTTTCACACTTTATATATGTGATGCCATAATTCAAGTCATATTCAACTTGCTTTTCCCCTCATTATAATTCTGTTGGTATTTATATGATGATATTGATAGCTCAATTAATTTTAATTGCTATATAGTATTTCATAATTATGCTAAAATGAGTTCATTCTATTGATAAACATTTAGGCTGTCTCTAATTTTTATTGTTATATATTGCTATAATTACTTTTTTGTACACCCATCATTGGGAACAAGTGTGAACATTTCCCTAATGTACCTAAAGGTGTAAATTTTAAATCAAAATTTTTATACATATTTCACCTTCATTAGATACTATTAAATTATCCTTCAAAGTCATTATGTTGATAAGTATGCATAAAAGCAAGGTTAAGCATTTTTTCCATATCCTTTCACTAGTTATTATTGTCAGACTTAAAATTTTCTAATTTGACATGTGTGAAGTAGTGTCTAATATTGCTTTATTTGCATGTCCCTGATTAGTCATGTTGTTGAGAATCTTTTCATTTTTGGTGGGCTATGTAAGTTATCTCCTCAACAAATTATTTGTTAAATAGCCTTTAACAATTGACCTCTAGATTAGTTTTTTTCTTATAGATTTATGTGTTCTTCATAAGTTTTGTATATAGCATTTGTGAAAGTTTTATGGGGTGATCATCCAAACCAGACCATTTTTTAAAAATGCAAGGATTTACCTTTAGTAACTGTATCAGTAATAGAAGAAAATCAGGATTACTCTGGGCAATCTGTGTTATATGGTTACCTAGTTATAAGCATTGGCAACTATAGCTTCTCTTTTAACTTTGTTGATAGTCTATTTCACTGATTATTTAAAGATAATCAAATTCATCAATTTTTAGGCTAGTCACAAAAAATAAGTGCTGTATTGTTAAACATATATGAAATACCTAGAATGGTCAAATTCATAAAGACAGAAAGTAGAATGATGTTTGTTAGGGGATGGGAGGAGAAGGGGATAGGGAGTTTTTTGTTCAGTGGTAAAGAGTTCCAGATTTTCATTACTAGAAGTGTCCTAGAGATGGATGGTAGTGATGGGTGAGAAACAGTGTGAATGTACACAGAGCTCTACACTTACAAATGATTAAATTTAATTTTGTGTATATATTTTGCTATAATAAATGTAAAATTAAAATCAATGTTATTATAAAGAAAAAATTGTTAGTTGTTAATTAGTTGATTACATTTATATTACCTCATACTTTTTTTTTTAGGAAGTATCCAAGATATTTTTAAAATGTATTTTTGTTTTAATTACTGTGAATCTTCAATTTTCACATTGATGGTAATTTAACTGGACATAAAATGTTTAGTGGATGATATTTCCTCTTGGCACTTTTCTTGTAGTCAGCCTAATGACCAATTCTTTGTGGAAAATATCCTTTTGATAACTTTACAGTTTCTTGCAATCTTAGATGGTTTTATTATAAAATTAGTTTAGATTTTGATTTATTTAATGGTGTAGTAATTAAATTTTACTTCAATCTGAGGATTGGATCTTTTTGTAAAAGTCTTAGAAAATATTTTGTTATTATTTTAAAGTTGTTTCTTCATCAACTTTCTTATGGAATTTTTGTTCAATAATTTGAATCTTCCTAATTGACCCCACATGTCTCATAGTTATTTTTTGTTTTTCTAGTCATTCTTTTGAAACCTTTTTCAGAATGTCTATAAGATTATTTTCATCTGGAACAAGTTCATATTTTTAGTTTTACTTTCATTTTGATTTAACTTTCCATCTCTTTCTTTACAATGGAAGATTTTTGGGTTTTGTGTTTATTTGTACTTGATCCTTGGGACCTTCCTTATGTAACGTTACTTTGGGTTTTCTGTTTATTGTAACATGGTTGAACCTCACGATCTGGTCATATAAATACTGGGTAGTTGATTAAATTCCTGGGTCATAAGGCTACGTCTTTTTTTTCTCATTATCCTAGATAGATTTCCTTGAAAATCTAACCCAAGGCAGTGTAACAGCAATATTTTTTCCCCAAGCATCCCATAGTTGTTCTGGTCTCAGGCAGTGAGTTTACCTTTCATATTCTATTTTGTACTGAGAATGTTAACCTTCGACACCACCTGGTTACAAACTATTGGGCATCACTGCTGCTTCCAGTCTTGAAATCCTCCAAGCCTATGGTTTTCTCCCAGGTCATTATTTTGTATTTCTATATTATCCCCATGTTCCACTGGATTTATCCCTTTGTTTTATTGCTATTGCTATGTGTTTTGAGTAAAAGCAGTGTATTTAACCATGCATTTAATATCTTTATGAGAATCATTTGTTAAGTATAATTTTAAATGGTTATAATACATTATAGATGGGAATGGAAATAAAGATTATGATCTTATTTTCCAAGGTTGAAAACTATTATAAAACAGTTTAAGTTTAAATAAACTTTCAAATAAAAGAATCCACTGACACCTTTTCTTGAATATGCATCCCATCTTCTAATCATTAAAATTTTTTTGACTGCTCTGTATTACTCTGAAGCCTTTAGTTAAAGTGGATATTGGGAGTCCTGGGAAATGAGAAATAAAATGAGGCAGACTTATCAGTAGACAATTTTTATAAAATATTTTTCCATTTAATGCATTAAAAATGCTGCTTAGTATTTGACACCAGACCTTATGTAAATACTCACACTATGTTGTGTCCTGTTTGTACCAAGGGAAATGAAGTATAAGCAGATTTTGAAAAAAATATATAGGCATTTCTCAGAGACATTTCAAAATTCCCACTAGGTTTAGCTCTTAGGAAATCAAACCACTGCAACAATGACCCAGTCTATTATTGCTCTAACTGATCCAGTTTTCCTGTGGAAATATTTCTTAAATGGTGAAAATAGACTATTCTGCTTGTTAATTAATATGAAGCTCAGTGAAATAATGTGGAATATTCAAAACTGTGTAGTTAAAAGTTAAATTATCATTTGTAGGTCTTTAGTGATCCAAACTTTTTTTTTTTTGAGTTTTGTTTATTTGTGTGTGTGTGAACAGAAAATATTTTTTGGTACAGAATGATTGCAAAAAGTATGGCATAAAAGATAGATGACATCAGTTCATAAAGGATATAGAGGATGTCTAAGTTGCAATTATCTGCTAACCATGCCATAATTTGCAATGTTATATAATTCTAAATAGTTAACATTTGAGTATTTAATATCAGGTAATATGCTAATGCAGTTCATGTGTTATCTTAATCTTCCAAATAACCCAGTGATATTTGTTTCAATTTTAGAAATGAAAATACTGAGACTTAGGGAGAGTAAATAACTTACCCATGAATGTACACACCTTGTAGATGATAGATTCAGCATGTAAATTAGATTTGCTTGAGCTTAACTCTTATTCTAACTGTGTCTCAATAACTTATTATAATCAGATTAAAAAAAGAACAAATGTGGTTATATGAATTTTTGTTATTCAAGTATTAGAATAATATTAAAAAAAATAAAACTTGAGAATAGGAATTTCTTCAAAACTGATAGAAACATGTCTGAAGAACAGAGGAGTCAGCTTAAAGTAGCTCCCATGAACCAAATATGGAGTCACTTGAGCATCAAAAATTATAATTACAGTGAAAGACAAAGAAAAGGGGGAGGAAGAAGAAAGGAAAGCCCCTTTTCATAGAAGGATGCCAGTTAATAAATGTTGAAGGCATGACAGAAATAGAAAATCATCATTTGCAAGTGTCATCAGTTCAGTTCAGTTCAGTCGCTCAGTCGTGTCCGACTCTTTGCGACCCCATGAATTGCAGCATGCCAGGCCTCCCTGTCCATCACCATCTCCCGGAGTTCTCTCAGACTCGTGTCCATCGAGTCCGTGATGCCATCCAGCCATCTCATCCTTTGTCATCCCCTTCTCCTCCTGCCCCCAATCTCTCCCAACATCAGAGTCTTTTCCAATGAGTGAGCTCTTCCCATCAAGTGGCCAAAGTATTGGAGTTTCAGCCTCAGCATCAGTCCTTCCAATGAATATTCAGGACTGATTTCCTTTAAGATTGACTGGTTGGATCTCCTTGCAGTCCAAGGGACTCTCAAGAGTCTTCTCCAACACCACAGTTCAAAAGCATCAATTCTTCAGCGCTCAGCTTTCTTCACAGTCCAACTCTCACATCATAGTAATAATCGATTCAGGTAAGGGTTATCAATGAACACTAAAATAATTGGGTGAAAGATGTTGGGAACAGAATATTCATACAGGGTCAGGGTATTACTCCAGAGATTACTTGTTAATTAAAAAGAGAAAAGGATCATTTGCAATGGAGAAATTTTAAACATATTACCTTAACCAAATGATTGAAAGGAGAATCACCAATGGTGAGAAAATATGACAATAAGTGTATCATGAGATGATTATAGGGAAGTACACAATATCAATTAAGAGATTTTTTTGAAAAACTATTTAATGTGTATACAATCAAGAAAAAATGATTAGTCTAGCTTGCAAGATTATCTACTAAATAACTTGGTCAGATTTTAAAAGGTGAATATCATGAATGACAAAAAGAATGAGAAAGAGAAGGAGGAGGAGAAGAAGGAAGAGAGTGAAAAGGAGAAGAAAAAGAATTGACAGCTCTAGGATGCTAGGGATATGATAACTTAAATTACAAATGATATTTGTTTTAGATCCCAGAATCAAGTTAAAATGATCATTAAGACTTGTTAGAACAATGGGGAAGTTTAAATGTAAATCACATATTAGATAATACTTCTGAATCAAGGCTAAATATCTGGATATCATAATAGCATTGCCAATATGTAGAAAATATTCTCATTTTAACAAATACATGCTGAAATATTTAAGGATGAAATATGATGTTTGTATCTTACCTTTTAATGGATCAAAAAACATGCATCTAGGTAAGGAATATGTGTACTCATTCTACTGTATTTTTTTAAGATTTATTTCTTGGCTGTGGTAGGTCTTTGTTGCTACACATAGGCTTTTTCTAGTTGTGGCAAGGGGGTACTCTTAGTTGTGGTAGGAGGGATTATTGCAGTGGCTTCTCTTGTTGCAGAGCACAGGCTCTAAGCATGTGGGCTTCAGTAGTTGCAGTGTGTGGGCTCAGTAGTTGTGGCACATGGATTTAGTTGCTCCACGATACGTGGGGTCCTCCCGAATCAGGGATTAAACTGGTGTCCCTTGCAGTGCAAGGCAGACTCTGCCTTGGACCACCAGTGAAGCCCTCCATGTACTATTTTTTTCAGTGTTTATATGAGCTTTAAATTTTGCAAAATATGAAAAGTTGGGCAAAAAATAAATTCACTTATTGTTATTGATTCCATCAATTTTTTTGACAGCATTAATGATCAAATATAATAATGAGGAGAGCGTGTTGGGAGAAATTCTACTTAATCACTAAAAACAACTTTACTCAGTGGCTTGACTGTATTCCAGTGATTATTTTTCTTCTTCCTTTTTTATTCTTTCTTTTGTGTGTGTGTGTGAAGAAATGTAGACATAGCCAAAGTTTTAGGATTGCCTTACATTAACCAAGTTTTACTAGGGAGGTGGAGAGAAACTTTTTTGTCACCAGAGAAGAGCTAATACATAGCCTGGAATTATATTTATATGAACCAGTAACTGTGTCTAGATAGACTATACTTAAATAAAATAATTGTTTTTAAAAGATGACTTAATGCAGATATTTTACCTTTGCTTCACCATTGTATTTGGATTGAAGATCAGGAGATAGATAACTTATCTTTTAAATTTATAATTTAGGGTATCATAAGGAATAATATTTGAACTGGATGGATGGGAGGATAGACCTGTGCATGAGATCTTGGAGTTTGAGCTGGATAACTGGCCTTAAGGTTGTCTCCCTTGAGAAGTGAGTCTGTCCTATGTGTGAAAGAAAGGTGCAGAGATGCATACATTGTAAATTATGCCAGCTATTCTCTAAAGTTTGTACTTTACTTTGCATAGGATAGAGTTGTCATTAGGAAGGATCATTTTTATACACTGTATCAACTCTAGAAATGATTATTCTTTTAATGCTTGCCAATCTGATTGATTATAACATATCTCATTATTCTTTTATAATATGCTCTTCTGCTTGATTATAACATATCTCATTATTCTTTTATAATATGCTCTTCTGCTGATTACTAGTGAACTTGTATATATATAAAGATATGTTCATTGACCATTTCTGGTTATTTTCTAGAATTGCCTGATGTATATATAGCATATACCATTTATGTGCTACTTCTGAGCCATTTTATCTAATATTTCCTGAGACCTTGGAAATGTGTTCTGTCCCACCTACTACTGAGGCAACTGACTCTGTACGGGCTCTTACTACTTCATGTGGTCACAACACGACAGTTACCTCAAAAGATCTGTTTGGAATTCATACCTGCACTACCAAGTGGTCTGGGGAAGTTAAAGCCCCCTGGGGTAGACTTTCACTAATATGAGAGGCAACCATAAATAAATACTTGGAATGACTCTAGAACACAGAGTCTCAGAATGGTATTTTGGAGCTATATCACTTAACACTGTGAAAGCAGTAAGAACCTTGCTGCAGGTGAGAAGTGGGGTGGCTGTAATCCATGGGGTGCACTGCCTTCACAACCATGAAGGATTTCATCTGTTAATTGGTGAAAGGTAACATTGGGACAGGTGCTATCTAGTGGACTAAATATTAGAGAGGCAATGAAAATTATAAAGATTGTAGCTTCTGTTACAAAAACTATGAGGGGAGAGGGAGTTGAGGGGAGAGAAAGAGTACCAGAGATCATGTTAAAAATAAGGCCTAACTTCTAACTATAAAGGTTTCACAACTGCAAACAGATTTAATGTACAGCTTCAAAACTTTACATGTAAAAGTTAGACATTGGTAAGATAAGAGAAAGACCTTAACTCTGGCATGAGGATATTTGTATTAATGACCTTGAGAATATTGTACATATATTGTACATATATAAATTCCTCTGAAACTTGTAGGCCAGCAGAATAATCTTCCTCCTGCTCACCAGAAGAGAACTGTCTTTTTCTTGCCTGGCAGTCCTGTGACAGACAAGACTGTGACAGACCTGAAAGAACTGCTTGTTCAGTTCAATTCAGTTCAGTTCAGTTCAGTTCAGTTCAGTTCAGTCACTCAGTCGTGTCCGACTCTTTGTGACCCCATGGACTGCAGAACGCCAGGTTTCCCTGTCCATCACCAACTCCTGGAGCCTACCCAAACTCATGTTCATCATGTCGGTGATGCCATTTAACCATTTCATTCTCTGTCGGCCCTTCCCCTCTCTCCTTCAATCTCTCCCAGCATCAGAGTCTTTTCAAATGAGTCAGTTCTTCTCATCAGGTGGACAAAGTAATGGAGTTTCAGCTTCAGCGTCAGTCCTTCCAATGAATATTCAGGACTGATTTCCTTTAGGATTGACTGGTTGGATCTCCTTGCAGTCCAAGAGACTCTCAAGAGTCTTCTCCAACACCACAGTTCAAAAGCATCAATTCTTTGGTGCTCAGCTTTCTTTATAGTCCAACTCTCACATCCATACATGACTACTGGAAAAACATAGCTTTGATTAGACAGACCTTTGTTGGTAAAGTAATGTCTCTGCTTTGTAATATGCTGTTTAGGTTGGTCATAGCTTTTCTCCCAAGAAGCAAGCATCTTTTAACTTCATGGCTGCAGTTAGATGATGCTTATACCTCACAACCCTTATTGCTTCTGGCTGATAGCAAGGAGCAGATCTCAGCATAGCCTGAGTAGGAAAGTACAGTCCCTGCTCCACTCCAAGAGAAGTATTCTATGCATCAAGTTGAAGGACCTGGTTAATGTGTGCCTGCAAGGACCAGAGAAAAATTTGTGGGGAAGAATACTGAGGAGGTTAAGTCAAGGGGGTAGATTTTTATGCTTGTCAAAGCAGGATTTAATAATTGGGGTCTACTCATCTGTGACCTAGAATTCAGTGTTTTGGCAAGACTACCTGGATTTAGTTATAATAATGTATTGAGATGTTTCCTTGAAGCTTGAGCATATGTGAGCCACATACTTCTCACTCCCAATTCCTTGCACTACCTGATAAAGTGGAGACACATAAATTTTTTAAGTATTTTTTTTTTCATCAGATTTGCTTTCTAGGGTAACCAGGCTAGGATAAGTTGTTTGATGCTTTGTCATGTATTTGTGAAAATCTTTTGCATTATGGATGTATATTTTATATTTGTATTATATGTATGGGTTATAGTGTAACATATACATACTATATGTTTTTGTCTATTTTAATGTATATTTATTTAATATATCTGTTTTCACTTTTGCTTTTTAAAAAAGTGCAAATATTTCTTTTTTTTTAAAAAACTTTATTTTTTGTGTCATTGAACAAATATGTCATTCATCATTATATGGATGAATCATGCCATTTTAAAAAATAAATTTTGAGATGTCATATTACATAAGAAGTCCTTTCCACCCTTGGAATTCTGTTTTCTTGCACCGGAGTATAGCACTGTTTGAAGCACATAGATTTTGATAAGGTAATATTTTTCTTTACAAATCTACTGGAATAATGTTATATATTGTTACTTTTGGTTTTTAGAAGTGTTTCTTAATCTTTAGACCTTAATTTTGCTCATAGTGGCTTAGTTTTCCACATATGGTATAAACTAGAGGTTTACATAATGTCATTCTTTCACTTTTGGAAGATTTTTAATGGCATGTTGTACAATGTATTTTCTATATGTTCTATTTGAAAAGAAGTTTTTTTTTTCTTTAATAAAACTCTAATATGAGTTTTGTTTTAAATTATTGAGCTTAGACTGATCATGGAACTAGAGAAGTGTCTACTGCAAAAGTTAAGTTTTCCTTGCATTTATATTTTTATTTTTAATTTAAATTTTATTTTATATTTTTACAATATGAAGATTCAAGATTTTTAAAGCTTTGATATAGAACTAATTTTTATTAATACATAAAGTTTCTTTCCCCTATTTAGTGCTTTTGGTTTGATTTCTGTTGAATCAGCTATTAATATGGTTAGTTTTGATTTTTTTTTTCTTAAATTTGTTTAAATAGGTGTTATAATAGTTAGCTATGAACAGGATAGAGGTATGTTTGATAGGGGCTTCCCAAGTGGCTTAGCAGGAAGGAATCCACCTGTAGTGCAGGAGACAAGAGATATGGATTTGACCCCTGGTTTGGGAAGAAAATAGCAACTCACTCCAGTACTCTTGCTGGAAAATCCCATGGACAAAAAAGCCTGGCAGGCTAAAGTCCATAGGGTCACAAAGAGTTAGACATAATTGAGCACACAGGAAAGATATGCATGATAAAAATGAAATTAGATATAATACATTTACTATCTCACTTAAGAGAATTCAAAAATTAACAACACCAAATAGTATAAACAGACTTATTTCATCATAATAAATGCTAATGAAATAGACCAATGTGGTCTGAAGAGTTTTGAAACATAGGTATGTGGTTTTTAAACTGTATGTTAGGTGAATTTTCCAACAATATTCTTAGAATGAAAGTGAAAGTGAAGTCGCTCAGTCGTGTCCGACTCTTTGCGACCCTGTGGACTGTAGCCCACCAGGCTCCTCTGTCCATGGGATTCTCCAGGCAAGAATACTGGAGTGGGTTGCCATTTCCTTCTCCAAGGGATCTTCCCAACCCAGGGATCGAACCCAGGTCTCCCGCATTGCAGGCAGACGCTTTAACCTATGAGCCACCAAGGAATATTTACAGTTAATTCCTGAATGCATTTTCTGGTAGAGTGCCTCTAAGTTTAAAGTAAAGTTGTTTGGGAACGCATGTACACCTGTGATGGATTCATGTCAATCTATGCCAAAACCAATACAAAATTGTAAAGTAAAAATTAAAAATAAATAAATAAATTAAGACAGTAAAAAAAATAAATAAATAAAGTAAAGTTTTAATTGCTAACCTGAAAAAAGTGCAATAAATACAACAAAGAATCCCAAAAGGTTGGTAACTCAGGCAAATGAGTCAATTTTAGTTCAAATACTTTTATGCAGGGAGACTTTAATAATGATAATTCATAGTTCAAGCAGGTAGATGGCTAAATTCTCCTTATTATAAGTTGACTGTAGCTCAATCTCAGTGTTGATCATGCCCACTATATGTAGAATTATATTTTCCCTAGTTTTTTAACTTAGTTTTAGCCCTTAGACAGATGATCTGCTTCTTATTCAGTGGTTTTAAAATCCTTATCTTTATTTTTTGGGTCAGCAGTAAAGGCTTGAATTTGGATTTCACAACAGTTTTGAATTAACTTGGAGTGCCTACTTGCTGCCAAGACAAATCACTTGGAATGAAAAGCAGATGTCTTCATTGGTTCTGTCACCTCAAAACCCCAAACTCTCAATTTAATAATGAAGAAATTGATGTTACTTTTGGCTCCATATCTCTCATCAATAAGTAAAAGTGGAAGATACTGTTGTTAACCTCAACTTACTGGTTCCCAACATTAGTGGCTCCCATTGGTTATTATCCCCTTAAGTTGCTTTTCTATGATTCAGTTCAGTTCAATCACTCAGTAGTGTTTGACTCTTTGTGACCCCATGAACTGCAGCATGCCAGGCTTCCCTGTCCATCACCAACTCCTGGAGTTTACCTAAACTCATGTCCACTGAGTAGGTGATGCCATCCAACCATCTCATCCTCTGTCATCTACGATTCTATGTTTCTATGATTATATAGTCATTATTTTCAATTCTGCCTTCATGTACTCTATCTACTAAGGAGCTACTTGCCACATCCCAGTAAATAAATGGGTAGTGAACTTTTGCTTTTGAAAACTTTGAAATCTCCAAACTATATCATAGGAAACATGTCCAGTTTTACTTTCAGGACCTTAAAAATATGACCTTATGGTTAAAAGTAGACATGAATTGGGCCTGCATTTAACTGAATGTCATTTAAATATATCCCAAAATGTTGGACTTGACAGATAGGAGGGATTTGAAAAGTGTCAGGAGAAAACAAAACAGTAAGTAGTAAACCCAACCAAGCAGTGAAATACCCTGAAGAAGGGCTTAGGAGTTGATGATTTAAATTAGATGGAAGTTATGCAACCAGTCCATTCTAAAGGAAATCAGTCCTGGATGTTCTTTGGAAGGACTGATGCTAAAGCTGAAACTCCAATACTTTGACCACCTCGTGCAAAGAGTTGACTCATTGGAAAAGACTCTGATGCTGGGAGGGATTGGGGGCAGGAGGAGAAGGGGATGACAGAGGATGAGATGGCTGGATGGCATCACCGACTTGATGGACATGAATTTGAGTGAACTCCCAGAGTTGGTGATGGACAAGGGAGGCCTGGCGTGCTGAAATTCATGGGGTGGCAAAGAGTTAGACACGACTGAGCGACTGAACTGAACTGAACTGATGCATTTATAACTTGAATCTATGGGATGTCAGCTGTGAGATCATCCTTTTTCTCAGTAAGTTATAAAGCTATATAAAAAAAAAGATAAGAGGAAAAATTAAAATCCTATTTTCTGTTAAAATTTTCTTGGTCAAAATTTCATTTTATTCAGCTAAAACTGTAACCCCTTAGAATGAAGTGATTGGCTCTTTAGTGCATAAGCATTCACAAGGTAAGGAAGAATTCTTGCGGAGGAAGTCCCATGAACATAGGGGCCAGACAGGTAGGCTTCAGTCCATGAGGTCACAAAAGAGTCAGATACAACTTAGTGACTAAACAACAACAACTCATAGCCCGTGGAAGTTAGAAAGAAGTACAGAGGAGATGAAGTAATTAAAACCTTTAGGATGACTGTTTTCTAATGTTTGCATTGCTTTAGAGAATGTGGCAATAGAATATTTAATTACTGGCCAAATGACTCTGATACTCTAATTAAATATTTCATTTTAAACTTGTGATTATAAATTTAGTATTGTAAAAGAACATGGCAAAGTTTATAATGATATTCTAATATTTGAGAAAGTATAATATTCACCATACTTTTGTTGGCCATAATATGTTACATGAATGATCTTCATTGGCAAGAATATATTCATTTGTTAAATAATGCAAGTAGTGAAAAATATAATATTTTGGATTTATAAATGTGATTGCACATATTTATGAGTGTTTCATTAACTAGGTTTGAAAACGGATGATTTCAAAATTTCCATTGGATTAGTCAAGTGTTCTCTTGAAAATTATACTTAAAATTTTCCAGATTAATATTTTCAAGTTAACATATTTTCTGCTGCTAGTGTAGTGAATTACTGCAAATTCAGTGCCTTAAAAGAACACAAATTTATTATCTTTCAGTTCTTGAGGCCAGAAGTACATGTATTTTAGGGACTAAAAGCATGGTGTTGGCAAGGCTGTGTTATTTCTGGAAGTTCTAGGGAGAATCTATTTCCTTGAGATTTCCAGCTTCTGGAAGCCACCTGCATTCCTTGGCTAATGGCCCCTATCTCCAGCTTCAAGCCAGTAGCACAGCATCTTCAAATCTCAGTCGAACTACAATACCTTTTCCTATTTTCACATCTCATTCTCTGACTCTGACCCTCCTGCTTCCCTTTCTTCAGGATCCTGTGATTACATTGGGCCCACTAGATAATATAGGACAATCTTTTCATTTTAAGATTTCTAATTTAATCAACTTGGGAAAGTCTTTTTTTTTTTTTTTGCCATTTAATATAGCATACTCATAGATTCTGGGGATTAAAATGTGGGTATCTTTGAGGTTATCTAACCTATTACAATCTTGGACATATGAGAAGGAAAGGTTTTTGAGTTTATAACTTCAATAAATTTAACATGAATTATAATAACTCAACTAACTGCCAATTTTCTTTCTGTGTACAAAATCCATTTTCAAAATCACCAAAAATTCACCTTAATAGTGGCTCTTAATTCACCAGACATTTGCCTTTCATTTGACTAATATCTCTAATTATTTTCTTTTTCTGCTGCTAGCTTTTTATAATATTCTTTATATTAGTAGTCACCAATCTTTGGCACCAGGGACCAGTTTCATGGAAGAAAATTTTTTCCATGGACATTGTGGGGGGATGGTTTTGAGATGATTCGAGTGCATTACATGTATTGTGCACTTTATTTCTATTATTATTACATCAGCTCCACCACAGGTCATCAGACATTAGATCTTGGAGGTTGGAAACCCTGCTTTATATCCCTTCTCTCTGAGTTCTATGGACACTGGAGTATAGGACCATCTCACCCAGTTGCTCATCAGAGTGGATGATTACTTTTTATGCTCACTGACCTTTTCAAAAAATATACCTTATAGGAGGATTCCAAGCTTCTGTAAGCCCTGAATTTAACTTTATTCATATTTTTTGACCCTTTGGCTACATTTTGGTGAATCTAATAGCAGTAAAATAATTGAATTAAATTAACTCATTTTAAAAATATGAATGAGGTAGAAATTAAAAAAAAATAATAGTGTGAGTTTTATAAAGCATGATTTGAGAATTTAATTCTTTAGGTACATTAAAAGCAGGGCTTGCCTGGTGGCTCAGTGGATAAAGAGCCCATCTGCAATATAGGAAACCTAGGTTTGATCCTTGGATTGGGAAGATCCCCTGGAAAAGGAAATGGCAACCCACCCAGTATTCTACTCTGGAAAATTTCATGGACAGAGGAGTCTGGTGGGCTGGAGTCCATGGGGTCGCAAAAGAGTTGGACATGACTTATGGTCTAAACAACAACAATGTTAAAATTAGAAGATTATGTTAAGAAGAAGAATTAAGACTTAGTCTGGAGAAGGAAATGGCAACCCACTCCAGTATACTTGCCTGGAGAATCCCATGGACGAAGGAGCCTGGTGGGCTACAGTCCACGGGGTCGCAGAGTCAGACACAACTGAGTGACTTCACTTTCTATAACTTTAATAGACGATCTGATTAAGATAGGACTCATGTTTTCTCTGGTCGTGCAAATACCCTCTTCCACCAATACAAGAGACAATTCTACACATGGAAATCAGCAGATGGTCAATACAGAAATCAGACTGAGTATATTCTTTGCAGCTGAAGATGTAGAAACTCTCTAAAGGCAGCAAAAATAAGACCAGGAACTGACTGTGACTCAGATTATGAAGTCTTTATTGCCAAATTCATACTTAAATTGAAGAAAGTAGGGAAAACCACTAGACCACTCATGAATGACATAAATCAAATACCTTATGATTATACAGTGGAAGTGGCAAATAGATTCAAGGGATTATATCTGATAGAGAGAGAGCCTGAAGAACTATGGACAGAGGTTCATAACATTGCACAGGAGATGGTGATCAAAACCGTCCCCAATAAAAAGAACTGCAAAAAGGCAAAATGATTGTCTGAGGAGGACTTACAAATAGCTGAGAAAAGAGAAGTGAAAGGCAAAGGAGAAAAAAAGTTATATCCATCTGAATGCAGAGTTCGAAAGAATAGCAAGGAGAGATAAGAAAGCCTTCCTAAATGAACAATGAAAAGAAATAGAGGAAAACAATAGAATGGGAAAGACTAGAGATCTCTTCAAGAAAATTAGAGTTATGAAGAGAACATTTCATGCAAAAATGGCAAAATGAAGGACAGAAATATTGTGGATTTAACAGAAGCCGAAGATATTAAGATATGGTGGCAAGAATATACAGAAGAACTATATAAAAATATTTTCAATTCAGTCGGTTCAGTCGCTCAGTCATGTCCAACTCTTTGTGACCCCATGGACTGCAGCACACCAGGCCTCCCTGTCCATTGTAGTACACCCATATCTTAATGACCCATGTAATACCACGATGATGTAATCACTCACCTACAGCCAGACATCCTGGAGTGTGAAGTCACATGGGCCTTAGGAAGCATCATTATGAACAAAGCTAGTGGAGGTGATGGGATTCCAGCTAAGATTATTTCAAATCCTAAAAGATGATGGTATTCAAGTGCTGCACTCAATATACTAGCAAATTTGGAAAACTCAGTAGTGTGCACAGGACTGGAAAAGGTCGGTTTTCATTCCAGTCCCAAAGAAGGGCAATGCCAAAGAATGTTCAAACTACCACACCATTGAACTCATATCACAGGCTAGCAAGGTAATGTTCAAAATTCTCCAAGCTAAGCTTCAATAGTATGTTAACTGAAAACTTCCAGATGTACACACTCGATTTAGAAAAGACAGAGGAACTAGAGTCCGCATTGTCAATATCTGCTGGATCATTGGAAAAGCAAGATAATTGCAGAAAAAAATCTACTTTTGCTTCAGTGATTACACTAAAGCCTTTGACTGTATGGATCACAACAAACTGTGGAAAGTTCTTAAAGAGATGGGAATCCCAGAGCACCTTACCTGCCTTCTGAGAAACGTGTATGCAGGTCAAGAAGCAACAGCTAGAACCAGACATGGAACAATTGACTGGTTCAAAATTGGGAAAGGAGTACGTCAAGGCTGTATATTGTCACCCTGTTTATGTAATTTCTATGCAGAGTTCAGTTAAGTTGCTCAGTCATGTCTGACTCTTTGTGACCTCATGGACTGCAGAATGCCAGGCCTCCCTGTCCATCGAAAACTCCCAGAGTTTACTCAAACTCATGTCTATTGAGTTGGTGATGCCATCCAATCATCTCATCCTCTATCAGCCCCTTCTCTTCCCACCTTTAATCTTTCCCAGCATCAGGGTCTTTTCCAGTGAGTCAGTTCTTCTCATCAGGTGGCCAAAGTACTGGAGTTTCAGCTTTGTCAGTCCTTCCAATGAATATTCAGGACTGATTTCCTTTAGGATGGACTGGTTGGATCTCCTTGCAGTCCAAAGGACTCTCAAGAGTCTTCTCCAACACCACAGTTCTAAAGCGACAATTCTTTGGTAATCAGCTTTCTTTATAGTCCAACTCTGACATCATACATGATTACTGGAAAAACCATACCTTTGACTTATATGGACCTTTGTTTGCAAAGTAATGTCTCTGCTTTTTAATATGCTATCTAGGTTGGTCATAACTTTCCTTCCAAGGAGCAAGGATCTTTTACATGGCTGCTGTCATCATTTGCAGTGATTTTGGAGCTCCCCAAAATAAAAGGCAGCCACTGTTTACACTGTTTCCTGAAGAGATGGGACCAGATGCCATGATCTTAGTTTTCTGAATGTTGAGTTTTAAGCCAACTTTTTCACTCTCTTCTTTCACTTTCATCAAGAGGCTCTTTAGTTCTTCTTCACTTTCTGCCATAAGGGTGGTGTCATCTGCATGTCTGAGGTTATTGATATTTCTTCCAGCAATCTTGATTCCAGTTTGTGCTTCATCCAGCGCAGGATTTCTCATGATGTACTCTGCATAAAAGTTAAATAAGCAGGGTGATAATATAAAACCTTGATGTACTCCTTTGCATATTCTAAACCAGTCTGTTATTCCATGTCTAGTTCTAACTGTTGCTTCCTGACTGGCATACAGATATCTCAAGAGGCAGGTCAGTTGGTCTGGTATTCCCGTCTCTTCAAGAATTTTCCAAAGTTGGTTGTGGTCTGCAAAGTCAAAGGCTTTGGCATAGTCAATAAAGTAGAAGTAGATATTTTTCTGGAACTCTCTTGATTTTTTGATGATCTAGCGGATGTTGGCAATTTGATCTCTGGTTCCCTGCCTTTTCTAAATCCAGCTTGAACATCTGTCAGTTCATGATTCACGTACTATTGAAGCCTGGCTTAGAGAATTTTGAGCATTACTTTACTAGCCTGTGCTGCTGCTGCTGCTAAGTCACTTCAGTCATGTCTGACTCTTTGTGGCCCCATGGACTGCAGCCTACCAGGCTCCTTTATCCATGGGATTTTCCAGGCAAGAGTACTGCAATGGGTTGCCATTGCCTTCTCCGTACTAGCCTGTGAGATGAGTGCAATTGTATGGTAGTTAGAGGATTCTTTGGCATTGCCTTTCTTTGTGTTTGGAATGAAAACTGACTTTTTCCAGTTGTGGCCACTGCTGAGTTTTCCAAATTTGTTGGTATATTGAGTGCAGCACTTTCCCACATCATCTTTCAGGATTTGAAGTAGCTCAACTGGAATTCTATCACCTTTACTAGCTTTGTTTGTAGTGATGCTTCCTAAGGTCCACTTGACTTTACGTTCCAGATGTCTGGCTCTAGGTAAGTGATCACACCATCATGATTATCTGGGTCATGAAGATCTTTTTTGTATAGGTCTTCTGTGTATTCTTGCCACCTCTTCTTAATATCTTCTGCTTCTGTTAGGCCCATAACATTTCTGTCCTTTATTATGCCCATCTTTGCATGAAATATTCCCTTGGCATCTCTAATTTTCTTGAAGAGTTCACTAGACTTTCCCATTCCATTGTTTTCCTCTATTCCTTTGCATTGATCGCTGAGGAATTCTTTCTTGTTCTCCTTAATATTCTTTGAAACTCTGCATTCAAATGGGTATATCTTTCCTTTCTCCTTGCCTTTCACTTTTCCTCTATTCACAGCTATTTGTAAGGCTTCATCAGAAAAACATTTTGCCATTTTGCAAATCTTTTCCTTGGAGATGGTCTTGATCCTTGCCTCCTGAACAATGTCATGAACCTCCATCCATAGTTCTTCAGGCAATTTGTCTATCAGATCTAATCCCTTGAATCTATTTGTCACTTCCACTGTATAATCGTAAGCGATTTTATTTAGGTCATACCTGAATGGTCTATTTTTTTCCCTACTTTCTTCAATTTAAGTCTGAATTTGATAATAAGAAGTTTATGTTCTGTGCTACAGTCTTCTCCCAGTCTTGTTTTTGCTGACTGTATAGAACTTCTCCATCTTTGTCTGCAGAGAATATAATCAATCTGATTTCAGTAATGACCATCTGGTGATGTCCATGTGTAGTGTCTTCTCTTGTGTTGTTGAAAGAGGGTGTTTGTGATGACCAGTGCATTCTCTTGGCAAAACTCTATTAGCCTTTGCCCTGCTTCATTCTGTATTCCAAGGCCAAATTTGCCTGTTACTCCAAGTATTTCTTGAAATCCTACTTTTGCATTCCAGCCATATAATGAAAAGGACATCTTTTGGGTGTTAGTACTAGGTCTTGTAGGTCTTCATAAAACAGTTCAACTTCAGCTTATTCAGCATTTCTGGTGGAGCATAGACTTGAATTACAGTTATATTGAGAGTACATCATGCAAAATGCCAGACTGGATAAAGCACAAGCTGGAATCAAGATTACTGGAGAAATATCAGTAACCTTATATAAGCAGATGACATCTTCTTATAGCAGAAAGCAAAGAAGCCTCTTGATAAAGAGCCTCTTGATAAAACTGAAAGAGGAGAGTGAAAAAGCTGGCTTAAAACTCAACATTCAGAAAACTAAGATTGTGACATCTGGTTCCATCACTCGTGGCAAATAGATGGGGAAATAATGGAAACAGTGACAGACATATTTTGTTCTCCAAAATCACTGCAGATCGTTACTCTAGCCGTGAAATTAAAAGATGCTTGCTCCTTAGAAGAAAAGCTATGACAAACCTAGACAGTATATTAAAAAGCAGAAACATTACTTTGCTGACAAAGACCTGAATAGTCCAGATACGGTTATTCTTGTAGTCATGTACAGATGTGATAATTGGACCATAAAGAAGGCTGAGTGCTGAAGAATTGATGCTTTTGAACTGTGGTGTTAGATAAGACTCTTGAGAGTGTTTTGGACTGCAAGGAGACCTAGCTAGTTAGTCCTAAAGAAAATCAACCCTGAATATTCATTGGAAGGACTGTTGCTGAAACTGAAGCTCCAGTACCTTGGCCACCTGATGCAATGAGCCAACTCACTAGAAAAGACCCTGATGCTGGGAAAGTTTGAAGGCAGGAGGAGAAGGTGATGACAGAGGATGAGAAAGTTGAATGGCATCACTGACTCAATGGACATGAGTTTTATCTAGCTGTAGGAGATGGTAAAGGATAGGGAAAGGTTGGCATGCTAGTTCATGGGGTCCAAATAGTCCGATGTGACTGAGTAACTGGACAACAACATGTGTTCTCTACTTTTCCTTCAATAGTTATTTGGAATTTAAGTGGTCTATTTTAAATTCTATTGGTATTTATCTTTAAGCTTGTTAAATGCCTACTTAGACACATATTTCTCCAATTATTAAAGTACAAAAATTTGCCTTGTAAGGCACAATAAGAAGTTTAAAATATTTCTGCTTTTCTTGCAAGATGCTTTACTCTTTTTGTATTAATATGAGATCATAGAGACAATTATTATTATGACCTTGTAATTGGTCTCCCTGACATCTTATAGTCTATTACCTATCAAAATGCAAGTTCAGTTCAGTTCAATTGCTCAGTCGTGTTCAACTCTTTGCAACCCCATGAACCGCAGCATGCCAGGACTCCATGTCCATCACCAACTCCCAGAGTTAACCCAAACTCATGTCCATTGAGTCGGTGATGCCATCCAACCATCTCATCCTCTGTTGTCTTCCCGCCCTTCTCCTCCCACCCTCAATCTTTCCCAGCATCAGGTTCTTTTCAAATAAGTCAGCCCTTCCCATCAGGTGACCAAAGTATTGGAGTTTCAGATTTAACATCAGTCCTTCCAATGAACACGCAGGACTGATCTCCTTTAGAATGGACTGGTTGGATCTCCTTGCAGTCCAAGGGACTCTCAAGAGTCTTCTCCAACACCAAGTTCAAAAGCATCAATTCTTCAGTGCTCAGCTTTCTTTATATTCCAACTCTCACATCCATGCATGACTACTGGAAAAACCATAACCTTGACTAGATGGACCTTTTTTGGCAAAGTAATGTCTCTGTGCTTTTTAATATGCTGTCTAGGTTGGTCATAACTTTCCTTCCAAGGAGTAAGCATGTTTTAATTTCATGGCTGCGGTCACCATCTGTAGTGATTTTGGAGCCCAGAAAAATAAAGGCAGCCACTGTTTCCACTGTTTCCCCATCTATTTGCCATGAAGTGATGCGACCAGATGCCATGATCTTAGTTTTCTGAATGTTGCGCTTTAAGCCAATCTTTTCACTCTCCTCTTTCACTTACTTCAAGAGGCTCTTTATTTCTTTTTCACTTTCTGCCATAAGAGTGGTCATCTATGTACCTGAGGTTATTGATATTTCTCCTGGCAATCTTGATTCCAGCTTGAGCTTCATCCAGCCCAGCTTTTCTCATGATATACTCTGCATGTAAGTCAAATAAGCAGGGTGACAGTATACAGCCTTACCGTGCTTGTTTCCCTATTTGGAACCAGTCTGTTGTTCCATGTCCAGTTCTAACTGTTGCTTCCTGACCTGCATATAGGTTTCTCAAGAGGCAGATCAGGTGGTCTGTTATTCCCATCTCTTTCAAAATTTTCCATAGTTTATTGTCATCCGCATAGTCAAAGGCTTTGGCATAGTTGATAAAGCAGAAATAGATGTTTTTCTGGAACTCTCTTGCTTTTTCAATGATCCAGCTAATGTTGGCAATTTGATCTCTGATTCCTCTGTCTTTTCTAAACTGCAAAATAATCCTTTTCTCCAGCTCTATTGAGATGTAACATTTTATAAGTTTATGGTGTACCATATAATGGCTTGATATATATTGTGAAATGAATACCACAACACCTCTTCACCTCACAAAATTATTGTTTCCTTTTTGAGGTAAAAACTTTTAAGATCGACTCTCCAAGTACTTACCAGTATATAATGCAATATGGTTAGCTATAGTCATCATAAAATGATTCATTTTATGAATGGAAGTTTTATTATTATTATTATTAATTTTTTTTTACTTTACAATATTGTATTGGTTTTGCCATACATCAACATGAATCTGCCACAGGTATACACGTGATCCCAATCCTGAACCCCCCTCCCACCTCCCTCCCTGTACCATCCCTCTGGGTCATCCCAGTGCTCCAGCCCCAAGCATCCTGTATCCTGTATCGAACCTGGACTGGCAATTCATTTCTTATATTATACATGTTTCAATGCCATTCTCCCAAATTATCCTACCCTCTCCTTCTCCCTCTCCCTCTCCCACAGAGTCCAAAAGACTGTTTGATACATCTGTGTCTCTTTTGCTGTCTTGCATACAGGGTTATTGTTACCATCTTGAATGGAAGTTTTTACGCTTTGATTCACATCTCACTGTTTCTCCCACTCACAGCCACTGTCAACCACCATTCCACTCCCAATTCTTTTCAAATCTAAGTTTGATTATACCAGTACCAAGCTCACATCTCTGCATTGGTTTTCCAACTGTCATAGAATGAAATCTAAAAGGATGTACCTAGGGATTGAGTAGTGCTACGCTGACTCTGAGCATCTTACTGACAGACCTCTATAACTCTTCCTCTTTCTGCACTGCTCTCACACTTGCCTCCTTGCTGGATTATGGCAAGCTCTCCCCCACCTTCAGTATTTGGAACTTTGCAAAAATTCTCTAAGACTTTTAAAAGCTTTCTTATCACATTTCAGTCAGGGCCTTGCTCCTTAGAAATGTTTTATTGAGCCCACTTGTCTAAAATTGCAGCTCTGTCTTATCTCTGGACCCTCTTCTATTTTCTTAGAGTGCTGGTCATTATCTAAAACTCTTTGGTTAACACCTCACTCTTCTGTTTGAATGTAGCTCTAACAAGGCAGGTACAGACTCTCTTGTTTACTCTTATTTCTCTGACACTTAAAGGGTTTCGAACATAGTAGGTCCTTAGAAAATTTTTGTTGAGGTTATATTCAGTTATGTTAATGCAATATCTTTAAGTAGTCTCAGTGTTCCACAGTAGTATTTTCATTTTGATTTATATTTTTATCACTTGAATTGCATCACTAATTTTTTTCTTTTGCAAGAAGAGTGCTTGGTCACAATATATTCCAAGTCCTTATAAGGTAGGAATGTCTTCAGTTGCTTTCATATTAGAACAATAAATTGGTTGATGTGGAATTCTCACTTCACAAAACTTTTCCATTAAAATTATTTGTTGTCTGGCTTTCAATTATGTAGAAGAGACATTTGAGGACAACCCAACTTTTGTTTTTTCATAGATTTCTACCTAGTGCTAATACTTTATTTTGGGTCACTTTTTTCATTGCTTTTATTGAATTCATAAAGTTATTCCTTTTGATTCATATACTTGAGAGTGATATTCCAGTTCAGAAAAGGTTTTCTTTTATTTTGACTTTTTTAATAGTTAAAACTCTTAAGATCTATTCTCTAAGCAGATCTCAAGAATACAATACAGAATTTTTATATTCATGTTGCTCTACATTAGATCCTCAGAACTTATTCCGCTCATAACTGAAAGTTTGTACATTTTGAACAATATCTCCCCACCTCCATTCTTCCCATACTCAACCCCTTCTACTCACTACTTCCTTTTTTGAATTTGACCTTTTTAAAAAAGACTATTTGTCTTTATCTAGCTTATTTCACATAACATACAGCTCTCCAAATTCATCCATGGTGTCACAAATGATAGGGTTTTCTTTTTTTTTTAAACAACATTTCATTGTATGTATGCCACGTTTTCTTGATTCATTCATACGCTAGTGTGCAGTTTGTTTCCATATCTTGGTTATTGTGAATGCATTGAGCATAAGGGTATAGATACTTCATCCTGATAGTGACTTCCTTTGGATGTGTACCTTAAAAGGAAGACTGTTGGATCATATGGTAGCTCTATCTTTACTTTGTTTAGGAATCCCCATAATGTTTTCCATTATGGTTGTAACAGCAGTGTACAAGAATTCACTTTGCATCACACGTTTGCCAACATTTATTCTGTTTTGTCTTTCTAATAAACATTCTAAAATATGTGAGATAATATATAATTATGCTTTAATTTGTATTTCCCTGATGATTAGTGATAGTGAGCATTTTTTAACATGCATGTTGTCCATTTGTATATCTTTTTTGTGAAAATATTGATCGGGTTCTTTGCTCATTTTAAAATCAGGTTATTTTTTGATATTGAGTTATAAGAACTCCTTATATATTTTAGATATTAACTTATCAGATATATGCCTTCCAGATATTTTCTCACATTCCATTAGTTGCCTTTTTATTTTGTTGATTGTTTCATTTATAGTGCAGAAATCTTTCAGTTTGATGAACTTATTTTTGTTTTTATTGTCTGTGTGTTTGGTATTATAGCTGAAAAGACCAATGTCAAGGATCTTTTTATTAATGTTTTCTTTTAAGAGTCTTACGGCTTCAGGTCTAATGGTTAAGTCTTTAATCCATGTTTAGTTGATTTTTGTGTATGATGTAAGATAAGAGTTCAATTGCATTCTTTTTCATGTGGATATTTAGTTTTCCCAGCATCACTTATTGAATGACAATCCTTCCCCAGTATGTATTTTTTTTTTGCCTGTGTCAATAGTTGATTGTATATGCATGAGTCTATTTTTGTTCTCTCTATTCCGTTCTGTTGATCTATATGTCTGTTTTAATGCCAATACCATCTTGCTTTGATTACTAAAACTTTGTAATATAGTTTGAAATCAAGATGTATGACACCTCTAGCTTTGCCAGTCTTGTTAAAAATTAGGGATCTTTTGTGGTTCCAAACAAATTTTAGGATTTTGTTTTTATTTCTGTGGAAAATTTCATTGGAAGTTTCATAAAGATTATACTGAACCTCTTTGGGTAGTATGGACATTTTAACAATATTAATTCATCTATTCTGTGCATATGATATCTCTAGCCATTATTTATTTCTGTCTTCTATGTCTTTCATCAATGTCTAATAGTCTTCAGTGTATGGATTTACCTCCTTGATTAAAATTATTCTTAAATATTTTATTCTTTTCAATGCTAATTATAAATTAATTATTTTCTTTATTTCATTATTAGTATATAGAAACATAACTGATTTTGTATGTTAATTTCTAGCTCTAACCATTTTCTAACAATTAGTCCTAACAGTTTTTTGATAGAGTGTTCAAGGTTTTTTATATAAAAGATCATGTTATCTGCCAGTTTTACTTATTCCTTTTTGATTTGTATAATTTTTCTTTCTTTTTCTTTCTTTATTGGTCTAGCTAGGTTTTTAGAAATATGTTAAATGGAGTGACTAGAGTGAGCAACCTTCTCTCATTTCTGATCTTAGAGAACTTTCAGTGTTTCATTTTTAAGTATGTGTTAGCTATGGATTTGTTATGTATGGCCTTTATTGTGTTGAGGTACATGTCTTCTGTGTCTAAATAATTGAGAGTTTTTAATCATGAAAGTATGTTAAATTTTATTAAATGCTCAAAAGAGCATTAGAACCCTTAATGAAATCTCTATTGTGATGACCATGTAATTCTAATCTTAATTTCATTATGTGGTGTATCTCATTTATTGATTTGGTCACCTTGAACCATCCTTGCATCCCAGGGATAAACCCTACTTTTTCACAGTGTATAATCATTTTAATTTGCTGCTGAATTCAGTTCAGTTTGCTAATATTTTGTTGAGGGCTTTTACATGTACATTTATCTACATGTAAATAGTAGATATTTCTAAAATGGGATATTTCTATTCTTATAGTATCCTTGTCTGGTTTTGGTATCAGTTTAGGACTGAACTCTTCATATGAGTTCAGAAATATTCCTTCTTCAATATTTTGAGAATTGATATTAATTCTTTTAGGCATGGTAAGGTTTACCAGTGAAGCCACCTGGTCCTGGGTTTTTCTTTGTTGGGAGTTTTTGATTACTAATTCAATGTTTTTTTTAGTTATTGACATGCTAAGATTTTCTATTTCTTCATAATTTAGTCTTGGTGGATTTTATCTTTAGGAATGTACTCATTTGTTCTAGGTTACCCAACTTGTTGACATATGATTGTTCATAGCAGTTTCTTATGATCCTTTGTATTTCTGTGGTATCAGCTAAAACTTTTAGTTAGACTAACTAATAAAAAAGAGAGAGAAGACTCAAGAAAAGTCAGAATTTTTTTCCTGTTTAGCTTTTTTTTTTTTTTTGCTTACTCTCAGTTTTTCAAATTTCTTGCCAAAGTACACTCATAATTCTCAGGTTTAGTAACTAATCTGTCAGTTACAGTACTTTTATTTTATAAATTTATTTTTTTAAATTCCCTTTAGAGGAAAACACTAATTGACTTTTCCACAGTGTCAATTCTACTTCTCTTGTTTCCACATGGATGTTAATTTAGCAATGTAATTAAAATGTAATTTAAATTAGTTATTTAATTTAATTTGCCATTAATTTGGTCAATTCCACTTTCTCTCCTTGTCTAAATTAATTTTTCCCTATGAATCCCAGTTGGAGAAGGCAATGGCACCCCACTCCAGTACTCTTGCCTGGAAAATCCCATGGATGGAGAAGCCTGGTGGGCTACAGTCTATGGGGTCTCTAAGAGTCGGAGATGACTGAGCGACTTCACTTTGACTTTTCACTTTCATGCACTGGAGAAGGAAATGGCAACCCACTCCAGTGTTCTTGCCTGGAGAATCCCAGGGATGGCAGAGCCTTGTGGGCTGCCGTCTATGGGGTCGCACAGAGTCGGACCACGACTGAAGCGACGACGACGTAGTAGTAGTAGTATGAATCCCAGTATCTCACAGAGGCATATTCTTTGCATATTTTTCAATGGATGAATGAACACTTTCTAGAATAATTTTTATTTCCTATAGGGCCTAGATAGCATATTGAAAAGCAGAGACATTACTTTGTCAACAAAGGTCTGTCTAGTCAAGGCAATGGTTTTTCCAGTGGTCATGTATGTATGCGAGAGTTGGACTGTGAAGAAATCTGAGAGCCGAAGAATTGTTGCTTTTGGACTGTGGTGTTGGAGAACACTCTTGAGAGTCCCTTGGACTGCAAGGAGACCCAACCAGTCCATTCTAAAGGAGATCAGCCCTCAGTGTTCTTTGGAAGGAATGATGCTAATGCTGAAAGTCCAGTACTTTGGCCACCTCATGCGAAGAGTTGACTCATTGGGAAAGACTCTGATGCTGGGAGGGATTGGGGGTAGGAGGGAAAGGGGACGACAGAGGATGAGATGGCTGGATGGCATCACCAACTTGATGGACGTGAGTTTAAGTGAACTCCGGGAGTTGGTGATGGACAGGGAGGCCTGTCCTGGCGTGCTGTGATTCATGGGGTCACAAAGAGTCAGACACGACAGAGCAACTGAACTGACTGACTGATGGATTTCAGGAATATGCATTTTTTTTAATTAATTAATTAATTTATTTTTAATTTTTACTTTACAATTCTGTATTGGTTTTGGCATAGATTGACATGAATCCACCACAGGTGTACATGCGTTCCCAAACATGAAACCCCCCTCCCACCCCCCTCCCCACAACATCTCTCTGGGTCATCCCCGCACGTCAGCCCCAAGCGTGTCATATCCTGCATCAGACATAGACTGGCATTTCGATTCTTACATGATATTATACATGTTTCAATGCCATTCTCCCAAATCATCACACCCTCTCCCTCTCCCTCTGAGTCCAAAAGTCCGTTATAATAGCCAGGACATGGAAACAACCTAGATGTCCATCAGTAGATGAATGGATAAGAAAGCTGTGGTACATATACACAATGGAGTATTACTCAGCCATTAAAAAGAATACATTTGAATCAGTTCTGATGAGATGGATGAAACTGGAGCCGATTATACAGAGTGAAGTGGGCCAGAAAGAAAAACACCAATACAGTATACTAACACATATATATGGAATTTAGGAAGATGGCAATGATGACCCTGTATGCAGGACAGCAAAAAAGGAATATGCATTTATTTAGAATGTTTAGGATGATATATTTTCCATTTTGCTACAAAAATTTATACAAGGCCTTGCTTTCTTCTTTATTTTAATTCAGATTTTTATCAAGAAAGATACATCCAGAAAAATAAGCCTATTTATTCAATGTAATATGACCTAACATGCCCACTTCAACAGCTAATTTATATCATAGATTTTTCTAGGTGACTTTCCTTCATTGAGGTGAAATTGTTACTTTTGTTAAATATAGAGTTCTTTACTTATGATACAATTTCACATAGAATAGTAGTTCTTCATGTAAGTGTTGTATATATTGAATGCAACTAATATAAATGTTTTGACACTTCATACATTTCCCGCATCCCTACTCATTTCAGTAAATGACTGTTTCCTGAGCCAACAGTCTTGGAGCTGTCAATGATTCTTTCCTTTACCTCATAGTCAATCTACTTTCCTCTTCATTCATTCTGCCAGAGCTTCTTTGGCTCTGTTTCTTCCTGTATCTTGACTTGGCTAAGGCTATTACTTAGAACTTTAGGGATGGAATACTAATGTCTTGCCACAAAAGTAGACTTTAAAAAATATAGTTATATGACAAACACAGAACAATCTGAAAGACAAGATTTGGGGAAAAAAAGGTCACATCTTTATTACTTAATGGATATTAAATTATATTAAGTATTACATTTAAAATTACATAGTAAAAGACAGGGAGAAATAATTAGCAGGCCAATTTACTATTATCACACAGCAGTAATTTTCAAACCAATGAAAGCATAAAACTATGAAACCATATGGTACGTATATTATAAGGTAACCTGTTCCATTCTTTTGAGTTGCTACTACTGCTTTTGAAACAGGCACAGGAAATAAAAAGGCTACTGGAATGCAGACTAAGAAAAAGTATTCCCACTAGGCTTTGCAAAATGAAAGTTAGAATCCCTAAGTGGAAACATATTTCTAAAAAATAAGTGTTCTGTTCTCCATAGCCAAGATAATTCTGTTAAGGATGAAAAATATTTTATACATTTGATCACATTTTGTGTTATGTTTAAAAATATGCTAGAGAAAATGAACATTGGCACAGAAATTATCATGCACTACCTGAAGTTCAATGTAAAAATCAATACTATTATAACAACATAGTGTTCTTGGCCCTTGAGATTGAACTGTTCAATTATATTGCTCTTGAGGTACATCATCCTAGCTTCCTTCTCATTATAAAGGGGGAAAATATCTGTTTATCCTGGTTATCATTGCTGTGTGACAGACTACCCCAAAATGTAATGGCTTGAAAGAAAAGCTGTTTTATTTGTACAAGTTTCTGTGAGACCCAGAATTCAGACCTAGCATAGTAGGGAAAGTGTGTTTTTGCATATGTTATCTATAGGAGTTAGAAGATCAAAGATAGCTTCTCCAGTCACATGTCTTAACTTCGCCTAGGAAAGATTAAAGAGTTGGGCTGGCTGGAACAGTTCAACTAAGGGTTAAATGTCTAGGGTCTCTGTACTTGCTGTCATCTGGATTTCTTGGTTCATTCCTATGTAATTTCAAGGCCCCTTCCTTTTCACATGGCCTCTCTATGACCCCATTATCTCTCCAGCATGGTGACTAAAATTTTTCAATAGCAGCTCAGGATGAATGTAAAAGCAAAAGCTACAATACGTAAGGTTAGACATGAAACTGACACAGTATCACTTTCACTGAATTACATTGGCTAAAGCAATTAAAAAAAGAATCAATAGGCAGGGGATTACACAAGGCTATGAATCCCAAGAGGTATGAAATTTTTGGAGGACAATCAAAGGAATGAGTGAGTGAGTGAAAGTCACTCAGTCATGTCCAACTCTTTGCAACCTCATTGACATACAGTCCATGGAATTCCCCAGGCCAGAATACTGGAGTGGGTAGCCTATCTTTTCTCCAGCAGATCTTCCAGACCCAGGAATCAAACTGGTGTCTTGTGTAATGCCGACAGATTCTTTATCAGCTGAGTTATCAAAGGAATAGTCTTCTACAATTCATCCTCTAACTCCTAATAGCTTATAGTCAACACACAACCAAAATACACTCTCCCAAGATACCCAAAGACTTACTCAATTATGGCATCAGGTTCAGTCTTATAGTCCAAGATCTTGTCTTTGAAACCAAGTCCAGATGTGAATGAAAGGCCTCTGTTAGAACTTTGTCACTCTGAAGACCTGTGAATTGAAAAGACAAGTTATCTGTCTCTTCCAAGGAATTGGAATGCTTCACTTCCAATAAATTGTGAGGAGTTTGGGGTTGTAAATTGCAAATCCACTCTGATTTGAAACATTGGTTAAATAGATTTAAATTTATAAGAATAATTAAGACTGTAGTGGATGCTAAAGGTGCTTTTTGAGATCCTTTTTACTGAGCTAATGTCTCCATCAATAAGCTGCTTGTGAATGTTGACTTAGAGCTATCCAATAATATTTGGACTGGCATCTCCAGATGGCCCAATATGTATCAGTAGATCTACAGTCATGTGTGTTTTGGGATTTAGTGATTCCCATCCCTGAGACCTTGCGTGAGAAACGCTGGGCTGGAAGAAGCACAAGCTGGAATCAAGATTGCCAGGAGAAATATTAATAACCTGAGTTATGCAGATGACACCACCCTTATGGCAGAAAGTGAAGAGGAACTAAAAAGCCTCTTGATGAAAATGAAAGAGAGTGAAAAAGTTGGCTTAAGGCTCACCATTCAGAAAACTAAGATCATGGCATCTGGTCCATGGCATCTGGTCCATGGCATCTGTTTCATGGGAAACAGATGGGGAAACAGTGGAAACAGTGTCAGACTTTTATCTTTTGGGGTTCAAAAATCACTGCAGATGGTGACTGCAGCCATGAAATTAAAAGATGCTTACTCCTTGGAAGAAAAGTTATGACCAACCTAGATAGCATATTGAAAAGCAGAGACATTACTTTGCCAACAAATGTCTGTCTAGTCAAGGCTATGGTTTTTCCAGTAGTCATGTATGGATGTGAGAGTTGGACTGTGAAGAAAGCTGGGTGCCGAAGAATTGATGCTTTTGAACTGTGGTGTTGGAGAAGACTCTTGAGAGTAACTTGGACTTCAAGGAGATCCAACCAGTCCATTTTAAAGATCAGCCCTGTGTGTTCTTTGGAAGGAATGATGCTAAAGCTGAAACTCCAGTACTTTGGCCACCTCATGCAAAGAGTTGACTTATTGGAAAAGACTCTGATGCTGGGAGGGATTGGCAGCAGGAGGAAAAGGGGATGACAGACGATGAGATGGCTGGATGGCATCACTGACTCGATGGATGTGAGTTTGAGTGAACTCCAGGAGTTGGTGATGGACAGGGAGGCCTGGGGTGCTGCAATTCATGGGCTTGCAATGCGTTGGACATGACTGAGCGACTGAACTAAACTTATCCCTGAGACTATAGGATTTATGATTTTAGGCTCAGTTCCTTTAAGAGGGACAGTTTTGCCAGGGGACACAGTAAGAGTGCCACTGTACTTAAAACTATGGTATTTACCAGTGACTTTGGGCTCCTGATAGTCATAGAATAAAAGAAACAAAAAGAAATTATTACTGTCAGGAGTAATTGAAGCTCATCATTATAAGCGGGAGGAGTAGGACTTTTACAAAATAATGGGGGCATTGAGGAATGCATTTGACATTCAGGTAATCTGTTTGGCATCTACCCCCAGTTGTAATTATTAAGAGATGAATATAGCAACCAAGGTCTAACAAGGGCATGCATTAATAGATG
Source organism: Oryx dammah (assembly GCF_014754425.2). NCBI lineage: Eukaryota > Metazoa > Chordata > Mammalia > Artiodactyla > Bovidae > Oryx > Oryx dammah. The sequence continues at coordinate 38,503,056 of NW_024070212.1, forward strand.
AATATAGAAATCAAGGTCTAATATCCCTCAGAAAGGAGTGTGGGTCAGTGTCACTATTTTTGTTCACTCAGATGTGTCCAACTCTTTACAACCCCATGGACTATAGCCTGACAGGCTCCTCTGTCCATAGAGTTTCCCATCAAGAATACTGTAGTGGGTTGCCATTTCCTTCTCCAGGGGATCTTCCTGGGCCAGTGATCAAACCCGAGTTTCTTGCATCTCCCTATGGGCAGGGAGATTCTTTACCACTGAGCCACCAGGAAAACTCCAGTATTGCTGTAGTAGATGCTATATTGTGTCTACCAGATTCTGCTCTCTTCATCTCCCCTTCTTCTATAAGCATCCCATTCTCAGGCTCTATTTTTAAGGTAAACAAAGCAAGAGGCAGGCAACTGTTAGTTGAAGATCAGTTTTACACTTTATTAGTTGGATATTTTGTATAATTCACTGCTGCTTCTGGTAAGTCGCTTCAGTCGTGTCCGACTCTGTGCGACCCCATAGACAGCAGCCCACCAGGCTCCTCCATCCCTGAGATTCTCCAGGCAAGAACACTGGAGTGGGTTGCCATTTCCTTCTCTGGGGGAATCTTCCTGGGCCAGGGATCAAACCTGAGTCTTGCGTCTCCGTATGGGCAGGCAGATTCTTTACCACTGAGCCACCAGGGAAACTCCATGGTGAATTAATTCACTAGATTTCTTTAAGTCTGTTTTGTCCTCAATTTCAGAAGTAATTTCCTAATAGAGTTTTTGTGAATATTAAGAAAATTAGTTAAGATAATTTTGCTGGAAAGATGGTATAGTTGGGAAAAAATGGCATACAGAATAATTATTCAAAAATTTTAACTAATGTTGTCATTCCTCTTTTGTTTTACTCTTGGGGGTTATACAACAATCATTAATTTCACAAAGAATTGTTTCTGTAAGGACATTAGCTGAAGTTGATTCTCTTTCTATACACAATCAAAATACTAATTGACAAATGGAAGCCATATCAGAGTATTTCTTCTTGAGAAATATATTGTTGTTACTGATATATCTATCTGTCTTTTTCATCAGCCCCTTTGTGAAGTGCCCGTTGTTATTCACCATGCTATTTAGCTTTAATGTGTGTATTTGAAATAAAATGCTTCATATAAGTTATATTTATTATTTTCATGTATGCCTCTCCAGGTATATGTTTCTATATAGTTGTAGATTCTATAGATTAGCTTGCTTGTTGAATGATATGATTACTTTTACATTATTTTATCAGAAATTTAGGTATCTGAGCTTGAACCAGTCTATTTGATATCTATGTCAAAGAAAATCATACTTTTAAACCTCAACGATCTCATTATTCTTGAAAACTTGACAGTAATGATTTGACATGTGTCTCATATGAAACATTACTACTTAGGTAAATTCTGGGTGTAAATAACTTTGTAGATCACTATGAGATCAAGCAAAACATTAAAAATAGAAAATCTTAGCTAAATAATGGAAACATGACAACTATATTCAGCTCATGCCCACCACAAGGCAGAATTTGGACAAATTTTCTAGTAATTAATTTAGCCTCTACTCCCACATTCCAGTTTAACTAAAATATTTTTTTAAAGAAATAGGTAAATCTCGTGCTTATAATATGCTGAATGAATCACAAGCTATTAAAACTACCTACTAGAAATATAGTAGTTTATATAGAATGGTCACTTTTTCCCAGTGTCTAAGCCAGTTCTTGGGAGTGTCATTAGATTGTTTTGGAAGCTGTAGTAGACTTAATATTAAGTCATCACTTTACTGCAGCAAATGGCTTGTACTGTGGAAATTTTAAAAATTACATTAAAAAATCCCGTCTCATTTATTTGTAAAGAAGTAGCACATAAACAAGAAGAAACTGTTCAGTAATTAATATTCATTTATTAGGTATAATGTACAGTGTTACATACAATGTATTATATTTGCTTATAATTCATTTGTTGAATAAATACACATGAATACAATTAAATAAAATCTTATGTATCAGAAACTAAATATATATTTTGACAAGTTGCAGATAATAGAATATTCAAAATAAAATTGAATGCATTGTTATAAAGCAATTTAAATCCTGAAAATGGATATTAAAAATGTAAATTCAATATAAAATGGGCAAAGTATATAAACAGTAATAACAGAGTATTGTAAAAGGGTAACCAAAAAAAGATATTTCAGTTGTTAGGGAAATGTAACTAGAATAAAATAACATTTTAGCATATTGATCTTGTAAAAATTAAAAGGACAAATTATCTTTATGACTAGAAAATTTTTAGAAAAATAAGTACTTTCATACATTGCTAACAGGAATGTGAGTTGCTTTACTTTGGACTAAATTAAAGATAGTATCCATTAAAATTAAAATCACAATCACTGAGCTTCACTCCCAATTAATACAGTAATAGTACAGGCTTAGACCCCCATCATAAATTATAAACTGGACATATATATTAAGCAAAGATTTATAGACATTGTGAAACAGAGAACTTAGCACTTTGTTCTCTGAAGAGAAACACACAGGCTATGCAGATATAATTTCTGTCTAGAAGTAGTCTTTTAGACTATGATATACAATAGTGGGGCCCATGTAAAACACAGAGGTCTTATGGAGCAGAGATTCTATTTCTGAGCTTCTGAGCAGTTGGAATCTGTGGGGTACAAAGAAGAGATCTTTAAAGAGAAGAACCTCCAAAAGTACTACATAAGTATTTGGCTGAATACTAAAACAGACATTATGATGACAGCAATGTTGAAATTCACAGAGGGCTTAAAACATATACTAAAAGTATGGTTAAGGCTTTAAAGAGAAAAGGGACATACTGTGTGAACAGTTGAGAAATACTAGTAAAAATATGGAATCTACAAAAAAAAAAAAAAAGAATGGTATTCTGGAAATGAAAATATATGATATCTGAAATGAAAAAAAACGAGTGGGTTAAAAACACTTTGGAGTTTGCAAAAACCAAAACAGTGACTTTAAAATCAGTTAAGCCTCAATGACATGGGACAATAACAAGTGGTCTAAGATACATGAGTTCTGAGTTCCAAAGAAAAGATATAAATAATCCAGAATAGGTATCAATTACTTACAAGAAATCTTACCTGAAAAATTAATTGCATTTACATTCTAGAAAAGTAGGAGGATAAAACGTGTCTTAGTTGTGTGGAAAATAAAATAGTTTATGAAATTGAATCCCACTTTTTCATGTACCAGGGACTCCAATCACACAATATATTTGTGGTTTCAAAATATCCTCTCTATTTTTATTTATTTTACCATTTCATGTTTCCCCCTGTTTTCTCAGAGTAAACTTACTTGTGCTTCAAAATACAGTTCTAAATATTGGGGCTTTCCGGTGGCTCAAAAGATAAAGAATCCACTTGCAGTGCAAGAGACCTGGGTTTGGTCCCTGGGTCAGGAAGATTCTCTGGAAAAACAAATGGTTACCCACTCAATTTTCTTGCCTGGAGAATTTCATGGACAGAGGAGTCTGGCAGACTACAGTCGATGGGTTGCGAAGAGTCAAACATAACTGAGCGACTTAGCAGGCACAATGTTTGGTGAATAAATATGCTCTGATCAGCTGCATTATGGAGATGAAATTTGTTAAAATATGATCATAATTGTCCATTAAGATCAATAATTGGCATTTTTGTAGATGAAACACTAGATGGTCATTAACACAAGAGCTTTGGAAGGTTAAAAAAAAGTGGCGGTCGTGGGATGGAGAAAGTCATGGACCCTTTGAAAGTAATTAGCTCTAAATTTTTAAACCCAGCATACCTGGATTGTTTATTTGTTTTGCTAAAGGTTAATTGCTCATGTAGTCAAAATGGGTTAAAAAAATAAAACAAGCAGAAAATGATAAATAAAATAAAGTTAAATGTAGGGAAAAGATCCCAGCCTAAAGCATTCATTTCCTTAAGTAAGAGTCCGTTTAAAAAAAAGTTACTTTGGTCTTAAAATCATTTGACAACACATACTGAATTTATTCAGCCTTTTCAGAAAAAAAAATTGTGAGAATCTTGTGGAATTATTGTAACATTGCATATGACATTCCTCCCCATTTTGCAAAAATTCCAAAATATTGACAACAAATGAATTTTCACAAGAAAGTTAACCCAGACCAGTTTTAAGAGTCTGAAATCCACATAATTCAAATGAATGAATTATGAATTCAACTGTCAGTTCAACTCTCTCAATTGCTGCTTTTAGTTTGTCTGGGAGTGTGCTGACTGTGGTGTTTATTTTAGTATGAAGGGCAAGCTAAATATTCAAATTGCTGTCATTTCCCAGAAAAAAAAATGAATATGGAATGGTGAATAATAAATGAGTCTAAATGCAGTAAACCTTAAGACAGAAACATTTGCTCTCCACAAATAAAGATGGTAAATGTGGTAGAGTATGTATATATGGAACAACAGTTCTTTCAAAGTTTGCACAGGTCCCTCTCTCTACTTCCATGAATAGTTCCATTCATTTCAGTGTTACCCGTTTATATGTGTGCATGTGTGTGTGTATGAGTTCTGGAAAGCTAGGCTGTTCTACCCTAGTCCAGCTGCATGTAGCAAATGTTTGGAGATGTCTAAATTTGTATAATTCTGTTCAGTACTTTGTAATGAAATAATTCAGCCCAATGTCTGAAAACAGAAATAGAGGGGGAAAAAGAGCAAATAAAGCAGGATTTCTGTTCAAAGTGAAATATAAAATGGCAAGTTAGAGACACATTGATTAGTGTTTTGTTCTCATTTTATTGAAAAACTTAAAATATCACACTTTAACACTTTAGCCGAGAAAGTCTGTAGAGAAGTGAATAGATAAACCAGCTATTTCTCAGCTCAGATAGTTCTATTATGAAACTGAAGCTCATGTTTTAGCTTTAACAAACTGATTTTTCTGATTTTTTTCTTCTTTATACTGGATACCATTAGTCATCATATTAAGATTTCAAATTACATTTCAATTTTATAATTTTATGAAAACTACATAAAAATTAACAGCAAAATAGATTAGATAAATTATGTGGTTTAGTGTAAATAATAGTTTACCTATAAATAATTTTATTGGATTACATGACAATAATAATTTTAGAAACTAAAATCTATAAACAAAAATTAATTTTTAATTATCAGAATTTTGAAGAGGAAATGGATAAAACTAGGAGTCAGGTCCCAAATATTCTAATCATAAAAGCTACTTATTATCATAGTGTTCTTTTGTGAGGCACTTCTCATAGTTAGAACTAAGTTTCTTACTTGTAAATTGAAGTTACTGGCCCACATTACTTAAAGATCATTTCTTCTCTGATATTTAGGTACCAAAGTTTATTTCTAATTATTTTAAGAGAAATGTGCAAAAATAATTAGAAAATATACTTTCAAAAAAAAGGTCAAAATTCTAAGTACTTAATTCATTTAAATTATGTATACAGTTATTTTAACCAGATTTTTTTCCCACAAAATCTTAAAAATAATTCTGTTCTTCCAGATATTCCAAATTATTCTGTGAAGTTTTTGTCTCATGCTTAACTTGGATCCTAATTTGAGAAAACAGAAATACAAAATTGAATGGATAAGGCAAATTAGGAAGTGCATATAGCAATTAAGTTAATGCCTTGAAGATATTCTCTGAAATTTCTACACATCTTATCTGTGTAGGTGTGGTGAGATATGTAGGTGCCAACCTTTATGGGGAATAAATAATATAAAGCTGTTGGAACTTATTGTAAGGGAAGCAAAATTAGGGTCAGAGGGGATGCTTTCAATTTTTTTTTTTTAACTTGGAGCCATAGTAAGAAACATGTTTAACATTACAATGTAGCTTACACATGTTGTAGAGTATTTATGTTTGTGTGTCTCTTTCCCTATCTATCTATGAAGGACCTTTTTCCATTAATTCTAATATGAACTTTTAAAAACTATTTTGTAATAGCTCTGAAATCAGGATATCCTTTACAGGATAGGCCATGCAGCCTAGATATTGTTGTCATTGCCAAATAATGAGTATCAAAGCTTGCCAATTGTCTATATACACACATATAGATATATATAACCAAATCACTTTGCTGTGCACTTGAAACTAAAACAATATTTTAAATCAACCATACTACAATTAAAAAAAAAAACAAACAAACCTTGCTGATTATATATCAGTGGCATGGAGGAGCATCCTAGAGGTAATAGTGGAGAGTTCTTTACACAATATTCCATTAACAATTGTCTTGAAGGTGTAGAAGATGATGTGTGTGTGGGAAAATAGAAACATGGGTTATTCTCAGTTGAGAACTAATTCAGAATAATAGGAGCTTGCAGTCAGATGCAGTAATCCTTAGAACACAAAGAAAATGCAATAAATAGGGTGGCCAGTAGCCACATGTAACTCGAGCTCTTGAAATGTGGTTAACATGAATTAAGATGTGCTCTAAGTGTAAACTATAAGCTGAGTTCCAAAACTTAGCATTATTTTAAAAACTAGTACTTTAACACAGTATTATATTAAAAAATGCAAAATATTTCATTAACTTAAAATATGATTTCATATTAAAATGTGCATTGCCCGAAATATATATTAAAATTAATGCCAATTCCATTTAATTGTTCCAATGAGTCTACTATAATTTTTTTCGATTGCATATATAGCTTGCCTTACATTGTTTTGTATGGTGCCTGCTTAGATGTTTACATTACAACAATCAGAGATTCATAGACTGTATGTGCTTTTCAATATGTCTGCTCCTTCCCTGTGATAACGATAGATGTGAATATACTTTTGATGGGGAAAAGAACAGGAAAATAATAGACTAATTATCTCAGTTATCTTTCCCTCCTAATAGTCACATATTGGTATCCAATGTTAACGTGACACTGAAGACAACCAAAACAGGCCTATGGAGAGAGGTTGCATGAAGAGAGAATGAGCCTGGAATCTTGGAGGGCAGTGCTCACTTGAAAGCTGATATTGGAAATGAATAATAAACTTGGGCAGGCAAATCCACAGACAGTAGGGAAACAGATAAATTGGATAGGCTATGTGGGTGCTGAGATCTAATTGGTCCCCTTTTATGCAGGAGTTTAGAAACAGTTTTTGAAATTAGTACTTAATGGAGTAGCTATAATCCTAAAGAAGTATTAAATGAGTAACTCCTACAAAATAATTTTTCTTTATGATTCTCAAGTGTTAAATTTTAGAAGCTATTTCAGAGCATAGAAGGAACGTGTATTTCCTTCTATAGAAGAAAATAGACCCCAGAAAAGAGAGTGATACAGATTATTCCTTCAGAGGAAAAAGTATACTTTCAGTTTTAGGAAAACAAAACCTTCAAAACTGATACCCTACAGTTATTCCTGAGGGTTTCTGTATGTTGACATATGTCTAGCCAATGATAAGAAACTCAAATTGCACTGTATAGACCCGCCGTTAAGATAAATGGACTTAAGTGACTTAATTGCTAATCATTTTGTCATAATCATGAAATAGAACAAAACGAGGGAAGGGGCTTCCCAGGTGGTGTCAGTGGTAAAGAACTCACCTGCCAATGCAGGAGATGCAAAAGACGCAGGTTTGATCCCTGGGTCCAGAAGATCCCTTGGAGGGTGAAATGGCAACCCACTTGCCTGCAGAATTCCGTGGATTCTTGCCTGTAGACAGAGGAGCCTGGCAGGCTACAGTCCATAGGATCACAAAGAGTTGGACACGACGAAAGCAACTGAGCAGACACATGTAGAAAGCAACAATAAAGAGGAACAGCTCCATCAATGTCCCATTCTCTTCTGCAAAATCAATAGCCTATTCCATGAAACTTTAATTTGAACAATTATTTTAATATTTATATTTTCAAAATTATTTTAATTACTGTGACTTTTTTTTTCCTAGTGTACGTGGAAGTTTTTAAAAATAAATTAACTTAGTGGAGTTGTTGCATTCATGAGTGGAATCACTCACACCACACTGTACTTCTTTATCTTACATCTACTCCATAAAACTCTCTTTCACAAAAAGTGCAAAGCTTTCTCTTTTCCCTACAGTTAAAATAAGAAAGTCTTCTCTCCTTAGACATGTCAACTTCCCTGAATCACATAAATATCTAACATATCCAGAGGAGAAGAGACTATTGTGACAAAATGAAAAACTATTCCATATTATTTTTATATCTAATGAACATTGGCATACATTTTGCTATCTTTAATTTCCTTGGCAAGTTGTTTAAATATTTCTTCTAAAAAGAAAGCATTAGGTTTTATTACTCTACTGAATGTAAAATTATATTCACACTCTAGAGAAAGAGATGTACTTAAAAGTTCAGCAAGTCTAAAAAGCAATAGAAACCTTTTGATATTTTCTACAAGATACATACATTACACTTTAATGGAATGATGATGAATCAAAGCATGGTAATTATTTGTTAAAATAATACATATTTTAAAATATAAAAATCTAGAGAGTTTGTGATATAATCTAGACTTTATGTATAATCTATAATTTTTACTATTTAACAAAATAGTTATCCCTCGTATTTGCCTTTTGTAAGACAGAATTGTCATATTACACATAAAAGATTGAAGCCTAGATGAGAGATCATTACAAATTATACAGTGGCTTATGGAAAAATCAGGACTGCAATGTACTATTCTACTTTTGCACTGAGATTTTTTTCAGTGTATATTACAAAACATTGCTTTATGTATCTTTGAACTGTATGACTATCAAAATAACACTCAAAGAAATAAAAACTAATCACCTTTAATGAAATAATCATTTTACGAAATTTGATATGTTATTTAGCTTAGAGTCTGGAAGTTAGAGTACCTAACAGTGAGCATACAAATATCCACAACTAAGAGAAAATACAGACTTGCTGAATCTGCAGAAGATATTTTCTTACCAGTGATGTAAGTCAGTCACAATGAAACTGTATTATATTGTAAATAACATCTAAACTACTGAAAATAACATGAGATAATGTTTGACTTTATGAAATGTTTAAAGTTCTGAGGCCATTTTCAGAAAATTGGAGTTACAACTATGAAAAGAAAGTTTCAAGTAAGATAAAGGTTAGAAAGTTATTTTCACAGCTAATAACTATGAATCCCTTTTTAAAAATTCACTAAGGCCATTTATATAACTATTGGTAAAGACAATGCCAAGACTTTACTGAAAAATATTCAGTTCAGTTCAGTCGCACAATCATGTCCAGCTCTTTGCAACCCCATGGACTGCAGCACGCCAGACCTTCGTGTCAATTACCAACTCCCAGAGTTTACCGAAACTCATGTCCATTGAGTTGGTGATGCCATCCAATCGTCTCATCCTCTGCTGTCCCCTTCTCTTTCTGTCCTCAATCTTTCCCAGCATCAGGGTCTTTTCAAATGAGTCAACTCTCTGCATCAGGTGGCCAAAATATTGGAGTTTCAGCTTTAGCATCAGTCCTTCCAATGAACACCCAGGACTGATCTCCTTTAGGATGGACTGGTTGGATCTCCGTGCAGTCCAAGGGACTCTCAAGAGTCTTCTCCAACACCACAGTTCAAAAGCATCAATTCTTCAGTGCTCAGCTTTCTTTATAGTCCAACTCTCACATCTATACATGACCTCTGGAAAAACCATAGCCTTGACTAGATGGACCTTTGTTGACAAAGTAATCTCTCTGCTTTTCAATATGCTATCTAGGTTGGTCATAACTTTCCTTCCAAGGAGCAAGCGTCTTTTAATTTCATGGCTGCAGTCACCTTCTGCAGTGATTTTGGAAACCCCCAAGATAAAGTCAGCCACTGTTTCCACTGTTTTGCCATCTATTTGCCATGAAGTGATGAGGCCAGATGCTATGAACTTAGTTTTCTGAATGTTGAGCTTTAAGCCAATTTTTTCATTCTCCTTTTTCACTTTCATCAAGAGGCTTTTTAGTTCCTCTTCACTTTCTGCCATAAGGGTGGTGTTATCTGCATAACTGATATTTTTTCTGGCAATCTTGATTCCATCTTGTGCTTCTTCCAGCCCAGCGTTTCTCATGATATACTCTGCATATAAATTAAATAAGCAGGGTGACAATATACAGCCTTGATGTACTCCTTTTCCTATTTGGAACCAGTCTGCTGTTCTATGTCCAGTTCTAACTGTTGCTTCCTGAGCTGCATATAGGTTTCTCAAGAGGCAGGTCAGGTGGTCTGGTATTCCCATCTCTTTCAGAATTTTCCACAGTTTATTGTGATCCACACAGTCAAAGGCTTTGGCATAGTCAAGAAAGCAGAAAGAGATGTTTTTCTGGAACTCTCTTGCTTTTTCCATGATCCAGCAGATGTTGGCAATTTGATCTCTGGTTCCCCTGCCTTTTCTAAAACCGCCTTGAACATCTGGAAGTTCATGGTTCACGTATTGCTGAAGCATTGCATTGAGAATTTTGAGCATTGCTTTGCTAACGTGTGAGATGAGTGTAATTGTGTGGTAGTTTGAGCATCCTTTGGCATTGCCTTACTTTGGGACTGGAATGAAAACTGACCTTTTCCAGTCCTGTGGCCACTGCTGAATTTTCCAAATTTGCTGGCATATTGAGTGCAGCACTTTCACAGCATCATTTTTTAGGATTTGAAATAGCTCTACTGGAATTCCATCACCTCCACTAGCTTTGTTCCTGGTGATGCTTCCTAAGGCCCACTTGACTTCACATTCCAGGATGTCTGGCTTTACGTGAGTGATTACACCATCTTGATTATTGGGTTGTGAAGATTTTTTTTTACAGATCTTCTGTGTATTCTTGCCACCTCTTAATATCTTCTGTTTCTGATTTCCCAAAGATATTAGTTCCTCAAAAATGTACAGTGATGGAAGTAATCTCTTCAACTCCCATTTCATTTTCCCCAGTCTATTATGGACCAGTTTTTCCACAAAATAAAAGGAAAAACAGTAATTCCTGTTATTCATTAATTAGAATTAAAATTAGAAAGTATGTTAGGATACATCATACACATCTTATTTCATTTCTATCTCATAGCATAGATATGCAATTTAAAGGAAAAAAAAAATAGGCCAAGGAGACCAGCACACTCTGTGATACACAGTCAAATGTTAAATAAACATTTTTTCTTCCCTTGTTATTTCATTCAATACTGTAAAATATTTTTGAGATTAGTTGTTTGTCAGTTGCTTCATTTGCTATTATTTTCTCCCATTCGGAAGGCTGTCTTTTCACTTTGCTTATATTTTCCTTTGTTGTGCAGATGCTTTTAAGTTTAATTAGGTCCCATTTGTTTATTTTTGCTTTTATTTCCAGAATTCTGGGAGGTGGATCATAGAGGATCCTGCTGTGGTTTATGTCAGAGAGTGTTTTACCTATGTTCTCTTCTAGTATTTTTATAGTTTCTGGTCTTACATTTAGATCTTTAATCCATTTTTAGTTTATCTTTGTGTGCGGTGTTAGAAAGTGATCTAGTTTCATTCTTTTACAAGTGGTTGACCAGTTTTCCCAGCACCACTTGTTAAAAGAGATTGTCTTTTCTCCATTGTATATTCTTGCCTCCTTTGTCAAAGATAAGGTGTCCCAGAAAAATAAATGACCCAATCAAAAAATGGGCCAAAGAACTAAATAGACATTTCTCCAAAGAAGACATATGGATGGCTAACAAACACATGAAAAGATGCTCAACATCACTCATTATTAGAGAAATGCAAATCAAAACCACAATGAGGTACCACTTCACACCAGTCAGAATGGCTGCGATCCAAAAATCTGCAAGCAATAAATGCTGGAGAGGGTGTGGAAAGAAGGGAACCCTCCTACACTGTTGATGGGAATGCAGACTAGTACAGCCACTATGGAGAACAGTGTGGAGCTTCCTTAAAAAATTGCAAATAGAACTGCCTTATAACCCAGCAATCCCACTGCTGGGCATACACACTGAGGAAACCAGAATAGAAAGAGACACATGTACCCCAATGTTCATCGCAGCACTGTTTATAATAGCCAGGACATGGAAACAACCTAGATGTCCATCAGCAGATGAATGGATAAGAAAGCTGTGGTACATATACACAATGGAGTATTACTCAGCCGTTAAAAAGAATACATTTGAATCAGTTCTGACGAGATGGATGAAACTGGAGCCGATTATACAGAGTGAAGTAATCCAGAAAGAAAAACACCAATACAGTATACTAACACATATATATGGAATTTAGAAAGATGGCAATGATGACCCTGTATGCAGGACAGCAAAAAAGACACAGATGTGTATAGCAGACTTTTGGACTCAGAGGGAGAGGGAGAGGGTGGGATGATTTGGGAGAATGGCATTGAAACATGTATAATATCATGTAAGAATCGAATCGCCAGTCTATGTCCGATGCAAGATATGGCACGCTTAGGGCGGGTACACGGGGATGACCCAGAGAGATGTTGTGGGGAGGGGGGTGGGAGGGGGGTTCATGTTTGGGAACACATGTACACCCGTGGTGGATTCATGTCAATGTATGGCAAAACCAATACAGAATTGTAAAGTAAAATAAAAAATAAATAAATAAATAACAACAAAAAATACTGTAAAATAATTAATAATAATTCATTATACAAGTTAGTGTATTAGGTTTTATGAATGAAAGATAATATGGCATAAATTCCAATATATCAAAGATCTTTTTTTTTCTTCAATTGCACTATATTCTCAAAGTGCAGCAAAGTACCTGAGATATGGTAGAAGCTCAATAGTAATTTACTAAATGAATAAGGAAAGAAATAATTAAATGTATAGAAGAGATATAAAAGAATTTTTCTAATATTAAATGAGATAATCTACTTAAAAGAATTAGAGGAGTGCCTGTAGTAACATATATATTTTATCAGTTCAGTTCAGTTCAGTTGCTCAGTCATGTCCAACTCTTTGCGACCCCATGAATCGCAGCACGCCAGGTCTCCCTGTCCATCACCAACTCCCGGAGTTCACTCAGACTCACGTCCATCGAGTCCATGATGCCATCCAGCCATCTAATCCTCTGTCGTCCCCTTCTCCTCCTGCCCCCAATCCTTCCCAGCATCACACTCTTTTCGAATGAGTCAGCTCTTCGCATGAAATGGCCAAAGTACTGGAGTTTCAGCTTCAGCATCATTCCCTCCAAAGAAATCCCAGGGCTGATCTCCTCTGACTTAGTAAATTTCACATAGAAAATGCTACTCTTGTTAGAGAAATATCATTTGTCACACTTTAAATCATAATCTTAGTGACACTTGGTTTGCTGATCTTTTTTATAGTTTACAAAATAATTCCTCAATTTTTTATCATATCAATCATCCTTCCTGAGGTAATTTGAATTTAACAAACTTTCAGCAAAAAGCTACTAAATGACTTAAACACAACTGCTTATGTTATGAAGAATATAACAATGAGTAGTATATAAGCTTAGACTTCAAGCAGTGTACAGACTAAGAGAAATATAGAATGACAAGATAAATTTAATACAGTATGGTGGATTCATTTATAGAGATCCATTTACATTTGGGGAGGGAGGCAGTACCATGCAGTTCAGGGAACAGATACAGAGACAGATCTAGAGAGATCTGTAGGTGGATCCATTGAAATTAGGTCAGAGAAGGGTTCAAGACAAAAATAACCCTGTGATTTAGGGAGACAGTGATGCATTTTGTACAGAAGAGGCTGTATTTTATTCGTATATGTTATTGACATATTTTAAAGTGTATTTCACAGGGCAGTATAAATTTTTTAATTCACTTGAGTGAAAAACAGCTATGATGATCAAGGAAATTAGTTTCTTAGGGTTTGTTGGAGAAGAGAAATCTGAGAAGAAAATTTTATTATATTAAAAACTAACAGATCAATTATAGACTATTAGACTTTTCAGTGTTATATGAACTTACCATGGGATAAAAAGAGAGATAAACATACAACATACAAAGTAGAGGGTTCTAGACAGTTGTATAAGGCAAATCCTGAACTCTGAACTGACCTCCTCCAATGGACACAACAGATTTGCAATTATGGAATAATTCTCTTGAAAAGGCACCTGAACACTGGATGAACAGAGCCCCACAACAAAAGGTAAAAGGATAGCATTGAGCGTTTAGATAAGAAAGGCAAAGATATGATCTTGTACTCCTATCTTGCCAAGGAAACAAACCAAACTCCAGCCACAGTGATCGACAATTGAGGGAGATCACAAGAGAATAGATCTTTTGCATGAAGAGCAAGGAATTTGAACTGCACATCAGGCACTTTGATTTCTAGGTCCTACATAGGAAAGACAAGAGACTAAAATTACTGTTTTTGAAAACCAATGAGGAATATATCCAAGAAAACTAAAAAAAACAAACAAACAAAAAAAAATGGAGAGAATGAAAAATTCACCCTTAAAAGTCTCATGCTCCAACTGAACTTGACCTGAAATGAAGCACAAAAACATCAGATTGAAAGGCAGATGGACTATATGTGGAGGGGAGCCATTTACTAATCTTGAAGCATCTACTGGAAAGCAAGGAATGAGCTGGGATGCTCCCCAGGGACTGAGACACTAGTGGGAGACATTTTTGTAATCTCAGGCTTCCTTGCTAATGCCAGTACTGGTAGATGCCATTTTGGGATTTTTCTCCTAACCTGTCAGCTGTAGTAGGCATTCCCACTGAGATCCCACTCAACCTTGTGCTTGAGCTGAGCCTCACAGCCAGGCAAGCGATAGCCCTGCCTACCGTATGCTGTAGCAACAGACGTGCTACAGGAGGTGCACGCGCCTGACATAGGGAACATGTCTTGAGTGCTTGGCTCTGGTGCCAAAGTGAGACTGCACTTCCAAGCCCCACAGGACATCTAAATAAGGTCATTCTTTCATGCCTGGGAGACATAACTGATTTACTTTATATATATATGTGTGTATATATATATACACATATATATATATACATATACATATATATATACATATACATATACATATACATATATATATAAACTTGGGGTGGGGGTGGGGAGGGAGAGAAAACTAGGCCAAGTGAGGAGACAAAGGAATATGTTCCAATGGAAAGAACAGGACAAAATCCCAGAAGAAGAACTAAATAAAACCAACACATGCTATCGATCTGATAAAAGATTCAAAGTAATGTTTATAAAAATGTTCACTAAACTCAGATGAACACAGTGAGAACTTCAAAAAATAAACAGAAAATGTAACAATGCACCAAACAGAAGTTACAGCTGAACTGAAAACACACTAAAGGGGTTCAATAGCATATTAGATAAATGGGCTTCCCTGGTAGCTCAGTGAGTAAAGAATCTGCCTGTGATGTAGGAGACCTGGGTTCCATCCCTGGGTTGGAAAGATCTCCTGGAGAAGGGAACGGCTTACCCACGCCAGTATTCTTGCCTGAAGACAATGTGTTCTTCCATGGACAGAGGAGCCTGGCAGGATACCATGAGGTCGCAAATATGACTGAGAAATGACTGAGACTAACACTTTAACTTTTCAAGAATGCACTTGCAAGTTGGAGAACAAAACAATGGAAGTCACCCAGAGATGCAAAATGAAAAATGAATTTTAAAAAGTGAAGAGATGAGATCAAGAGAGCAGAGTAGGAAGATCCTGAGCCCACTTCCTCGTAAGGACACCCCCAAACTACAACTGTATATTGAAAAACTGTTTCTGAGAATGACATGAAAACTAGCAGAACAGCTCTTCAACAATTAAGGATATAGAGAAAAACACACACACACACACACACACCCTGAGACAGGTAGGAGGGGAAGAGAGCAATCTAGTCAGTCCACAAATCAGCAGGCAACCCAAAAGAGTAAGAGGGTATCACAAACTCAGAGATCCTCCCTAAGGATCAAGGCACCCCAGCCCAGAAGACTAGCTCTGGGAAGATGAGACTCCTTATCTGATTATGATTGGGAGAGCTACAGGACTATAAGAAACTGTAAGAAACTCACTTAAAAAGTGGGCACACATACTTATTCACTCTAAGTCCCAGTGCAGAGGCAGAACATTGAAAGGTATCTGGTCCTCTAACTGGCCTCCTAAGGCCACACCCCACCACAACCCCCAGCCCACACCCAGCTTCACCTCCAACCTTCCCCCATGCAAACTTTACCCCCACCTAGGTAGTGGTCCCTGGTGCATCACAGAAGAAACCCCAGCCTTCACTAAGCTCTTGCTCTCACATATCCAGTTACAGCCCTAACCTATCAATGCTGTGGACCCCAGCATGCCGTGGGAGAAGCCCTGGCACCAGGCTCCAGGTGTAGACCCTCAAGCTCTAGTCCCCTTAATCCCCAAGGTGTGCCCAGGAGAACCCTTAGTCCACACTGTGCTCTGACTCCAGCCTCTACTACCCTCCCAAGGAGACAATTTCCCAAAGGCCACAGGAGAAGCCTTGGCATGCACTAGGTTCCAGCTTCACTGTCCCTCATCCCAGCCAAGGCAATAGCTCCTGGCTCACTCCCAATTCCAACTTCAACCCACACCACCAAGGCAGCAGCCTCAGAATGCCCTGGAAAAAATTCTGACCTGGGCTTACTTTAGCTCCAACCCTCCCACCAAAGCCACCAGACACCTACAGTCTATATACAGAAGATGCTCTGACACAAGGACACACCTTTAAGACTAAGAGAGGGAACTGTTTCATCTAATTAATAGAGACAAACACAGAAAGTCAAACAAAACGAGAAGACAGAGGAATATGTTCCAAATGAAGCAACAAAATAAAATTCCAGGGAAAATCCCTAATGAAATGGAGATAAGTAATTTATTGATAAAAAGTTCAAAGCAACGGTCATAAAAAATGCTCATAACTCAGGAGAGAGGAACTAAGAATTTCAGTGAAGAATTAGAAAATATTTTTTTAAATGAATCAATCAGAGTTAGAATACAGTATCAGAAATTAAAAATACACTAGAGGGAATCAACAGAAAATTAGGTGACTCAAAGGAATTCATATGTGACCTAGAAGAGAGAATAGTAGAAAACATCCAATCGGGGCACAAAAAAGAATTTTAAAATTTGAGGGAAGTTTAAGGGACCTCTGGAACAACATCAAGCACAATAACATTCACAGTGTAGGACATACAGGAGAAGAAAGAAAGACAGAGGCAGAAAATGTATTTGATAAAAGCTGACTAAAAGCTTCTCTAGCCTTGGGAGAAAAAATTAAAACCAAAAGAAAGTTCAAATAAGAACACTGTCTCAATGAAGACTCAATGTTCCAATGAATTCTGATATTTCAAGCAATCTCTTTTTTTTTAATCTTTCTCATATTAAATACTTAGCATATAATATTTGTCATTGTTAATTTAGTTTCTTTCATGTGTGCATAGCTTGTCTCCAGTAAGACTGTAAACTCCTTGGAGATGTAGACTTACATTTGTTTCTATTATGCTAGGTTTACAAATAGAAACAATTATCTTTTTAAACAATGTATTACATAAAATAAGTTATAAGGCAAGTATGAAAGATTCATCGCTTTTATTCTTTTTAAGATAGTTGGATTTATGGATATTAGACAAAACATAGATGTTAGATGTCATCTAGTCAAACTGAATTAGTCATCTATTTTAGGATGTACTGAAGAGAAGGAAAACTTGAGGCAGGAAGACTCAGTAAGATATTGAACAAATCCTGAAGTGATATGGAAGAAGGGATCCTCCAGGGGCTTTGGTAGTCAATAGGAAGTTGAGGCAGATGAGGATAATGTCATAGAAGGAAGACACCAAAATTCCAGAAACGAGTTTCTTAAGAAATAATGCTACAGTTAGTTAAAAATAAAGAACAAAAAAGCTTTGAGATGCTATGCCTTTTCCAAACAGGGAAACTTTTTTTTTTTTAGCCACACACTGAGCAGCTTCCATAGTATGCTTTATATATTTACAGACTACTGCACACTGTTGTGACAATTCCCTTTGAAGTTACTCTCAGTGGTATATGGATGGATGAAAGAAAGTCCTGTAATCTTTCTGAGCAGGGCTGGGATATGGTAAAGCAAAAAGGAACCATGGGGACTAGACCTGACCAGGTCTTCAAAAGATCTTTTCTCTCCCTGTTAAAAAGTGTTCATTCTTAGTTGCCACCCTCTCAGAAAAAACTGTGACCCTCAGGAGTTTTATTTGGAACAACATGAATAGTTTTACTTTCAATAGTTACAGGGCAAATGACAGGTTATATTTAATTTTTTATGTATCTTTATTTACATAGACTTTAGCGATATCCCTGCTTGCTGTATAATTTGATTTATTTTGGGACATCAGAAAGAATCCATTGAAACTGCATATGGGCAACTGCCTCCTTGGGCAGCAAAACATGTAGCACAGAGCAGAATAGTAAATGAAACTCAATTTAAAAATCACAGAGTACTTTAAAAGTGAATTGTGAGCATTTTTATAAAAGCATGCTTTATCTGAAAACAAAACTATTAGCTGAAGAATAAACAAGTCATTGTTTGAGAATATCTTACCCCTAGTTTACATAAAAGACTTACAAAATGTGCAATGGATTTAAAATCTTCAAATCTTCTGATGATAGATACAGAAATGTATGAAAATGAGATGAATCATACAAATTATTTTAAATATAGAATATAGCCTTTTATTTTGACTTTTGTTTTGCTAATTTTCTTAATTCAACATTTAAAATATTTAAAATAATACATTAATACAAAATACACTAAGTAAGAATGTATTTAAAACATATACATTACCACATGTAAAATAGATAGCCAATGGGAAGTTGCTATGTGACCCAGGGAGCTCAATCTGATGCTCTGTGACAACCTCTAGAGGTGGGATGGGGTAGGAGGTGGAATGGGGTAGGAGGTGGGAGGGAGTTTCAAGAGGGAGGTGACATACGTAGATCTATGACTGATTCATGTTAACATGTGGCAGAAACTAACACAGTATTGTTAAGCAATTATCCTCCAATTAAAAATAAATAAATTTATTTTAAAAATAATTTTTTCTTCTAATATTAGGCTTATGACATAAAATGTATTAAACAGAGCAGACTTGAGTTCAAAGTCTGGTTCTATCACCTTCATATCATCTCTAAGCTTCAGACTGGGGTTTTGCAGGTGGCACTCCTGGTAAAGAACCAGTCTGCCAATGAAAGAGACATTAGAGGTTCCTGTTTGCTCCCTGGGTTGGGAAGATTCTCTGGAGAAGGTTACAGCAACCCAGTCCAGTATTATTGCACGGAGAATCCCATGGACAAAGGAGCCTTGCAGGCTACATAAGATTGCAAAGAGTTGGACATGACTGAAGCAACTTAGCACGCATGCAAGCACAAGCCTCAGGTTGCTGATCTAAAGAATGAGGATACTAATAGCAATGAGGATACATATTCAACATAGCAGTTAAAGCTTGGATTCTGAATCCTGAATTACAATCGTGATATAACACTCTAGCTGTGAGACTGCAGAGAATTTACTTAACTTGACTGTGCTGCAGTTTCCTCAACTGTAGAATGGAAGTAATAATACTAGTCCCTGCTTCATAGAGTTGTGAAACTTAATGCCTTAGTTTGTGTAAAAAGCTCCTAGATGAGAGTTTCAGTTCAGTTCATTTCAGTTGCTCAGTCATGTCCGACTCTTTGCAACTCCATGAATCGAAGCACACCAGGCCTCCCTATCCGTCACCAACTCCCGGAGTTCACTCAAACTCACGTCCATCAAGTCAGTGATGCCATCCAGCCATCTCATCCTCTGTTGTTCCCTTCTCTTTCTGCCCCCAATCCCTCCCAGCATCAGAGACTTTTCCAATGAGTCAACTGTTCACATGAGGTGGCCAAAGTACTGGACTTTCAGCTTTAGCATCATTCTTTCCAAAGAACACCCAGGGCTGATCTCCTTCAGAATGGACTGGTTGGATCTCCTTGCAGTCCTAGGGACTCTCAAGAGTCTTCTCCAACACCACAGTTCAAAAGCATCAATTCTTTGGCGCTCAGCCTTCTTCACAGTCCAACTCTCACATCCATACATGACCACAGGAAAAACCATAGCCTTGACTAGACGGACCTTAGTTGGCAAAGTAATGTCTCCGCTTTTGAGTATGCTATCTAGGTTGGTCATAACTTTCCTTCCAAGGAGTAAGCATCTTTTAATTTCATGGCTGCAATCACCATCTGCAGTGATTTTGGAGCCCAAAAAAATAAAGTCTGACACTATTTCCCCATGTATTTCCCATGAAGTGATGGGACCAGATGCCATGATCTTAGTTTTCTGAATGTTGAGCTTTAAGCCAACTTTTTCACTCTCCTCTTTCCCTTTCCTCAAGAGGCTTTTTAGTTCCTCTTCACTTTCTGCCAGAAGGGTGGTGTCATCTGCATATCTGAGGTGATTGACATTTCTCCCGGCAATCTTGATTCCAGCTTGTGCTTCTTCCAGCCCAGTATTTCTCATGATATATTCTGCATTTAAGTTAAATAAGCAGGGTGACAATATACAGCCTTGATGTACTCCTTTTCCTGTTTGGAAGCAGTCTGTTGTTCCATGTCCAGTCCAGCAAATATCAATTGCTAAGTGTCTTACTATTATTTTCGGTCTGCAGCTATTTTTGTGAGAATAATGTGACAATTGTAAATGCTATAGACAGTGCCTGGAATATTCTAAGTGCCTAAAAATTAATAGTTTAAAATATAGAAGTAAAAGTATCTCATAATTTACTAAGGAAAAATTTCTGTCCTCACCAATTAAAACAAATCATCAATTATTTTACTTTAAATGACTTTTATTATTTCCATAGATAATTTTAATAGTGACTGAAGATTGCTCTTTATTGTTTTATCAGAGATTCTAACAAAAAATAGACCTGTAAATAATAATATATGATCAAATCATGACTTATTATATACCATTTTCATGACTGTTTTGTGCTTATACATGCAGCTTTAAAATAGTATTTTATTCCATAGTTGTGATTGAAAAGAACTGTTAAATAAAATATCCAAATGATAACAGTTAAATTCTCAATTTTATCTTTAATGTAGTACTGGTTTAAGTAATTTTAGGTGGTGATAATAATTAAATTGATAGCAATGTAATATATATATATATATACACAAAGCTGTTCAGTTGTGTCCGACTATTTGTGAACCCATGGACTATACAGTCCATGAAATTCTCCAGGACAGAATACTGGAGTGGGTTGCTATTTCCTTCTCCAGGGGATCTTCCCAACATGAGGTCAAACTCAGGACTCCTGCATTATAGGTGTAGTCTTAATAATTGAGCCACAAGGGAAACTCAGCAATGTAATAGTATTTCTTTTAAAAATAGAGAACTGACTGTCACATTTCAATCTAATTCAACATAGCCATGCTGCTGCTGCTGCTGCTGCTAAGTCGCTTCAGTCATGTCCTACACTGTGTGACCCCAAAGACGACAGCCCACCAGGCTCCACTGTCCCTGGGATTCTCCAGCAAGAACACTGGAGTGAGTTGCCATTTCCTTCTCCAATGCATGAAAGTGAAAAGTGAAAGTGAAGTCACTCAGTCGTGTCCAACTCTTAGCGACCCCATGGAATGCAGCCTACCAGGCTCCTCTGTCTATGAGATTTTCCAAGCAAGAGTACTGGAGTGGGTTGCCATTGCCTTCTCCGAACATAGCCATGAAAAGACTAATATTTATTTAAATGCTTTTTTAGTTAATACAAGGGAGGCAAATATAAGTTACACAGCCTCAAGATTTAAGCAGCTTAGAGTGAGATGAATATGCAAAAAAAGATAAAGTAAACACAGTGAGAGTTCAGTGAGTATCACAGGAAGAGATTCCATGTGGATAAGGAACAGGGGGAAAAATTAAAAGCACAGAGACAAGATTTGAAGGATTGCTAGAATTTCAACAGATGGACATAGAGAAGAATTATTTCATGGTAGTGATGGAGGGCATCTTTGAAGAGGGCAAATAATCTAGTGTGGTTGCGTAATAGGGTAGGTTATTTTTGAAACTGTGGTAGATATGGTTGGAAACATAGACTGAGACACTTTTTAAGGACTAGTATCAAGCTAAAGCATTTTCTCTCTATTAAACAGGTATTTTTTCCCTTCTTATTCTTTAAAACTCTTTGGAATCCTATGATCACCCAAACCTTTGACATTTCTCTTTCACTCTTTAATTAAATCAATTTAAATTTAAGTAGTATACTTGAATAGTTACCTCAGATATGCTGATGATACCACTGTAATTACAGAAAATGAAGAGTAAGTAATAACCCTCTTGATGAGGGTGAAAGAAGAGTGAAAAAGCTGACAAACTCAAGATTCAGAATTCTAAAATTATAGCATCTGGTCCTATCACTTAATGAGAAATAGTGGAAGCAATGACAGATTTTGGTTTTTTTGGTTCTAAAATCACTGCAGATGGTGACGGCAGCCATGAAATTAAAAGGTGCTTGCTCTATGGAAAGAAAGCTATGATAAACCTAGACAGCATATTAAAAACCTAGACAGCTCATAGTGAGCCCTATAGAATTGATGCTTTTGAACTGTGGTGTTGGTGAAGACTCTTGAGAGTCCCTTGGACTGCAAGGAGATCCAACCAGTCCATGCTAAAGAAAATCAGTCTTGAATATTCATTGGAAGGACTGATGATGAAGCTGAAACTCCAATACTTTGGCCATGTGATGAGAAGAGTCAACTCGTTGGAAAAAAACCCTGATGTTGGAAAAAACCCTGATGCTGGAAAGATTGAGGTCAGGAGGAGAAGGTGGCAGCAGAGAATGAGATGGTTGGATAGCATCACTGACTCAATGGGCATGAATCTGGGCAAACTCCAGGATATAGTGAAGGACAGGGGAGCCTGGCGTGCTGCAGTCTGTGGGGCTGCAAAGAGTAGGAAATGACTTAGCAACTGAACAACAAAAACAACATGGCAGCTAATTGCTATAATAAAATAGTAATCTCTGTTGTATCCATAGCCTAGTTCCTAGTCCCATTTGACAACTTTTAAGTTACTAAGACTAGCATTTCTTATTTTAATTATATATATATATATATTTATTTATTGCAAAGATGGATATTTAACTGTCTGAAACATGCTGATGAACTGCCCCATCTTTTATTTTTCTTACCCTGCCCTCTCTTTCCTTATCTCTCTCTAACTCCACACACATGCAGGTGCACACACTTCCTCTCCACTATGCTCTCAATGTGATATATTAAAGCTTTTCTTTAAATAAATATTCACTGTTTACATGCCTCAGTTCAGTTCAGTCGTTCAGTCATGTCCGACTCTTTGCGACCACATGAATCACAGCACACCAGGCCTCCCTGTCCATCACCAACTCCTGGAGTTCACTCAGACTCACGTCCATCGAGTCAGTGATACCATCCAGCCATCTCATCCTCTGTCGTCCTCTTCTCCTTCTGCCCCCAATCCCTCCCAGCATCAGAGTCTTTTCCAATGAGTCAACTCTTCACATGAGGTGGCCAAAGTACTGGACTTTCAGCTTTAGTATCATTCCTTCCAAAGGAATCCCAGGGCTGATCTCCTTCAGAATGGACTTTTTGGATCTCCTTGCAGTCCAAGGGACTCTCAAGAGTCTTCTCCAACACCACTGTTCAAAAGCATCAATTCTTCGGCGCTCAGCCTTCTTCACAGTCCAACTCTCACATCCATACATGACCACAGGAAAAACCATAGCCTTGACTAGACGGACCTTAGTTGGCAAAGTAATGTCTCTGCTTTTGAGTATGCTATCTAGGTTGGTCATGACTTTTCTTCCAAGGAGTAAGCGTCTTTTAATTTCATGGCTTCAGTCACCTGCAGTGATTTTGGAGCCCCCAAAAAAATAAAGTCAGTGATTTTGGAGCCCAAAAAATAAAGTCTGACACTGTTTCCACTGTTTCCCCATCTATTTCCCATTAAGTGATGGGACCGGATGCCATGATCTTCATTTTCTGAATGTTGAGCTTTAAGCCAACTTTTTCACTCTCCACTTTCACTTTCATCAAGAGGCTTTTTAGTTCCTCTTCACTTCGGCCATAAGGGTGGTGTCACCTGCATATCTGAGGTTATTGATATTACATGCCTATAAACATGTAAATATTATTTAAGCTGAACCACTTAATGAACCATAGAAACATTTTCTCTAAGTAGTTTATATTTTTTGTAGAATTTGTAATTACTTCATTATAACATTTGCTTGGTCTTCAATGTACTAGCTAGTCATTTTCCTCCAACTCTGAGAGAAGTATAAAACATGAATAAATGATCAAAAACATTAAATAATCGCTTCTTGGCCTTTTGGCTAAGATCAAGTGGTGGCTCAGACGGAAAGCGTCTGTCTACAATGTGGGAGACCTGGGTTCGATCCCTGGGTTAGGAAGTTCCCTGGAGAAGGAAACAGCAACCCATTCCAGTACTCTTGCCTAGAAAATCCCATGGACGGAGGAGCCTGGTGTCCATGGGGTCACAAAGAGTTGGACATGACTGAGTGACTTCACTTCACTTACGTATGTTACTATCTATATTTCTTTCTTGCTACCTATCATCTATCTTTTTTTTAATCTTCAATGTCAATGTTCCTAGAAACCCTAACCCTCATATTCTACCCAGATTGATTTCTCCCTAGAACCATGCACTAATATCCTGGGATTTCCCTTCATCATCATTCTGAGAATCCTGTCTACTGGTCTCCTATGATACAATTACTTCCTTAATCACTTTACACTTTTCATTCTATTTGCTCTTTCATTAAAAATGACTTTTATTCTTATAAAGGAATGTTAGTGAGACTTTTGTAAGGAAGAAAGATTGAACTCCTGGGTTCTCTTCACCATGTTTAACTGAAAGTTCTTTTTAATTATAGCCAGTGATCTAGTTCACAGAGAAAACAGATGCTATCTGGCTTAAACCTTATCAACTAATTGCTTCCATGCCTTAAGACTCATGTATATTGGCACCAAATCTCTCTTATACCTTCAAATTTTGAAACTAATTCCATCTTGATTCCCTGCCTTCCTTGATCCAGTTTCTGCTTCCTCCACAGTGATGCTTATTGAAAATTTGCTGCCTTTGCTAACTCTGTCTCCACAACTCATTCCATATTTCTGACAACCAGGTTTTCAGCCCTATCACCTCCCTGGAATGGTTTGTGTTTGGGTCACTCGTGGCTGACAATGACAGATTTTTGAACATGTTGTCTTCTTTTTCCATCCGTACTGCTTTGCATGTATTTAGTGTCTCCTTTTTAAAGACTTTCACTTTGTGTTGCTTTACGAGCACTCTCACATTTTGGGATTGCACATTTTAATCAGAAATTTAATTAATGTCATTAAATTTATAAAAGCAAAGGATTACTTGGCTTTTATAAGTAATAAGGATTACTTATTACTTATATTATACTTATATTACCTTTATTATATTATTATACATGTTTACATATATAAATATGTATATAATTACTATATTACTTATTACTTATATTACTTATATAATGAGGATTACTTATTACTTATACTATAATTATATTATTTGTAAGTAATAAGAATTACTTATTTACTTAGCTTTTACCATTGTTGATATTTTTGTTCTCTTATTGTTGTTTAATGAGAAATTTATTTTGGATGATGAGAAAACAGAAGGGCAGTTGCCCCAAAGCTTAGTTTTCTCTAAGCATAAGTCAGAAAGGACTGACCATCTTCTCTCATTACATTCACTTGTGCTGGATGAAATTTGTGATGAACTTGGCTGCAATTTTTACAATGGTAAATTTAATTCTATTTCTAGATGACATGGGTTTATCAAATTAAAGTTCAGTTCACTTCAGTTCAGTCACTCAGTCGTGTCTGACTGTTTGCGACCCCATGAATCACAGCACGCCAGGCCTCCCTGTCCATTACCAACTCCTGGAGTTCACTCAGACTCGCGTCCATCGAGTCCGTGATGCCATCCGGCCATCTCATCCTCTGTCATCCCCTTCTGCTCCTGCCCCCAACCCCTCCCAGCATCAGAGTCTTTTCCAATGAGTCAACTCTTCACATGAGGTGGCCAAAGTACTGGAATTTCAGCTTTAGCATCATTCTTTTCAAAGGAAACCCAGGGCTGATCTCCTTCAGAATGGATTGCTTGGATCTCCTTGCATCCAAGGGACTCTCAAGAGTCTTCTCCAACACCACAGTTCAAAAGCATCAATTCTTCGGTGCTCAGCCTTCTTCACAGTTCAACTCTCACATCCATACATGACTACTGGAAAAACCATAACCTTGACTAGACGGACCTTAGTCAGCAAAGTAATGTCTCTGGTTTTGAATATGCTATATAGGTTGGTCATAACTTTTCTTCCGAGGAGTAAGCTATCTCATGGCATTTCTTTCGAGAAGTCTGTTGCCATTTTATGGGTTCATTACTACCTTTCTGCATATCTGCATTGAGTTTCCTGTATGTTTTATATAAGTTATCTGAAAATTGCTCCACATTTTTCATAACTAAAAATTACTTCTTTCTTCTATATAACCCTCAGGGATTTTGTGTGATTCACTATATTTTTTATGTAAAAAGTGAGGCTTGCCTCTTCTAATTATTCTACTTCTTAAGCTGGGGATTTGTACTTTAAATTGTTAGTTACTAAGTATTAAGTCTGGAACAAGATATGACACTTCAGATATAGCAAAGGTAAATTATGGCATGCAGCACTATTATAAGGTGTGCTACTATTTTTGTAGTAACTTTATCCACTCTAAAACCACAAATAACTATTTGTCTAGTATGTGTGTCGTTTTAAGGAAATTATGTTGCAGCTTGTAATTACTTGCACTGACATCCATCCTCTCAAACTTGGACCTTGCACTGCCTCAAATGTACTTGAGGCAGGGGGAAGAGGAGAGCCTGGGATGTTTTCTTAGAGCTGATTAAAACCATGGTATTTATTTTAGTCCTTTAAGAATAAATTTGCTTTACTGTGGGATCAATGAGTCTAGTTGTGTTTCCTTAAAGAGTAATTTAGAGAGAGAAGAGAGAAAATGTCAGCAAGTTCTTGGGTTTCCCTCGGGGATGATTCCAAGTGTATAATGACTGCTAACTCTGCATATAATGTGCATGAATACACACACACACACACACACACACACACATACACAAACACACACACACATTCGTGAAATAGGATTAATTGCCTGAACAGTTAGGAAGGTTTTTTTCCCATCATTTATTGCTCTCATTAAACAGATTTCTCAGTAACTTAAAAGGACTTAACAATCACCCTATTAAAGCTCTATCTTTTTGTACATATACTCCTCATTTTTACCCTTTGTACTCTGCATGCGTTACTGCTTTTCAGCTACTTGCTCGTTCATAGACCTTTGCATGCTAAGTCACTTCAGTCCTACCCGACTCTTTGTGACCCTCTGGACTGTAGCCTGTCAGGCTCCTCTGTCCATGGGATTCTCCAGGCAACAATACTACAGTGGGTTGCCATGCCGTCCTTCAGGGGATCTTCCTGACTCAAGGATCAAACCCGCGTCTCTTATGTCTTAAGCATTGGCAGTGAGGTTCTTTACCTCTAGCACCACCTGGGAGGCCCCCTCATAGATCATGCCCTCAGATTATTTGCTTGGCGTATCTGTAATTTTGTCTTTATTACTCAGAATCCTGATTATCCCTCATATTCATGTATTATCTATTTTGTATAATATTATCTATCCCACTAAAAAGTAAATCTTCCCTTTCTCTTTGCTTCCAAATGTTAATTTTTTAATAATATTTGTCACAGTTGGTTTATACATAATGATTAAATGTCTCCTTGTCTTTCCATCTAAGCTATAAAATCTGTAAACTCCTTTCTGTGAGGGATCATACCTTATATATTTGGAATGCACAAGGCTGCAGGTGTCCATCACCAAGTATTAAATGCGTGTTTATTAGCTCACAGAGTTAATGCTGTTATTCTGTTGGGAATGCTTTCATCTTGTTTCTCTGTTTATTGAAATTTTCTGTTTTTCAGAAATCAGCTCTTCCTTGTCATCATTTCTAGCAATCTCCACTCTCAGTAATATCCCAAACTGGAGAGCTGTTTGGAGGATCTGAGGAGCTAACATACAGGGAGAGTGTCTGGCACAGCATTAACTCTATGGGTTTCATTTATAGAAACTGATAAGGTGATGGTGCTTAGCGGTACCTGTTTGGGTAAATGGCAAAGTGGAATGGAGACTTGGAGTCTTTAACTCTTAATTCTGATGAATCAGAATTTGTAACAGAGCTCTCTAAATGGTAGCATCTGTCCCAGTATCCCTGGGACCCTGGTTTCCTGGCTAAGGAAATATCCATAGAGGACACTCTATTTAAAAAAAAAAAAAAAAGACCATTTGTTATTAGCTAGAGGTTAGTTCTGCCTTTTGAGGAAAAAATTACTTTCTAGCATAAGTTCTAAATTAAAATTAGATAAGCCAATTTCTTGGTTCTTTTCATTGATTCCCCAATCTACTACATTCCCACATGTCTTTTAAAAGGGCAGAGACATATCCCATAAGGATTGAACTTACTTGAGATATCTCTTATTGCAACTATCATGTGAGAAGGACTAAAATATTATTTTCATTTAATTTGCTTATTATTTACCAAGAAAATCTTGTTTATTATTTCTCAGGAAAAATTACAAATATGTCCAATATTACAATTATTTATCAGGCAAATAATACAAATATTATCTTTGCTGCTTACCATAATAATGCATTGAAAACATTAATATCCCCTGTAACTGATGACAGAAAAGAATCTCATAGACTGCAAATGACTTGCTCAAAAGTACTCAGTAAAAGAAACATTGTAGAGTATTAAAAATCTCTGGCACTGGTCTTAAGATGGGCTCAAATTCTGGGTTTATCAGTTATCAATTATGTGATTTTGATAAATTTTCTTTTGTCATGTGTAAATGGAATGATAATATTGTAAACAATGTATTATTGCTGTTAAAATGTTTAAAATTCTGATTTAAATGAGGTAAGGCTGTATATTGTCACCCTACTTATTTAACTTATATGCAGAGTACATCATGAGAAACGCTGGACTGGAAGAAACACAAGCTGGAATCAAGATTGCCGGGAGAAATATCAATCACCTCAGATATGCAGATGACACCACCCTTATGGCAGAAAGGGAAGAGGAACTAAAAAGCCTCTCGATGAAAGTGACAGGAGAGTGAAAAAGTTGGCTTAAAGCTCAACATTCAGAAAACAAAGATCATGGCATCTGATCCCATCACTTCATGGCAAATAGATGGGGAAACAGTGCAAACAGTGTCAGACTTTATTTTTTGGGCTCCAAAATCACTGCAGATGGTGACTGCAGCCATGAAATTAAAAGATGCTTACTCCTTGGAAAAAAAGTTATGACCAACCTAGATAGCATATTCAAAAGCAGAGACATTACTTTGCCGACTAAGGTCCGTCTAGTCAAGGCTATGGTTTTTCCTGTGGTCATGTATGGATGTGAGAGTTGGACTGTGAAGAAGGCAGAGCACCGAAGAATTGATGCTTTTGAACTGTGGTGTTGGAGAAGATTCTTGAGAGTCCCTTGGACTGCAAGGAGATCCAACCAGTCCATTCTGGAGGAGGTCAGCCCTGGGATTTCTTTGGAAGGAATGATGCTAAAGGTGAAACTCCAGTACTTTGGCCACCTCATGTGAAGAGTTGACTCATTGGAAAAGACTCTGATGCTGGGAGGGATTGGGGGCAGGAGAAGAAGGGGACGACAGAGGATGAGATGGCTGGATGGCATCACGGACTCGATGGATGTGAATCTGAGTGAACTCCAGGAGTTGGTGATGGACAAGGAGGCCTGGCATGCTGTGATTCATGGGGTCGCAAAGACTCAGACACGACTGAGCAACTGAACTGAACTGAACTGAAGATAATTTGGTTCCAGATCTATGGTTTAGCTTCTACAGGCATTATGCAATATTCACCCAATTCATTCAAAAATATTTATTGAGCATCTGTTCAAAGTTCTTAGAATAATTCAAAGGAAAAAAACAGACAAGGGTTCTTGCTCTTGTGGAGCTTATGTTAGAGCAGGAAGAGAGAGTCAATAAACATAATACACAGGTAGATCAGGTGACAAGTGCAATGGAAAAAATAAAATGTAGGGAAACGTGGGTTGAAAATACCTGGAGGTGCCATTTTAAATTGATGATCAGAGTAGAGTTTACTAAATAGATCACAACTGGAAAAAGATGTGGAGAAAATGAGGGAGATTGGGAACTTTTCAGGAAGAGAAGCTTTGCACAAAGATCCTAAGATTAGTTGTTACCTGATATGTTTGAGCAACAGCAACGTGGCATCTGTGGTCAGGGAGAGAGTAGAGAGCAGGTGAGGTCAAAGTAGAACCTTGTAAGCCCTCTTGAGGACTTTGATTTTTACTGCATAGAGAAGTGAATTTATCTGATGTGTTTTAAAAGGATAACTCTGGCTACTACATTAAGAATAGACCATAGGAAATGATGGAAGAGGCAAAATGACCAGTTAGAAGGTGACTTCAGTGATAAATATGAAGGATGTGACGGCTCAGACCACAGTGGGAGTAAGAGTGGTGAGGAATGATTAAAGTCCGGAGACAATCGGAGCAATTTTCTTTAAGATCAGTTGTGGATGTGTGAGAAAAAAATGAATTGAAAAATAAAATAAATATATTAGATGGCAAATAAATACTTAAGAAAAATTAACTAATTGAAAGAATACCAATAATTTATAGAAAATGAAAGAATGGATCAGTTTTTTGGAAAGGACAAGAACCAGTCATTTTAGTGAAACAAATGTAGTTTGGTTTTACTTTTTAAAGAAATCATCAAATAAAGCATACCATATGTGCTGAAGATATCAGTTACCAAGCATTCATCTTCTTCCTCTTGATTCCGGGGTTTCATTCTCTGGAGTTCTAATGGAAAAGGCAGGGCACAAATGAAGACATGACAGTCTTTGTAAATGCCAGAACTCCAAAGATGGAATATACTATTACCCTTCCAGTAGTAATTTGTGGGTTTATGAAAGACACATGTCAAAGAAGGACTTACTTATGGATTCAGAGGGAGATTACAATATAAAATAAATGTAATGATATAGTTTAGTACATGCACATGCCCACAGACCTATGACATGTACTTAAAGAGATGAGAAAAATGAAAAAGAAAAAAAAAAAACACTCAACAGATGTTCATCTTTAAAAAAATGAAGAAATATGTATTTTTCTTCCCATAAAAGAGTTCCAAGATTCTCTTATTTCCTTCCTTTCTTTTTCCTTTCCTTCCATTTTCCTTTATTTCTCTTTTTCTTTCCGTTTTTCTTCCTCTCTTTCTCTCCATAATTTGTTTTTAAGGTAATGACTTCTGTTTTGATATATTGCTTTTGTAGAGCAATTTTCATGGCTTTTTCAATCATCAAACATCTCTATCCAACCTGTTTAAGGCTAAAGCATCTTTGTTGTCTCATGTACTGAAAATGTAGAAGAGTTGAATTAGGGCTCAAGGAGGTCATCAGGAGCCAAGCTCACTCTATTTACCTTCACCTGGTTTACCTTCATTCTCACCAGCCACACCACGCTAACTGCTGAGGAAACAAGAAAAAACACTTGTTTCTCTCCCAACTATTATAGCAAATCTTGTTTTGTAATTTTTCTTCCAGCTGGCTCATGTGTGCCTCTGAATTAATCACTGGATCCAAGAAAGGGCAATGTTTTCCTTTTAAAAACTGGAGGCCCATCCTGAGTCTGGAAGAGGAGTCAGCTGAGAATGAAGGAGCACTATTTCACAAAAGAATAGTGTATGTGCTGTTACCAGGTAAATGGCAAATGAAAGCAGAACAACAGATTCCCAGTTCAGGAATAGTTAATGTGTTGAAGATGGAACATGCATAATTCTTTCTCAGGAAACTTCAGCAAATTTACTTCTCTTTTAAATTTCTCATTCTGTTTGTAGTATGTATCACTATTCTCCAGAGCCATAACCTCAAAATAGTTTTTACATATTCCCTTTTCCTGGCTCAATCAAATTCTGTGAATTTATCATCCATAATATCTTTTGCATCTGCAGTTTTGTTTCCATTTTCACTGCCACAATTCAAATTTGGTTTATTATTAATTCTTGTCTAGATAGTTGCCTTAGCTTCCTAATTGATCTTTCAGGCTTCGATTTCACATTTTTTTTACTTATATACACCAATTTTATTTCATTTTATTTTTCTGGTTTCTATGATTACTAATATTTTAATTTTATTTTCAGTGCTATAACATTAAAATCACTAACCTTCCAAATTTCTATTTAGCATTCAACAATTTTATTTTAAGCTATTTTTCTGATTATCAATTATTTGGGAGTAAATGTTATTTGAAATTCAGTTTAATTCAAAAGCTTCCCTACAGTTCTAAAATTCTGTTGGTAAATAAACATTCAGTTCAGTTCAGTCACTCAGTTGTGTCCGACTCTTTGCGACCCCATGAATTGCAGCACTGTCCATCACCAACTCCTGGAGTTCACTCAGACTCATGTTCATTGAGTCAATGATGCCATCCAGCCATCTCATCCTCTGTCGTCCCCTTCTCCTCCTGCCCCCAATCCCTCCCAGCATCAGAGTCTTTTCCAGTGAGTCAACTCTTCTCATGAGGTGGCCAAAGTACTGGAGTTTCACCTTTAGCATCATTCCTTCCAAAGAAATCCCAGGGCTGATCTTCAGAATGGGCTGGTTGGATCTCTTGCAGTCCAAGGGACTCTCAAGAGTCTTCTCCAACACCACAGTTTGAAAGCATCAATTCTTCTGTGCTCAGCCTTCTTCACAGTCCAACTCTCACATCCATACATGACCACAGGAAAAACCATAACCTTGACTAGATGGACCTTAGTCAGCAAAGTAATGTCTCTGCTTTTGAATATGCTATCTAGGTTGGTCATAACTATTCTTCCAAACAGTAAGTGTCTTTTAATTTCATGGCTGCAGTCACCATCTGCAGTGATTTTGGAGCCCAAAAAATAAAGTCTGACACTGTTTCCACTGTTTCCCCATCTATTTCCCATGAAGTGATGGGACAGGATGCCGTGATCTTAGTTTTCTGAATGTTGAGCTTTAAGCCAACTTTTCCACTCTCATCTTTCACTTTCATCAAGAGGCTTTTTAGTTCCTTTTCACTTTCTGCCATAAGGGTGGTGTCATCTGCATATCTGAGGTTATTGGTATTTCTCCCAGCAATCTTGATTCCAGCTTGTGTTTCTTCCAGTCCAGCATTTTTCATGATGTACTCTGCATATGTTAAATAAGCAGGGTGACAATATACAGCTTTGACGTACTCCTTTTACGATTTGGAACCAGTCTGTTTTTCCATGTCCAGTTCTAACTGTTGCTTCCTGACCTGCATACAGATTTCTCAAGAGGCAGGTCAGGTGGTCTGGTATTCCCATTTCTTTCAGAATTTTCCACAGTTTATTGTGATCCACACAGTCAAAGGCTTTGGCATAGCCAATACAGCAGAAGTAGATGTTTTTCTGGAACTCTCTAGAGCTATAGTGTATTTTTTATTAAGAAAACCAATATGGTACAAGTTATTTTAGAAAAATAAGTCTGA
This sequence comes from Oryx dammah, assembly GCF_014754425.2. Classification (NCBI taxonomy): domain Eukaryota; kingdom Metazoa; phylum Chordata; class Mammalia; order Artiodactyla; family Bovidae; genus Oryx; species Oryx dammah. The sequence continues at coordinate 38,536,585 of NW_024070212.1, forward strand.
CTGTGTGTTAGTTGAAGGAAACACTGGAGGCAGAAAAACAAATTGCAAGGCTACTTACTACTGTAATATAAGAATGATATGATAAGATCTGGAGCAAAGGGAGGGGGCATGGAAATTAAAAAAAAAAAAAAAAAGGCAGTTTGAAAGGGAGAACTTTATGTTGGATTGGCCAAAAAATTCATTCAGTTTTTTTCCATATCCAAAAGATGTTATGGAAAAACCTGAATGATTTTGTGGTGAGGGGGGCCGTCAATCCAATATTTACTTCTCAATTTAACTATAAAGCTCTTAAGGGTGAGAATTGTGTATTCATCTTTCTCCCTGAATTGACTGACAACTAGTTACTTTCAGTAAACCCTATGAATGTTATTGAGCAAAATTTTCTGACTGATGATATGTTGGAGAAGTTGCAGTCTGAGTAATTACACGCATAGAAATTAAGTCTGAACTATTTATCTTTTTTGAATTATTTTGTCTTTCTTTTCCCCCTCTTCCCTCCCTCTTCGTTTCTTTCTCCTTTCTCTTTTTTTTTTTTAATTTTCAGAAGGAGATAATTATTACTATGGCTTGCTATACATTTTTTTAAAGACACTATGCTTGCTTATTAGTTGATGTGCTGATGATTTTTCTAAACACCAGGATAATATGCCTAGCACTTTTTGTAAAAATAATGAAGAGAATAGTTGCTCCCTCCTGTTCCCACATTAGAGATTCACCAGTCTTAAAAAGAAGGCTGGATGCTACCAAGATTTATGCTTCTCAATTTGTCAGGGAAAGTAAACCCGGATTTTATAAACAAAATCTATGGGAGATCCTAGGGTCTTGCTTGCTTCATAGTTCACCTTCTCATGGTGTGTGCATGCTAAGTCATTTCAATTGTGTCCGACTTTGTGTGACCTTATAGACTATAGACTGTCAGGCTCCTCTGTCCAAAGGATTCTCCTGGCAAGAATACTGGAGTGGGTTGTCCTGCCCTCCTCCAGCACCCTTTTGTGCTTCAGTTCAGTTCATTTCAGTTGCTAAGTCGTGTCCGACTCTTTGCGACCCCATGAATCGCACCACGCCAGGCCTCCCTGTCCATCACCAACTCCTGGAGTTCACCCAAACTCATGTTCATCGAGTCAGTGATGCCATCCAGCCATCTCATCTTCTGTCGTCCCCTTCTCCTCCTGCCCCCAATCCCTCCCAGCATCAGGGTCTTTTCCAGTGAGTCAACTCTTTGCATGAGGTGGCCAAAGTATTGGAGTTTCAGCCTCAGCACCAGTCCTTCCAGTGAACACCCAGGACTGATCTCCTTTAGGATGGACTGGTTGGATCTCCTTGCAGTCCAAGGGACTCTCAAGAGCCTTCTCCAACACCACAATTTGAAAGCATCAATTCTTCTGTGCTCAGCCTTCTTCACAGTCCAACTCTCACATCCATACATGACCACTGGAAAAACCATAGCCTTGACTAGATGGACCTTTGCTGGCCAAGTAATATCTCTGGTTTTTAATATGCTATCAAGGTTGGTCATAACTTCCTTCCAAGAAGTAAGTGTCTTTTAATTTCACGGCTGCAATCACCATCTACAGTGATTTTGGAGCCCAAAAAATAAAGTCTGACACTGTTTCCACTGTTTCCCCATCTACTTCCCATGAAGTGATGAGACCAGATGCCATGATCTTAGTTTTCTGAATGTTGAGGTTTAAGCCAACTTTTCCACTCTCATCTTTCACTTTCATCAAGAGGCTCTTTAGTTCCTCTTCACTTTTTGCCATATGGATGGTGTCTTCTGCATATCTGAGGTTATTGATATTTCTCCCAGCAATCTTGATTCCAGCTTGTGCTTCTTCCAGCACAGCGTTTCTCATGATGTACTCTGCATATAAGTTAAATAAGCAGGATGAAAATATACAGCCTTGATGTAATCCTTTTGTATTTATTTGTAATATAAAAACATATTGTAGATGAACATGTATCAGATAATATTCAACATTCTATGTGACTGGCTTCCAATGCTCACTAACAAAACTTTGATATTATCATATGTAGTAATACTTGAAAAAATTTTGTGAAACAAATGTAACAAATATTTTGAACTACATTTTATTAATGAAGAAACTAAAGCCCATGTGACATATAACAGTCCATGTTATGTTCAGCCTACCTTATTTTTTCTGGGCTTGACCTTTTACTTCTAGGAAATTATTCTTTGCTGTAACATATTGTCCAAATCATAACTGCCATAATCTGACATGATCTCATCTAACTGGACACAAAGATCCCTCTAAGATGGTTGCATGTGCTACACTGAACCAATATAATACCTTGTTCTCCAGCTATTAATATAGTAATTCTAGAACCAGTATATATCAAGCCTGGTCAATTAGAGTCCTTCGTTCTCTGCAGTTTAAAATTATTAATAGAGTGGGAAAAGGATGGTAAAATTGTGAGGAGTGACGCCAAGGGTCAACAGAAGTTTGCCACCTACTGTATGGAAGAATACATGCATTTTTTCCCAGTAGTCATGTATGGATGTGAGAGTTGGACTACAAAGAAAGCTGAGTGCCAAAGAATTGATGCTTTTGAACTGTGGTGTTGGAGAAGACTCTTGAGAGTCCCTTGGACTGCAAGGAGATCCAACCAGTCCATCCTAAAGGAAATCAGTCCTGAATATTCATTGGAAGGATTGATGCTAAAGCTGAAACTCCAATACTTTGTCAACCTGATGCAAAGAACTGACTCACTGGAAAAGACCCTGATGCTGGGAAAGATTCAACGCAGGAGGAGAAGGGGCCGACAGAGAATGAGATGGTTGGATGGCATCACCGACTCAATGCACATGAGTTTGAGTAAGCTCCAGGAGTTGGTGATGAACAGGGAAGCCTGGTGTGCTGTAGTCCATGGGGTTATAAAGAGTCGGACAGACTGACCAACGGAACTCATCTGAACTGTATGGAAGAAAGTGTGTCTGGCACACAAAGAAAAGAAGAGCTGAGAGAGTACTGATTAATATCTGAGTACTGGTTCTTCTGATTCATAAAGCAAAATTCTATCCTCAACTAATATAGTGGTTTCATTATAGGAACTGATAAATTACCTGTTTGGGGGCTTATCTGGTTCATGATGGCTTTCTGTCTTAATCAAAGAGTTCTAATACAACTGGGAATACAATATCCAACATTACTTAATTAAGTGACAAATGCTTGAATAGGTCTTGATTTTCTGAGAGTCCAAAGCATATTTTTAAATACTTTACAATGATTAGTTGTATGATGTAGACACTGTCAATACTCAACCCATGCCCCCTTGAATCCCTTTGCTACTTTCGTGTGCACGGGCTCCCAGATGGGCTTTCCCTCCCACCAGCCAGCATCAGTATCTCTGTTTTAGAGGACTCTCCTCATATTGTCAGAACCAGCTCAGCCTGTGCTGCATGAAAACCACAATTGCCTGTGAATTACCACCCCCCTGGGAACAGCCCTTAAAAGGTCTGGCAAGTAGTAGATCTTTATTCTCCATCTCTAGTAAGGATAGTTCTAAGATGGGATTGATTTATGCTGTTTCTGGAAGTTCCCTGAAATATGAGTCAAGTATACCTTCCATAGGACTTGTTTGATAGTGTACCTTTACATAGCTTCCTTCCATTTTCATTCCTCTAGAGGGTTTTTGTTTTTCTCTGTTTAAACCTCTGCCCCATGGAATTCTCTCAGGGTATCATTCTAGGGAACCCAACCTAAGACAGCAGACTACCTTAACTCAATAGCAGCCCAGGAATTTAATGATGAAGAATGAGAGGCCTCAGGTCAAGAACCTGGGTGTGAGATATCAAAGATAGGTAGAAGAGAATTGTTTGGAAGAGAGATAAGAGAACAGCTACTAATATAAACAGCAATAGTTGTGTTATTCCTCACCTGGAAATAGGAATTAATCAGAAAATGAGCTAAAAATGTGCTTCAGCTATATTTCCAGTGAGTTGAAAGAGTACACCTTCTTTACATGAGCCAAACATTACAGAGCAATATTTTACACTGGTGTGTATTTTGGCTTACAATTAAGGTTATAATTTATTCTTCTTGGTTTAATTCCCAGTGTTCACAGCAAATGTCCAGCATACCTGACTGAAGAATATTGTCGGCCAGAGATTTAGAAAGAAATCTTTACTGAAACTTTTATAAAAAGTTATGATCCTTTCCAAAAGTTGATTTGTTGATTCTCTGAGAAGTGTTCAATCTCTTCTCCCCAAAACAAATACACAGACAAAAACCTTTTCTGCATTTACCAGCTAACACCTACCCTTGTTGTCTGTTGAAGCCTTATTCAGGTGAATAGAGATTAGAAATATGGACAATTCACTGATGTGAAAGTCACCATAATTCTGAGATCTGAACTAGAAATGTGGGTTTAAGGAAAGTAACCTTTGAGTCAATTATTTAGGCATTTCAGTCATCTATTTCGTTTTTAAAATATTTCGGAAGCTCTGGTCCAAACTTATTCTAATTAATCTTTAAAATTTATTATAAAGATAAACATTTGTTCATCACTAATTATGCTGGTTTATTTTATTTTCTATAAGTCGCATATTTTATAGAATAGATCTAAATCATTCAGATGCCTTAAATAAAAGTTTTCATGAGCATAACCTTATGACTCCTCAGTGTATTTTTTGTTTCCTGAATTTACTCTCATACTGAATGTAAGCTTAGAGGTGTTGTGTCTGTGTATATGTGTCTATTTGTATATTACTAATTCTTACTGTTCTCTTCATAACATTTCCATGACCCTGGTTCTAATAGATAGATGTGCCTCTCTGTCTTGACAAGAGTACACCTCACTCTACTTCAGAGTATTGTAGGTAGTAGTCAAAGAAACAACTAAGAAATAATAGTTTTATAACTTTTTTCTGTTAGACTGTGAGCTACTTGATGGCAGGAACTGTGACTTATTCATCTTTGTATTTCTGGCTAGAATGTGGGCATGTAAAAGATACTCAACAAATATTTGTAGAATGAATGAATAAACAGCTTATGTGTAGAAAGTCCCAAATAGCTAGTCTTTTCCCCCACAACCAATGACACTCCCAGGAGAAAAGAAAGTTGGGTCAGGACAGTGGGTTCTAAGACATCAACTTCTCAGTGTTGGACTTGTCTCCTCCCTGAGGATATAGCAATATATCTTAGAGGGAGAAAAAAGAGTGTGGCTTTTTTTCCTTCTTTTTCTGTCCGTGGTGCAGACTGTGTCCAAATAAAAGATGTGGAACAGTAACTTTTCAAGATGTGACTTACTCCATTTTTATTCTTTTTCAGAACTTCTTGGCAATTAAAAATCACTGCTTTTATTTATATTTCATGTTTTAAAATGTTAGTTTAAGGGCGGTCCTAAGATGGCGGAGGAATAGGAAGGGAAGACCACTTTCT